>NC_082661.1:103148981-103466253 GCF_025265405.1 Mesoplodon densirostris
GGTTTATTCCTAGGTGTTTTATTCTTTTTGTTGCAATGGTAAATGGGAGTGTTTCCTTATTTTCTCTTTCAGATTTTTCGTCATTAGTATATAGGAATGCAAGAGATCCCTGTGCATTCATTTTGTATCCTGCAGCTTTACCAAATTCATTGATTAGTTCTAGTAGTTTTCTGGTGGCATCTTTAGGATTCTCTATGTATAGCATCATGTCATCTGCAAACAGTGACAGTTTTACTTCTTCTTTTACAATTTGTATTCCTTTTATTTCTTTTTCTTCTCTGATTGCCGTGGCTAGGACTTCCAAAACTATGTTGAATAATAGGGTTGAGAGTGGACATCCTTGTCTTGTTCCTAATCTTAGAGGAAATGCTTTCACTTTTTCACCATTGAGAATGGTGTTTGTTGTGGGTTTGTCATATATGGCCTTTATTATGTTGAGGTAGGTTCCCTCTATGCCCACTTTCTGGAGAGTTTTTATCATAAGTGGCTGTTGAATTTTGTCAAAAGCTTTCTCTGCATCTATTGAGATGATCATATGGTTTTTCTTCTTCAATTTGTTAATATGGTGTATCACATTGATTGATTTGCGTATATTGAAGAATCCTTGCATCCCTGGGATAAATCCCACTTGATCATGGTGTATGATCCTTTTAATGTGTTGTTGGATTCTGTTTGCTAGTATTTTGTTGAGGATTTTTGCATCTATATTAATCAGTGATATTGGTCTGTGATTTTCTTTTTTTGTAGTATCTTTGTCTGGTTTTGGTATCAGGGTGATGGTGAGCTCATAGAATGAGTTTGGGAGTGTTCCTTTCTCTGCAGTTTTTGGGAAGAGTTTGAGAAGGATGGATGTTAGCTCTTCTCTAAATGTTTGATAGAATTCACCTGTGAAGCCATCTGGTCCTGGACTTTTGTTTGTTGGAAGATTTTAAGTTACAGTTTCAATTTCATTACTTGTGATTGGTCTGTTCATATTTTCTATTTCTTCCTCATTCAGTCTTGGAAGGTTATACCTTTTTACGAATTTGTCCATTTCTTCCAGGTTGTCCAATTTATTGGCATAGAGTTGCTTGTAGTAGTCTCTTAGGATGCTTTGTATTTCTGCGATGTCTGTTGTAACTTCTCCTTTTCCAATTTTATTGTTCTGAGTCCTCTCCCTCTTTTTCGTGATGAGTCTGGCTAATGGTTTATCAATTTTGTTTATCTACTCAAAGAACCAGCTCTTAGTTTTATTGATCTTTGCTATTGTTTTGTTTCTACTTCATTTATTTCTGCTCTGATCTTTATGATTTCTTTCCTTCTGCTAACTTTGGGTTTTGTTTGTTCTTCTTTCTCTAGTTCCCTTAGGTGTAAGGTTAGATTGTTTATTTGAAGTTTTTCTTGTTTCTTGAGGTAGGCTTGTATTGCTATAAACTTCCCTCTTAGAACTGCTTTTGCTGCATCCCATAGGTTTTGGATCATCATGTTTTTATTGTCATTTGTCTCTAGGTATTTTTTGATTTCCTCTTTGATTTCTTCAGTGATCTCTTGGTTATTTAGTAACGTATTGTTTAGCCTCCATGTGTTTGTGTTTTTTACGTTTTTTTCCCTGTAATTGATTTCTAATCTCATAACGTTGTGGTCAGGAAAGATGGTTAATATGATTTCAATTTTCTTAAATTTACTGAGGCTTCGTTTGTGACCCAAGATGTGATCTGTCCTGGAGAATGTTCCGTGTGTACTTGAGAAGAAAGTGTAATCTGCTGGTTTTGGTTGGAATGTCCTATAAATATCAATTAAATCTATCTGGTCTATTGTGTCATTTAAAGCTTGTGTTTCCTTATTAATTTTCTGTCTGGATGATCTGTCCATTGGTGTAAGTGAGGGGTTAAAGTCCCCCGCTATTATTGTGTTACCGTCGATTTCATCATTTATAGCTGTTAGCAGTTGCCTTATGTATTGAGGTGCTTCTATGTTGGGTGCGTATATATTTATAATTGTTATATCTTCTTCTTGGATTGATTCCTTGATCATTGTGTAGTGTCCTTCCTTGTCACTTGTAACATTCTTTATTTTAAAGTATCTTATCTGATATGAGTATTGCTACTCCAGCTTTCTTTTGATTTACATTTGCATGGAATATGTTTTTTCATCCCCTCACTTTCAGTCTATATGTGTCCCTAGGTCTGAAGTGGGTCTCTTGTAGACAGCATATATATGGGTCTTGTTTTTGTATCCATTCAGCAAGCCTGTGTCTTTGTTGGAGCATTTAATCCATTCACGTTTAAGGTAATTATCGATATGTATGTTCCTTTTACCATTTCCTTAATTGTTATGGGTTTGTTTTTGTAGGTCCTTTTCTTCCGTTGTGTTTCCCACTTAGAGAAGTTCCTTTAGTATTTGTTGTAGAGCTGGTTTTGTGGTGCTGAATTCTCTTAGCTTTTGCTTGTCTGTAAAGCTTTTGATTTCTCCATCGAATCTGAATGATATCCTTGCCAGGTAGAGTAATCTTGGTTGTAGGTTCCTCCCTTTCATCACTTTAAATATGTCATGCCACTCCCTTCTGGCTTGTAGAGTTTCTGCTGAGAAATCAGCTGTGAACCTTATGGAAGTTCCCTTGTATGTTATTTGTCATTTTTCTCTTGTTGCTTTCAATAATTTTTCTTTGTCTTTAATTTTTCCAATTTGATTACCATGTGTCTCGGCATGTTTCTCCTTGGGTTTATCCTGCCTGGGACTCTCTGTGCTTCCTGGACTTAGGTGGCTATTTCCTTTCCCATGTTAGGGAAGTTTTTGACTATAATCTCTTCAAATATTTTCTCTGGTACTTTCTCTCTCTCTTTTCCTCCTGGGACCCCTGTAATGCGAATGTTGTTGCGTTTTATGTTGTCCCAGAGGTCTCTAAGGCTGTCTTCATTTCTTTTCATTCTTTTTTCTTTAGTCTGTTCTGCAGCAGTGAATTCCACCATTCTGTCTTCCAGGTCACTTCTCCGTTCTTCTGCTTCAGTTATTCTGCTACTGATTCCTTCTAGTGTATTTTTCATTTCAGTTATTGTATTGTTCATCTCTGTTTGTTTGTTCTTTAACTCCTCTAGGTGTTTGTTCTTTCATTCATCTAGGTCTTTGTTAAACATTTCTTGCATCTTCTCGATATTTGCCTCCATTCTTTTTCCGAGGTCCTGGATCATCTTCACTATCATTAGTCTCAATTCTTTTTCTGGAAAGTTGCCAATCTCCACTTCATTTAGTTGTTTTTCTGGGGTTTTATCTTGTTGCTTCATCTGGTACATAGCCCTCTGCCTTTTCATCTTGTCTGTCTTTCTGTGAATGTCAGCATATTATTTCTTAAGGCTGGATTTTCTCTTAGCCATAGAACAGTTGTAAAATTCTGGAAGTTAACACCAACACATTATTATCTAACCTACTGTCAATGTTCAGTTATTATTAGCTGTCCCATTGATGTCCTCCACTGTAATTGTTTCCCTCATCTAGGGTACTACATTGACCTTCGTGGTCACATCTCTTTAATTTCTTTTAATCAGGAATAGTTCCTCATCTTTCCTTTGTGTCTCATGATGTTGACAGTTTTGAAGAGAACAGGGCAGTTATTATTTTGCAGAATATCCCTTATTTGTGTTTGTCTGATGTTTCCTCCTGTTTAGAGTCAGCTTATGATTTATGGGAGTAACGTTGTGTAATGTTACTGAAGCGATGAGTTTCCCTCTTTTTTGTGCATTACGGTAGACAGCACATGACGTCAGTCTCTTTCATTCTTGTTGACGCTGACTTTGGTTCACATGGTGGCAGCCAGGTTTCTGCACCGTAAAGCTGAACACTTCTCTGTGTAGTTTTCAGGTCACCTGTCCAGAGGAGACTTTGAGTTTGCCGTCCATAGATGACTCCCACCTGAATTAATTATTACTTTGATGGTCACAAAATGATGATTTTTTTCCTAACTCGGACATCCCATGTACATTTAGTCATTGACACGTGCTGCAGTGCCTTCATCTTTTTAAAATTAGTCTCCTTGTTTTGTAGAGAACACTGCCGTAGGCCAAGTGCAGTGCCAGCCATTTCCTGCCACATCTTGAAGCTAAGTGGTATTTTCCCTGCTTTTACTCACCTGGAAATATATGTTCGGAGGGGTTAGGTGACATGCCTAAGGCCGGGTGGTTAGTAATGAGTCAGGATTTAAACTCATGTCTGGCAGCCAAATCCCATGCCCATTTGTTATGTCAGAGTTTTGTTTTTGTTGGCTTTCGTATGTAACAAATAATTGTTGAATGAATAACATTAAAACACTCTACTGTAAAGGCAAGTTTTAGAAACTACGTGGAATTGGTTTACTGTTTTTTTAATGCACTGTGGGCTTTAGAGGTGGGGAAAGATTGGTTTGTCTTCTCAGCTCACAGTTGAACTATGAGTTGAGTGCCCATGGAGCAGAAGTGAGCGGCAGACAGCGGTGTGCATTGCTAGGAGGCTCGGAGCATTAGCCTGGCTCCTGCAACTCTTAAAACAGACTGTGGGGCCTCCCTGGTGGCCCAGTGGTTGAGAGTCCGCCTGCCGATGCAGGGGACACGGGTTCGTGCCCCGGTCCGAGAAGATCCCACATGCCGCGGAGCGGCTGGGCCCGTGAGCCGTGGCCGCTGAGCCTGCGCATCCGGAGCCTGTGCTCCGCAACGGGAGAGGCCACAACAGTGAGAGACCCACGTACCACACACACAAAAAAACAAAAACAGACTGTGTTACATTATTCCAAAATATTTCATAGTCTTATTAAAAATGGCTGAAAGGAAAGCTATAGTAAAACTGTAATTTAAAGGTGGGAGTTAACTTTTCTTGTCTTGAGGATCATGGTCAACAGCAAGTTCCCCATAACCTGTCATGAGTAGGAAGAATTATTTTAGGAAGGTGGAACTGCCTTTCACTACATCATTCTTATACAACCCCAGGCAGTCTTAGTTTTCCTATATAGCCAATTACATTAAAACCACCATCCAAGAATTTATTAAAACATTTCTTATGTCTTTATATTTTAATGTTCTCAGCATCATGAAAGCTGTTTGTCTGGAGTCCGTGATTATGACAGAAAACCCAGCTTGGTCTGTCTTAAACAGAAGTAATGGTAAAAAACAAGCCCATGTGCATCATGTACTGCATGTGAGCCTCGAGCTGGAGTGCTCACTTCCAACACATGGCAACTCATTTAACCCTCAGAGCCACCCTGCTGTCCCCATTTCATAGGTGGTGGTACTTAGACACAGTGGCTAAGTAACTTGCCCAGCATCACACAGCTAGTAAACATTGGAGCATTTATTGGTTTTAAAATTTGAAATGTCCATGGGGTAGGTCTGGCCTCAGCGGCAGCTTGAGGGGCCTTCAAAGAATGAGTGCCTCATCTTGAAGTTTGCCTTCTCTGTTGCCATTATTCTCGAGCTTCCCCACTCCCCTCCTCACTGTAAGCCCAGACTCCCACCCTCATCCGTGCATGACCGGTCCCTGACACAGCTGCTAGGATGAGGGGACTTTGGTGCCTGGGCTGCAAGCACTTGGAACCGTGAGGACTACGAATTGGAGAGGGTGGGCTCCCAAGGAAACCTGGAATGATGAGGGTGCTGACCCATCAAAAAGAAGCGCTCTCTAAATACCTGTGTACAAAGTCACGCTTTCTTATTATAAATTTAAATTTTAGTAAATATTCCCTGATTGTACTACATTCTAAGATTTGGGCCTCAAACAAACCACTTGCTAATGTTATCCACTCTCTTCATGATTTTGTTCTCTCTGCTACTTCTAGGAGTTTTATCTTTGCAGACCTCCTCTGAAATTGTCCTTTCATGATAGAACCTCAACCTGTGAGATTGCTTTAGATGTTCTTTAGATGTTCTTACGACGCTAGATTGTTTTTTTAGGTCCCAAGACTCCCAAGGACTTCATTAACTGTTGCAGATATAGAGCAACTCTGGATTCTGTACTTTTAATTGAGGTGTAAAATGCATACAGAAAGGGTACAAATTAGTGAATTTTCACAAAGCTTGTATCTATGTAATTACTCCCAGAAAAATAAATAGAACATTCCATTGACACAGAAGCCGCCGCCACCCCCGCCCCACACAGTTTTAGAATTCCTCACGTGTCCAGAGGGGAATCCAGCAGACTGTGGCTTCTGTTTTCCACTCCTTCCTTTTTCTGGGATCCTGATGCCTACATCTCTAGTTTTTTCTCTCCAGCTCTGAGAGACCACCCCCAGCTCCACTGGTTTATTGCCTCTTAAAGGCTACCTTTTTCTCAGCCTTTTGTCCGGGGCCTGGACTGGGTACATTTCCCAAGGGAGAAAGCAGGCTTAGCTGTCCCTCCCTGGAATGGTTGTCCTTCCTGCTTTTCTCAAGGCCTGGGTGCCTCAATAGGTCACTAATGACTTAGCACCGGTGTTGGATGTTTGGTTTGGTTTGGTATGTTATCTGGCTTTTCTGGTTAGTTTGGGCAGGAAAGTTGATCTGCTGCCAGTTTTTTGGTTTTTTTGTTTGTTTTCTTTAAGGCAGTTTTTTTAGAGCACTTTTAGATTCATAGTACAGTTGAGCAGAAAGTATAGAGATCCCGTATCCCCTGTGCCTCCACATATGCACAGCTTCTCGCACCATCAGCACCCCTTGCCAGAGTGGTACCTTTGTTATAATCAACAGACCTGCATTGACATCATTGTTACCTAAAGTCCATAGTTTACATGAGGGTTCACTCTTGGTGTTGTACATTCTGTGGGTTTGGACAAGTGTGTAATGACATGTATCCACCATTATAGGGTCAGACAGAGTAGTTTCACAGCCCTAAAAGTCCCTTTGCCCCACCTCATCATCCCTCCCTCTCCACTAACCCCCGGTGACTGCTTTTTTACTGTCTCCATAGATTTATCTTTTCCATCATCAGGGTCATACAGTACGCAGCCTTTTCAGATTGGCTTATTTCACTTGGTGATATGCGGTTAAGGTTCCTCCATGGCTTTCAGTGCCTTGCTGGCTCATCTCATTTTAGTGCCGAGTGACAGTCACTGTCTGGATGGACCACGGTGTATTTATCCCTTCATCTACTGAAAGACATACTGGTTGCTTCCAAGTTTTGGCAATTCCCAGTAAAGCTGCTGTAAGCATGCGTGTGCAGGTTTTTGTGTGGACGTAAGTTTTCAGCTCCTTTGGGTGAATACCAAGGAAGCCTGATTGCTGGATGGAATGGTAAGAGTATGTTTAGTTTTGTAAGAGACTGCCACACTGCCTTCCAACGTGGCTGCACCATTTTGCGTTCCCACCAGCAGTGAGCGAGAGTTACTGTTGCTCCCCGTCCTCACCAGCATTTGCTGTTGTCAGTGTTCTAGTTTTTGGCCATTCTAAAGGTGTGTAGTGGTATCTCACTGTTGTTTAATTTGCATTTGCCTGATGACATTATGTGGAGCATGTTTTCATATGCTTATTTGCCATCTATATATCTCCTTTGATGAGGTGTCTGTTGAGGTCTTTGGCCTATCTTTTTTTTTTTTTTTTTTTTGGTACGCAGGCCTCTCACTATTGTGGCCTCTCCCGTTGTGGAGCACAGGCTCCAGACGCGCAGGCTCAGCGGCCATGGCTCACGGGCCCAGCTGCTCCGTGGCATGTGGGATCTTCCCGGACCGGGGCACGAACCCGTGTCCCCTGCATCGGCAGGTGGACTCTCAACCACTGCGCCACCAGGGAAGCCCTTTTGGCCTATCTTTTAATCAGGTTGTTTGTTTTCTTATTGAGTTTTAAGAGTTTTTTGTGAATTTGTGTAGCAGTCCTTAATCAGATGTGTCTTTTGCAAACATTTCTACCTGTCTGTGGCTTGTCTTCTAATTCTCTTGACATTGTTTTTCACAGAGCAGTTTATATTTTAATGAAATCCAACTTACCCATTTTCTCTTTCATGGATTGTCCACCAGTTACTTTTTTTGTTTTGTTTTTTTTTTTTGCGGTACGCGGGCCTCTCACTGTTGTGGCCTCTCCCGCTGTGGAGCACAGGCTCCGGACGCGCAGGCCCAGCAGCCATGGCTCACGGGCCCAGCCACTCCGTGGCATGTGGGATCTTCCCGGACCGGGGCACGAACCCGTGTCCGCTGCATCAGCAGGCGGACTCTCAACCACTGCGCCACCAGGGAAGCCCCCACCAGTTACTTTTTAAAAGAGGGTGTTCATTTGTTTTCTTGTTTAGTTTGATATTTATTTTGCTTATCTTGTCCTCAGTCTTTCTTTGACCACCATATTTAAAAAGAAACCTTCCATTCTCAGTCCTCTTTTCTACTTAATTTTCCTTCATAACACTTGTTGCTACCTGGAATTGTATGATTATTTGTGATATTTTATGTTTATTTGTATGTCTCCTCTGCTGGAATATACAATTCATGAAGTTAGGGACCTTGTCTGCCATGTTTTCTGCTGTATTCCCAGCCCTTAAAGCAATTCATGGGATGTAGAAGATGCTCAGAGATTTATTAAAGACATGAATAGATGTGTGCTTCTTTCTCAGGTGTATGACTTGTGTGTGGAGGGTGAAACATGATGGAGGTGAGTGCAGATGTCATAGGTACACACTGGGGCCTACCTGCCCTTCAGAGAAGTTACTGTAGCTTCTTCCCTCATCACCACCACCATCTTTCCCATTTTTAAGTGTACAGTTCAGTGGTATTAAATGCATTCATAATGTGCTGCCATCACCACCATCCATCTCCAGAACTCTTTTCATCTTGTAAAATGAAAACTTTATAATTCCCCTTTCCCCACAGCCCCTGGCAACCACCATTATACTTTTCTTTTTTTAAAAAATAAATTTATTTATTTATTTTTATTTTTGGCTGTGTTAGGTCTTTGTTGCTGCACGTGCGCTTTTCTCTAGTTGCAGCGAGTGGGGGCTACTCTTCGTTGCGGTGTGTGGGCTTCTCATTGGGTGGCTTCTCTTGTTGCAGAGCACGGGCTTCAGTAGTTGTGGCACGCGGGCTTTAGTAGTTGTGGCTCACGGGCTTTAGAGCGCAAGCTCAGTAGTTGTGGCACACGGGCTTAGTTGCTCCGCGGCATGTGGGATCTTCCTGGAGCAGGGCTCGAACCCGTGTCCCCTTCATTGGCAAGTGGATTCTTAACCACTGCACCGCCAGGGAAGCCCTACTTTTTTTTTTTAAATAAATTTATTTTATTTATTTATTTACTTTTGGCAGCTTTGGTTCTTTGTTGTTGTGCACGGCTTTCTCTAGTTGTGGCCAGCGGAGGCTATTCTTCATTGCAGTGCACGGGCTTCTCATTGCGGTGGCTTCTCTTGTTGCGGAGCATGGGCTCTAGGCATGCAGGCTTCAGTAGTTGTGGCATGTGGGCTCATTAGTTGTGGCTTGTGGGCTCTAGAGCGCGGGCTCAGTAGTTGTGGCGCACGGGCTTAGTTGCTCCACCACATGTGGGCTCTTTCTGGACCAGGGCTCAAACCCGTGTCTGCTGCATTGGCAGGCGGATTCTTAACCACTGTGCCACCAGGGAAGCCCTATACTTTTTGTCTGTATGATTTTGACTGCTCTTAAGTACCTTGTATCAGTGGAATCATACAGTGTTTGTCCTTTTGTGACTGGCTTATTTCACTGAGCACAGTTGTCTTCAGGGTTCATCCATGTAGTAGCAGGTGTCAGAATTTCCTTTCTTTTTAAGGCTGAATAATATTCCATGATATGGATATGCCACATTTTGCTTATCCATCCATCTATCAGTGGACACTTGGGTTTCTTCCACAATTTAGCTACTGTGAACAATGCTGCTATGAACATGAGTGTACAAATATCTCATTGAGACCCTGATTTCAGCTTTGGGGGGTATATATCTAGAAGTGGAATCGCTGGATCATGCGATAATTCTGTTTTTAATCTTTTGAGGAAGTGACACTAGCTCCACCATTTTACATTCCCACCAGTAGTGCACAGGGTTCCATTTCTACATATCCTCTCCAACATTTGTTATTTCCTGTTTTTTTTTTTTTTTACATAGTAGCCATTCTTATTGGTATGAGGGGTACCTCATTGTAGTTTTTTTTTTTTTTGCGGTATATGGGCCTCTCACTGTTGTGGCCTCTCCCGTTGCGGAGCACAGGCTCAACGGCCATGGCTCACGGGCCCAGCCGCTCCACGGCATGTGGGATCTTCCCGGACCGGAGCACGAACCCGTGTCCCCTGCATCGGCAGGCGGACTCTCAACCACTGTGCCACCAGGGAAGCCCCTCATTGTAGTTTTGATTTACATTTTCCCTGATGATTAATGACGTTGAGCATCTCTTCTTGTGTTTATTGTCTGTTTGCATATCTTCTTTGGAGACTTTCAAGTCCTTTTCCCATTTTTGAATCTGGTTGTTTTGTTGTTGTTGAGTTTAGAAGTTCTCTATAGGTTCTGGATATTAACCCCTTATCAGATACATGATTTGCAAGTATTTCCTCCCCTTCTGTGGGGTTTGCCTTTTCACTGTGTTCATAGTGTCTTTCATTGCACGAAATTTAAACTTTTTCATGGAGCCCAGTTTGTCTGTTTTTTCTTTTGTTACCTGTGTCTTTGGTGTCACATCCAGGAAGTCTTTGCCAAATCCAATGCTGAGAGGCTTTGCCCTGTGTTTCTTCCAAGAGTTTTATAGTTTTAGCTTTACCTATTTACACATAGGTCTTTGATCCATTTTGAGTTAACTTTTATATTTGGTATGTGGTAAGACTCACTCAAACTCCATTCTTCTGCATGTGGGTGTCTAGTTTTCCCAGCACCATTTGTTGAAGAGACTGTCCTTTCCTCATTGAATGCTCTTGACACACTTGTTGAAAATAATTTGAGCATATATGCGCGGGTCTATTACTGGGCTGTCTGTTCTGGTCAGTGGTCTATATGCCTGTCTTTATGCCAGTACCTCACTGTCTTGACTTTTGTAGCTTTGTTGCAGTTTCTTTTAAATCCCTAATTAATTGTATCTTCTACCTCAGAGTCCATCATCCTAGAAATGTAGCTGACTTATTGCACTTTCTGGTTTTGCCCACAGGTTAAATAAGAATAATCCTTGTACTGATTGCTAGTTGAGTTGGATCATTTCTGTATTCAACAAAACTTGTTTGTTCTTTCAGCCCACTTGTAACCTACTTTACAGTATATCCCCATTAGTGTAGCACTTCACTGCTTGGAAAAGCTAGCATTTGCAGTATTTTCCTTTAACAATAACAGTGGACCCATCCTGGGTTCCTCAGTTGTCTTGCTGCATATACTGTATTTCAACAGTCATTCACTCAATAGACATTAATTTAAATTAACTTTACACATAAGGAGTATGAAAAAAAATTGAGGAGTTAGTACTAATGGTGGGTGCACAAGTTCATGTCCACAGACTCCCTCAGATACATAGTGAAAGGGGTGGGGGGGTAAAATCTGTTCATGGAAAATAGAGAAGATGTTTTGAATATCAGCACTGCATTTAATGCCTGGGTTTTTACTCACCACATGAATGGCCATGACGTGCTTGCTAGACACCGGCAGGCACCAGGACTGCAGAGATGACTTGGGGGGGGCTCTGGGAGACGGCCATCAGGTTCGGGTCTGTGATGTGCTCTGGCTGTGCACAGTCCGGGACGTGGGCCTGGGGGGCAGCAGCGTTGGGAACCACAGGCAAGATCATGGTTGAACAGCCTTGAAGGAAGAAGAAAAGGCGGGTGCGTACGAGGTCACAGGAGCGGGAAGGGGCCTGATACTGGGAGGCCAGAGGAGGATAGGGAGGGAGAGGGAGGAGATTAGACCGAGAGAGGCAAGCAGGAAGCTGATTCCAAAGAACCTGATGTGCTCTGCTGGAGGATCTGTATTTTAGTCCTGGAGACAAAGAGACCCATTGCTATATTTAGTCAGCAGTACCAAGTGGCAAGCATGGTAATGGGTGATCGGGTTGGGCACCTGGAAACAGGGAGGCCAGGGAGGAGCTTGTTGGCTGAAGACCTAGTAGGAAAAAAAAAAGGATGCACTTAACCTGAAGTTGTTCTCATTTAATTGGTGCTACTCATTTTTTAGAGGCAGTTTACAGTTCCTTTGAGCAGTGAGAAGTGAATTTATTACTGAGGCCTTTGCTCAGATTCTAGCTATATCTTTCATTCACAAGCAACCAAAAATTTGGCGTAAATCTCCTTAATCAGAAAAGAAGAAATTCTCGTACAGCTGCAAGTCCAGAATGAGGACTGGCCCTGCCTGGCTCAGCTCAGAGCTCACAGTGTCATTAGGGCGTCCGCCCACCTCCCAGCACCAGCTTGGTTTTGCAGCCCCTGCTGGGGACTGGAGGGCAAATGACAATGAGCACGTTTCCAGCATCCCGCTCTCACACTATGCAGAGGGTGTGTTCCCTGCATTCCCAGCAGAAATCTTGTGTGGAGGGCCCATTTTCAAGTGCTCATTTCTGATTGGTCACATGCCTCTCTCTGAGCCAGTCTTTGTGGCCAGAGGGATTAAGGCCCACAGATGGGAGTGGCATTAGTCCCATTCAGACACTTGGTGGTTTGGTTTTTCAGGACTCTTGTTAACGGGAAGCTGTGGGAGGCGGGTGCCCCGAGTGCCGTGGTCTTTTCCTTCCTCCAGTTCTCAGTTTCCTTTTTGATAGAAGACGGCAAGACAAAGTCAATCAAAACTCTAGCCTTATGTTACCTTACAGTAGTGTCTAGAAAAGCGCCTGACAGTAGATTCTCGGCCTGAGAAGTCCTTCAGCCACATCTTCTTTTGGTGCTTGATAATTGTGCTCTGTCTTTAAGATTATGACTTTGAAGAATCATACTTGATTTGCTGAGTTTAGCTAGTAAATATATGACACATGCGTAATATTATATGTTTATGTCTAAGTGGACTTTTAATTAGTATAGCACAGAAAATAGAAATATCTTGAGCTTTTTTATACTGTGTTCTTTTAAGGTCTAATTATTAGTTCAATGCTAATGGTTAATGAATAAGTCATAATACATTCACACAGTACACGAAGGCAGAAAAAAATAGAATAAGGGAGCTCTCAAATACAGTAAGTGGCAAGAGCAGGATGCATAAAAATATATCTAGTGTACTAGTGTTGGTATAGCTTTTGCTATAGACTTGATGGTGTTTCTTAATGAATTCAGCCTAAAATTGCAAGGCAAAGCAGCACGTATAAGCAAAATTTGTAATGTGGTAAAGTCATTCTAACAGCTAACATTGTTTGAATCACAAATAATGTCAAGCTGCTTTATGCATTTTCATTATGTCGAAAGTTAAAAACAAGAAGCAATATTTCCATTCCCACACAAATTTGCACTGGATATGTTGTCCAAGGTCAAACTGCAGTTCTAGCAGCATTTTTCACACCTTGACACAGTGCAAAGGAAATGTCTGTACCTCAGACATTTGTTTAACTTCAGTGAGAAGCTCCCACCTAACTTTCACTTGGGAGTGATTGATCTGCAATATGATGACATGCTAAAAGGCACGTATCAAGGGAAGAAGCTAACAGAATTTTATAAATTCCTTCTAAGCAATTAATCTGTTCCGTTGAACCCATGCCTGTGGATTAATATCAGTAAAGACATTTTCAAAGATGAAATACATAAAATCTTAAAAATCAGCATTAACAGGGTAGTTAGGTAAGAACCAAAAAAGACATCTAGATTGGAAAGGAAGAACGAAAACTATCTCTATTGACATATTGAGGTGGTGTTGTGTATAGAAAATCCTAAGGAATGAAATTAAGAAAATTCCATTTACAATAGTATGAAAAAGAATAAAATATGTAGGAATAAATTTAACGAAAGAAGTGTAAGACTTGCACACTAAAAATTATAAAACATCACTGACAGAAATCAAAGAGATCTAATGGAAAAACATCCCATGTTCATGATCAGAAGACTTAATATTGTTAACATAGCAATGCTCCCCAAACTGATCTACAGATTCAAGGCAATCCCTATCAAAATCCCAGCTACCTTTGTTGCAGAAATTGGCAACTGATCCTAAAATTCATACGGAAATGCATGGGACCCAGAATAGCCAAAAGAATTTGAAAAAAGAAGAACAAAGTTGGAGGACTAACACTTCCCAGTTTTAAAACTTACTGCAAGGCTCCTGTAAGCAAGGTGGTTTGATCCTGGCATACATATGGCTGGCCGTATGTAATGGAACTGAGAATTCAGAAATAAACCTTTGTAGTTTCCAACAAGACGATTCAATGGGGGAAAGAATAGTCTTTAACAAAAGGCGCTGGGACAACAGGATACGCACGTGTAAAAGAATGAAGTTGGACTCCTGTCTCATACCATATACAAATATTAACTCAAAGTGGATTATAGACCTAAATGTAAGAGCTAAAAGTATAAAACGTAGGAGAAAACATAAAAGTAAATCTTCATGACTTGGATTAGGCAATGGTTTCTTAGATACCAAAGCGTAAGCAGCCAGAGAAGATATCAATGTATTAACTTCATCACAGTGAAAAACTTTTATACTTCAAAGGACATCATCAAGAAAGTGAAAAGACAACCCATAGAATTAGATAAAATAGGGACTTCCCTGGTGGTCCAGTGGTAAAAAATCCACCTTCCATTGCAGGGGACTTGGGTTCAATCCCTGGTCAGGGAACTAAGATCCCACATGCCACGGGGCAACTAAGCCTACATGCCTTAACTAGAGAGCCCGCCTGCCACAAACTACAGAGCGTGCCACAACTAGAGAGAGAAAACCCACACGCCACAACTAGAAGGAGGCCCACGCGCAAGAAAAGATCCTGCATGCCTCAGCGAAGGTCCCATGTACCACAACTAAGACCCGACGCAGCCAAAATAATAATAATAAAGAAAATAAATAAATATTTAAAAAATGAATTAGATAAAATATTTGCAGATCATTTATATCTGATAGGGATGTGTATTCAGAATAGATAATTTAAAAATGGGCAAAAGATTTGAATAGACATTTGTCCAAAGAAGATATACAAATGGCCAATAAGCACCTTAAAAGATGCTTAACTTCATTGATCATTAGGGAAAATGATGAGATACCACTTCATCCTCACTAGGATGGCTAAAATAAAAAACACAGACAATAACAAATGTTGGTGAGGATGTAGAGAAATTAGAATTCTCATATACTTCTGGTGTGGTTTTAAAATGGTATAGCTGCTTTGAAGAATAGTCTGGCAGCTCTTCAGAAGGTTGAATATAGAGTTACTGTGTGACCCAGCAATTCCACTCCTAGGTATATCCCCAACAAGATTGAAAATATGTGTGCATACAAAAACTTGTATATGAATGTTCACAGCAGTATTATTCACAATAGCTGAAAGGTGAGAACAATCCAGTGGATGAATGGATAAACAAAGTGTGGTACATCCATGCAGTGAAATATTATTTAGTCATAAAAGGGAATGAAGTACTGATACATGCCACAACATGGATGAGCCTTTAAAACGTTACACTAAACAAAAGAAGCCAGGCAGGAAAGGATATGGATTGTATAATTCCATTTATATGAAATGTCTAGCATAGGAAAATCGATAGAGACAACAGATTAGTAGTTACCAGTGACTTGGGAGAGAGAGGAATGGGAAGTAACTGCTAGTGCGTACGGGGCTTCTTTTTGGGGTGATGAAAAATGTTTCAAAATAAGGTAATGGTGGGACTTCCCTGGTGGCGCAGTGGTTAAGAATCCGCCTGCCAATGCAGGGGACACGGGTTCGATCTCTAGTCCGGGAAGATCCCACATGCTGTGGAGCAGCTAAACCTGTGCGCCACAACTGCTGAGCCTGCGCTCTAGAGCCCGTGAGCCACGACTACTGAGCCCAGGAGCCACAACTACTGAGGCCCGCGTGCCTAGAGCCCGAACTCTGAAACAAGAAAAGCCGCCGCAATGAGAAGCCCGCGCACCGCAATGAAGAGTAGCCCCCGCTCGCCCTAACTAGAGAAAGCCTGCGTGAGGCAACAAAGACCCAACGCAGCCAAAAATAAATAAATTAATTAATTTAAAAAAATAAGGTAATGGTGATTGTTTCATAACCCTGTGAATTATACTAAAAACCACTGAATTGTATATTTAAAAAGCAAATTCTATGGTATGTGACAAACAAAGCGAGCGCCAGACACATGTTCTAGGTGAAGAGCTACGGGAACTCTTCTCATTTTTCTTGACTTACGAGTATTCCATTTTAAAAAAAAACTTTCAACTGTTAAAGGAGTATGACCTAGTTACAAGAAAAGTTATAGATTCCTATTCCTGCTCACCAAGAGACAAGCTCCTTGGTGGCCTCTTAGTACATTTCTCTCAGACATTTTAATGCACATTAATAGGTGTGCATGTGTATTTTAACCAAAAATGAGATCATACTGTTGTAGAAACTACTTCTCTTATATATATTGTGAGTAGCTTCCCATGTCAGTAAATACACTTCATAATCTCTTTAATGGCTGTAATATCTAATTGCCTGGATGAATTATAACTTATTAACCAAGTCCTCCTTATTTGACATTTAGGTTGTTTCTACATGTTTGCTGTTATTGACAGCTATATGATCAACATCACTGTAGCTAAATCTATGCACACTTCGGTGATTTTTTTTCCTTAGGCTAAATTTCCGGAAGTAGAATTATTGATCAAAAGTACATATGCATGTTTAAGATATTTGATATGTATTGTCAAACTGCCCTCCAGAAGGACTGTGTGTCCATGTGAATTTTGAAAGTCCCTTCTGTCTGTATAATAAAACTTTATTTGGACCTTTGAATGTGTTATTAACCCTGCTGAACTTTTTTTTTTTTTTTTCTTCTTTTTGCGGTATGCGGGCCTCTCACTGTTGTGGCCTCTCCCGTTGCGGAGCACAGGCTCCGGATGCGCAGGCCCAGCGGCCATGGCTCACGGGCCCAGCCGCTCCGCGGCATATGGGATCCTCCCAGACCGGGGCACGAACCCGTATCCCCTGCATCGGCAGGCGGACTCTTAACCACTGCGCCACCAGGGAGGCCCCCTGCTGAACTTTAATATAGCTGCAGTAGTGGACTTCCACTACTGGACCACCAGTGGACTTCCCTGGTGGTCCAGTGGGTAGGACTTCATGCTCCCAACGTGGGGGGCCTGGGTTCAATCCCTGGTTGGGGAACTAGATCCTGCATGCCACAACTAAAAGATCTCGCATGCCATAACTAAGACCTGGCGCAGCCAAAATATAAATAAATAAATAAATAAATATTTTAAATATATATATATATATAGCTTCAGTAGAGAAACATGTTTATAATGCTGAGTAAAGAGAAAGCTAGTCTCAGCAACTCAAACAGAAAGGAGTCCTGTTTTCAGTAATTACACAGAACTTTTCTACCTTCTTTGTTTTATACGCTGTGAATAGAGGAAAATTAAAACGTTTTCCTCTGTCTTCAGAAGCTTCAAATCTACGTTGTTATGGTTCTATTTCTGCTTCTGTGAAAAGACAAGCTCTATCTCCAGAAGATATCACTGATAAGGAATGTCAGGTTTCAGGTGTTGTCCAGCTAAACACATTAGATAAATGGAAATATACTGAGAGTTCTTACTTGGCCATCAAGCACATTTTCCCTTGGCAAATGGAATTGACACCACTCAGCCAGCAAATATGTTTTTCAGGTTCACGAGATCTGCAAACATGCCCAAGAAATTAAGTAAAAAGTATGTTAATTATGATGAGTATAGAGGGGAGGGGTCCTCCCACTCTTATCTGGTGGCATGAAAGTAATTTTTTGTATTTGATCGAAGTAAAGATTGGCTACATAGTTGATGGTATATGATTTGATCCAAGAGATCTTTTGAATTTATTATTGTTGTGCTTTTCCTTTCTTCCATCTCATTCATTAATTCATATCTATTTCCTGAGGGCCCACTGTAGGCCAAATATTCTTCTAAGGAGTTTTCTTAATTTTGCCTTTGTCTTTCTTTCTAATCTTTCCCCCCCCTTGTCTGTCCACTGGTTTTAATAATAATTTACCAAATGAAGGGCAAAATGAAGTGGCAAAGCAATTAAAAATACTCAAGTCCCAGTTTAGGGAGGTAAAGTAAACCTACATCTTGGAATATTGTATAACCAAAGAATTGTAGTAACATGGGGGTAATGTTTACAATATAAGTTAAGTACAAAATTGTACAAATAGTGTGAATTCAATCATGTGTTTTTTTAAAGCATGTGAAAAAGACCAAATGAAGCAGACCAAATTGTTATAATTTTCGCTGGGTGGTAGGATCGTGGATAATTTGCTTTCTTCCTGCTTTTCTAATTTTCCTTAGTTTTTATAACAGGCATATATAATCAAGGGGAAAATAAACTTAAAATATGTAAAATATTTTATATCTGTTGTTTTTTAGACTGCAAGATATAGGAATGAACCATTCACCTGTTAAATGTTAAAATCTGCTAGTTAGGGACTTCCCTGGCGGTCCAGTGGTTAGGACTTTGCCCTTCAACCGCAGGGGGCACGGGTTCAATTCCTGGTCTGGGAGCTAGGATCCTGTATGCCGTGTGGCGCGGCTGGAAAAAAAAAAATCTGCTGGTAACATGAACAGTCATTATTGACGAGTGGGAAGTACAGAAAAGTGGACATTTAATTGTGTGTATAGATTAGAATTTATACTGAAATTTAAAGGATAACACTTGACTTTACATGTGAATGAGTTTATTAGCATTTTCTATAAATATAAATGGGTCAGATTTATTGAGATCATACATCCTAAATAATAATTACTTCAGTAACAGATATCAAAACAATGGATTATTCTGAAGTGTTCTGATTGACAGTGTCCTATGGTCTCTTAATTTATTAGTGTATACCAATTTGTGAATGAAAATAATTTGGTAGGGGAATATATGTGTAAGTATGTGGGAAATAATAAGTGTTTGAAACTTGTTATTCAGCGTTGATCATTGAAACTCGTCTATTCTTATTGTAGGAGAATGACATCTTCCTGGGCTGGGAAAAAGGAGCTTATAAGAAATGGGGAAAGAGTAAGAAAAAGTGCTCAGATCTAACTCTAGAAGAAATGAAAAAACAGGCTGCTGTCCAGTGTCTTCGATCTGCTTCTGATGAAGTAAGTTTACATTTGATTTCTAATACTTAGGGGAGAAAAAAAGGAGGTGGTGTGTCTTAAAAGTTTACCGATAACACATCTTGACCAAAAAAACTTAGAAAAGTAAAGTACTCATTATCTCACCACCATTACGTAAACATTGTCATGTTTTCCTTTATAGTATTTTTCTATATATATTGAGTTTTATATAATATATTTTTTATGTACTATTGTAATTGGAGAATACATAAAATGTTATATATATTTTTCCCCATTTAACATATATTTCATTTTGTTATTACTGATACATTACCTTTATTCTTTTTAGTGGCTAAGTTATATTTCATCAAATAATATTCCAATAGCCACCTAATATATTCTTTATTACTGGATATTTAGATTGCTCTTGATTTTTTGTTATGCTGTCTAGAATATTTTCATGTGTGGCTTTTTCCATGGTATATATATATTTTTTGGATACATTGCTAGAAGTGGGAAAGCAGTTCTAACATTTAAGAACACTATGTTTGCTTGATTCATAAGTTTTTGTTTGCTTTTAAGGAAAATATTATAAGATTGTTTTAGTGACCTTTTAACGTTTCATGTAAAATATTTCTTATGTCCTTCAGCATCCTGAAATAACAACATAGTTTTAGAGCATAATCGCCTATTTAAATTAATATTCTTATTCTTTGTTACTCACTATAAGATAAAATCTCTGAGATCATAACTACTTGGAAAATTATTTTGCTTTTACCATGCTATTTGAGATAGTGTGCTTTAAGCACCTTTACAATTCAAAGTTAAATTGAGAAGATTCATACAAGATGTGTAGAGAAGCTTCCGACCTGCAGAAACTTCCTTCCTAAGTTATCAAGCAGTCTGATGTTGGGGGTAACCAGCTTTGCTGCATTTGATAATCTGCAGAAGTTCTATTTTGTCTCCCACCTACCACACATGCCCTTGAAAGCTTGTTCAGTGCTTCCCTCAGCTGTGTGTTCTCATCCTGCTCAGAGTTGTCTGTGGGAGCCCGACTCCCTGGCCTGTGCCCATGGTACCTGGTGCATACCCTGACATCCTAAATGCAGTTGTGCATTTCTGTCTTCCCTTCACGACTGTGCTCCTTGGATGCCAGGACTGAGTTCCCCATCTTTGCATCTCCTGGTGCCTAGCAGAGTGAGTGCCTGTCGTGTAGAAGGTACTGCATTTCTCTTGAATTGAGTTGAACCTCAGTTTCCAAAGAGTCTTGCACTTTCATCCAGTCCTTCTTTTTCTCCTTCCCACTGTTTTCCTCTCCCTCACCCCTTGGATTTTTTTTAACTTCTGATTTCTTGAAGCTGCTGCCTCATAGACTATGGGATAGGAATTTGGAAGTTACCACTCATGTGGTTATCTTAGGTACCTTTTTGTTACAAAGAGAAGGAACATAATTAACCTAGTTTAAGAAAAAATGGAAATATACATAAAGGTTACAGGGATATCTCACTGAAACCCAGTGCTGGAAATGCAGCAGCCTGGGGAGTGACCTGAACTGGGAACCAAATGATTGGCAGCCGAAGTCATTTTCTCTAATGACCCACAGTCTCTCATTTGCTTCTCTCTGTGCTTCTGGGTCATTCCCTCTCACCTGAAGTCTGGCTTTCTCTGCTTCGGCACACGCATGGTGAAAAAATGACCATTCTAGCCCCAGCCCAGCATGACTGCTGAAGTCTGGTACCCAGCCCCATTCAGTTGAGGGAGAATCTGATTTGCTAGGCTTGCGCCAGTTGTCCACCTGTGCTTTGATAAGCTGTGGCGAGGGGACAGAGTTGCCTGCAGGTCCACTCCTTCAGCAGGGGCTGAGTGATGGGCAGTCCTCAGAGAAAAGGGGGTGGTTGGATAGTTACCCAAAGGGTGTTTTCTGTGTGACACTGAAGGGGGTAATGGATTGGTAAAGGATTTCAGAGCTTTTAAAGGAATTGAAAATGGAGATGGTTTTTAAAAGTGAGAGGTTAGTTCAGGTAAATTCTTTGAGCAAAATCCAAAAAAGCTACTGCTGAGTCATGGTTGGGAGGAAAATATTAGTAGGGAGTTTCAATCTGGGAAAGGATCTTATTTCTGCTTTGGACCACAGTTGCTGAGAAATGACTCTAGCCTTCGACTCATGGTGAAGTGGACTGAAAAACAAGGACAGCTGAAATCAGCTGTGGGCAAAGGGGGAGCACAGGCACCTTGTTGTGTGCAGTGCAAGACCCTTCTCCTCTGACAGCTTTTTGAGTGTGTGTAATTCATCCTAGCTGAGCATGATGTGTGCCAACAAAGAACTTGGTGTCAGGTAGAAACAGTGCAGGGGAGGAGAGTGGCTTGCACAGATCTTTGATTCTTTAAGTTGTTGCTTTAGAAAATGCTTTCCTTTGCCTGGCTGTCAAAGGCGGGATTTTTGTTTTCAAACCCAATGAAGCATATTTGTCCTAACTCTTTCCTTGTCATTTTATTAAAAATTATTGCATTCTTTTTCCTAATAAGGATTTTTTTTTTAATCTTACCAAATTAAAGTCGGCTGAGGAAGTGAATGTGCCAGTCATACACCAGGAGCTCAGCCGAGTGCTTGGGTCAGAATGAAAAGGAAGTAGGAAGTCCTCAAGCCCCGGAGCCCTGTCCCAAGCCGCCTACTGTGTGTGCATCAGTGCACAGCCCCCTAAGACAGCTCACCTGGCTCTTGGGAGCCAATGGAAAGAAGTTGAAAAGAACCCTCTCTAACTATGGCCTGTACCAGTGGAAAGGATTCACTGTGGTCACTTATGAACTGTAGGCTGGTTTTTCTTTTCTAGAATCTGCCTGGTGGCTTCAGTGAAAAGAAGAGAGCAAAGAAGGCCCTATGTAGGAAATTATAATGCAGAGTTCTATTTTATCTTATATTTTTGCCACAGTGAATGTTTGCACGTGGGTGTGTTGTTCATTCCCTAAATACTGAGGATGGTAATGTTGGCGATTCTGTGCTTTGCTTTCCCACCAGTTCTAATGCCAACTTAGACCCCTTCTTCGTGCAGCTCTCTGTAGTCACTACTAACTGATCAGAGTCAAAAGCCATTAACAGGTTTACAGTCTAATTGCTTAAAATGTTAATGACGTAATGACAAGACAGAAACATAGGTGATGCTATCACTATATTAGGTAGGTAGGTAGAGGTGATACTTTGCATTACATGTGAGATGAATTCTTTTCTCATTACTTTCGTGTGTGCATGTGCGACTGTTACATTTACAATGTTAGCTGTTTCTGTAAAAGCATCCAAAGTTATGAGACTCTTTGCTGCACCATGGTTTAAATAGAATGGTTGACTTCTCTGACTGCAGTTTTACATCCCTGTGGTGTGATGCTGTGCTTCCGCTTAATCCTTGCATCAAGCTGTACCCACATTTCAGCATGTCTCTGAACCCGCTCAGCCTGATATTTATCTGAGAAACGTCACCAAAACCATAAGGAAACTCAGTTATGTCCAAATTTAATTTTATACATTGATGATAGTTTGGCAACGCCCGTGAACATCTGTGAGCCATTGTTTATTCCTGTTGGGGACCGTGACCTTTAATGGGCTTTGTTGTTTGTTAAGTCCCAGCTGAAACTGCCTTTGCTAATACTGTTCGTTTACACATGCAAATAACATGGAATTCTCTGGTACTCTTTTTTTTTTTTTTGCGGTACGCGGGCCTCTCACTGTTGTGGCCTCTCCTGTTGCAGAGCACAGGCTCCGGACGCGCAGGCTCAGCGGCCATGGCTCACGGGCCCAGCCGCTCCGTGGCATGTGGGATCTTCCCGGACTGGGGCACGAACCCATGTCCCCTGCATTGGCAGGCAGACTCTCAACCACTGCGCCACCAGGGAAGCCCTGGTACTCATTTTTTGCTATGACAGTTTGCATTTGATTTGAGTGCAGTTAGTAATGGGGTCTGTAAATAAGAACGGTGCTGTGACTCAGCAATAGGCCACTCAGACCTCCCCCAGGTGGGCATTTTATAGTTTCGTGATGTTATCCTAAGCTGTTGTGTTTCTGTTACCAGTGGACATGGCACATGCCTGATGTGGTTACATATATCCACACCTCCCTTTCTCCCTTTTAAAAACATAAAAAGTGGAACTGTGCCGACTGTTGTTTTTTGAATCCTCAAGTTTACTTGGTTCTGTTTTCTCCTTCCCCAGAGTTGGAGCTTTTCATATTGTTTTGTTTTTGTTTTTAATAATCAGTTATATTTCTGTTTTATTTTTATTGAGCTACTTAAAACTGAATCAGAGCTAGTATTTCATCTCCCATTTTGGGAATGGTTAGAATATTAGAAACTCAACAAGGCCCTGTTTGGGGAATAAAGTTAGGATGCAATGATAACTTATTTCAATTAACTTAGTCTTGAAAGTAACAGCACTGCAACTTACCCTGGGTCACTGACTTGATCTGTGGTTATTTAAAGAGTCTTGTAGAGGATTTATGTCCTCGGTACAGTGAAATCTTATTGCAACTGCTCATATTTTCACATTCAGCTAAGTTCACCAGTAAAATTCTTTTCACCAGTAAAGTACATAGTACATCTCAATATTTTGCCTATGTATGTTTATATGTTGTACAGGGTTGTGTATTAAAAAACATGTGAAGTCATTTATGGCAATTTACTTTCAAGGTTAATTTTGACCATATACATTGTTTCTTTGCATGCTGATGTTTGAACTTATCCATTCTGGATAATGAGCATCAAGACAATGATAACTAATATTTACTGAGCCCTTAAATATGTGCAGTACCCGTCTGGGTGCGCTGTCTACATTGTAAGAGGTGACGCGGTGCTCCCTCTACAGGCCAGACCCCTGAGAAGCCAGTGGTTATTAAAGCTAAGAATGTTCACAGTTGCTGTGTTGTCACAGCCAGCCCTGCCTGAGGAAGCCTAGGCCTTATCTCCTTGGGCACAGATAGAGCTGGGTATTCAAGGAAGCCTGTAGGCCGCTGTGAGGGCTTTGGCTTTTCCTCTGAGAAGCCTCGAAAGTTGGAGAGTTTGGAGCAGAGGGGTGATGTAACTTGACTTAAATGCTGATAAGGTGCTGCTGGCTGCTGCATTTAAGAGTAGATGGGTTGGGGCGAGGCAGGGTAGATGGGGAGGGGCAGAGGCAGATGCAGAGAAAGCAGGTAAGGAGCTATTACCTTATTAGTCCAGCAGACCGATGAGGACGAGACCTTGTTAGTTTCTAAATGTATTTTGAAGGTAGAGCTGACAAGATTGGATGTAGGGTGGAGGAAGAGGGCAGAGTCAGAGAAGGTAGCCAAGGTTTTTGGGCTGAGCAACTGCAAGAAAGGAATCTTCATTTACTGAGGAAAAGGAAATAGGGGAAGAAGCACTAATTTGTGGGTGGATGGGTGTGAACTAGGATTTGAACGTGAGATGCCTGTGAGAGAGAGCCGGTGGAGATTTTGAAAACACAGTTGGATATGCGCGTCTGGGGTTGATGGGCTGGGTGGTTTGGGGGAGGAGATTGAACAGTAGACCACTTGCTTGTTTGGCCAGAGCTTGCCGTCTGGCGTGTCTCCAGGGGCTGAGTAGGACGCTAAATGAATGAGGCGGTGGGGAGCGGGTTGGCCTGTGGGAAACGCCATCCCGGTGGTTCCAGGTCTTCTCTCTTTTTAGAAAAGGTAGAAAGTTGGGATTTTTATAGGAAATTTCCTACACTATTAAATGCTGAAAGTGAGGGTATGGAACAGGAAACAAGTGGGAGGGGCTGCTCTAAAAATCTGAGGGTGAGGTGAGCAAAAGGGCATAAAAAGAGGCGTACGTGGGGGTTATGGAGTGGGGTGTGACAGACCGAGTGTGTGAGGGCGGGAAGGCAGACGCAGGGAGGGACAGAGACCAGGACAGTGAGCACCTGTGTACGTGGCTTAAGAAACATATAATCATGAAAACAGCTTGAGCCCCGCAAGTGCCCTTTCCTCGTGGTGCTTCTCTCCGTCTCTCTCTGAGGTTACCAGTGCTCTGGACTTGGTTTTCCTCTCTCCCGTGCACATTGTTATGCTTTTACTAAATGTTGTTTGAGGGGATACACAAAGGTGTGACTGTTTTGCATGTTAGCTTTATATGAATGGTATCCTACTCTGTATTTTGTAACTTCTTTTAGTTAACATTTTGAAAGATTTATCTATGTTACTAGCATGATCTTACAGTTTCTCTTCACTGCTAAATGTCCATTGTAACACTGTAAAGCTATTTATTCTTCTGGTAATGGACCTTTCAGTTGTTTCCCAGTTTTGATTGTTATAAAGAACACAGCAAGGACCGTTCTTGTGCTCCCACCCTTGTGCATATGTACAGTGCCTTTTCTAGAGTATATACTTAGGCATCAGACTGCTACATTAAAGTCAGCTGTTTTTTTCACCATTTTAGCATCACAGGCTTGCGTATCTGATGAAAGCTATGGACCTAACCAGAAAGATTATCTTTTCTTATATGCCTCCTTGGCCTATAGTAGGTGTGCAGTAATATTTATCCATTGCATACTTCCCTTCTCCTCTATAACACATTCTAGAGAGCGAATATAAATAAGAGCCGGAGGCAAGCCATTGGGTAGATGTTTGTAGATCCTCCTGTGTTTAAGGATGGGAATCACAGCCCTCATGCAGGTGCCTTGGCAGAGACAGCCTTTTGTTTGTTTGGATTTTTTGTTTAAAAATTATCCTTACATCGCTGTAGGCCATGGATGTTTATTCCATCCACGTAGCCACGTGCCCCACTGCTTCCTATTGCGTTATACCTGGCTGTCACATGTTTGTATTACTTCCCTGGCCACTGAAGACATGAGTTTATGAACCCTGGTATATATTCTCAGTTGTCTTACTGGTGCTCTTTTATTGACTTAACAGGTCTGTGGATTGGGTAGGGCTCAGCTGGGAGGTTCTTTTGCTGGTCTTGTTTTTTTTTTTTTTTAACTATTTATATATATATTTTAATATTTATTTATTTGGCTGTGCTGGGTCTTAGTTGGCGTGTGCAGGATCTTTTAGTTGCAGCACGCGGGATCTTTTAGTTGCAGCATGCGGGCTCTTAGTTGTGGCGTGTGGGATCTAGTTCCCTGACCAGGGATTGAACCCGGCCCCCCTGCATTGGGAGCACGGAGTCTTAGCCACTGGACCTCTAGGGAAGTCCCACTGGTCTTTTGTTTGTTTTTTTTGTTTAATAAATTTATTTATTTGTTTTTATTTTTGGCTGTGTTGGATCTTTGTTGCTGTGTGCAGGCTTTCTCTAGCTGCAGCGAGCGGGGGCCACTCTTCGTTGCAGTGCACAGGCTTCTCATTGTCATGGCTTCTCTTGTTGCAGAACACAAGCTCTAGGCACATGGGCTTCAGTAGTGGTGCAGGCTCAGTAGTTGTGGTGCATGGGCTTAGCTGCTTCACGGCATGTGGGTTCTTCCCGGGCCAGGGATCGAACCCGTGTCACCTGCATTAACCACTGCGCCACCAGGGAAGCCCCCGCTGGTCTTGTTTGAGGTCTCATACTGTTGCAGTCATTGGCAGCTGGGACCGGAACATCCAAAATTGCTCTCTTAGCTTGTCTGGCACCTCAGGAGGGATAGCTAGGAGCTGTGACCTTCTCTGTGTGGCTAGCTTAGGCTTCTGTCTATGGCAGATGGAGCCTGGGAGTTAGCATTCCGAGAGGGCGTGCATCACACTTGCTAGTGTCTCACTGAGGAATCCTAGCACATTTGGGGGAGGGGCCTATACTAGGGGTGAGTGCCAGGAGTTGTGGCTCACTGAGGGTACCAGGCTTTCCCCATCCTGACAGGTACTTTCGTGACAGATGGAAACCAGACAGGCTTGGGACTCCAGGCACCTCTGAGAGAAAGCATGAGATACCATAATAAAAACTGGGGACTAAATGAAAGTTGGCAAATTGTTGAATCCCCATCCCTTTCTTCTCCCTGTCTGCTAGAACTCTGAAGATTGGGGAATTTCTCTCTGAGGAAAAGGTTGCTGCAAAGAAGAAGCAATCCAAGGGACAAGATGATCTCTTGAAAATTCTAAACATGATAATGGGAATGAAAGAACTCAACAGAAGGGTTGGAAGGTATAGCTGACGAAATCTCACAGGAAGTAAAACCAAAAAAAGAAGAAATGGCAAATAGGAAAGAAAAAAGAAATTAGGGGACCAATACAAGAAGTTCAAAACCCAGCTATTTGGAAGTGTCATTGGTATGCTCCCATTTTCCAGCTGTGAAAAGTAAGGCTTTGCTAGGTGACTGGCTTAAGGGGGTCATGTGGCTAACCCTGAGGTGAAGTTCAAACCCATGTCTTTTTGACTCCCAGCAGCATGGACCGCTTGAGTGCCCCCGGGTACCACATTGGTTAATGATCACAGGGTTGGTGTGGAACTGCCTGTCACGCATTTAGGCAATATCCAGTCCCAAAGGGTTCTCCATAAAAGATTGACCTTTGAGATGATTAATATAGCTACAGAAGCCTTTGACTATGGAGAGGAGAGAGAATGAGGCAGAATAAGTCAGATTGCCTTTGTTTCCTTGATGCTGATGATGAAGGTCAGTACTTGAGAAGGATGGGAAGCGCAGAGAGGGGGAAGAAGCATTGGAAACGCTGTGGTATGGGAAATGATAGAAGTTTATCAGGGAACAAATAAAAAATCCTTCCCAGAAGCAGTGGGACAGTAGCTGCAGTGTTTGACCCAGGCTGCATCATCACGGAAGTGTCTGGCTCCACCCTGTAGCCTAGGAGAGGGAAGGCAGCAGTGCCAGCACCGTGGAGCCCTGGCAGAATCCAGAGGACGTTGCGGTATCTAGATCAGGTTAGTTGCTTTCCTACTCCTCCACCCTCAAACAAATCAGAGCAAAAACTCAAGGCATTTTAAAAAGCAGTGAATCCAGAAATGAGACTCTGGGAAGTGAGAAACGTATCAATAGTCTAGAGGGGGCACAGTATTTAGGTGACCCATGTGACAGGCACTCTGAGGGGTGCCTCACGCACGTCACCTTAGTTTACCCTCGGGAATCTTGAGAGGGAGGTGTTCAGAGACCAGGAGTGGCGCTGCACCCCACTGCCCAGTGAGTATGGGCAAGGCAGGAATGCAGGCCCAGATACATTGCCCCCGGCCATCTCCCAACTGTGAGAAGTGACAGTTATTCAAGGGTTAACTCCCTGAGGGTAGGGAGCTCATCTCTCCGGGTGTCCTCCCTGGCCGTCGGGGGCCCTGACCATTTGCTGTGTGAATGAGTGGGAAGTACACGAGTGAATGGTCGTGCGTCTGGAACACCGCTTATTGAACATCTCCTGAAAAGTGCCCGGCTCCGTGTGTGCGCCCCCCGCTGTTCAGATTTGGATACCATAACTTGAATTTTAGAGTGCTCCTGTGGTTTGCAGAGCAGTTTCTCATGTTGGTTTGGTACTGGGAGGTAAGTGGGTATTAGCCATCTTACAGCTGGGAAAAGCAGTTCATGAGTTAAGTGGTAGAATGTTAGTGTTTTTTCACCTACGGCATTGTTTCCCCTTAGAGCTGTCACTAAGATATGAGTATAATGTACTGCAGGCTCTCCGTATTCTTGAATGCCCTCGTGGATATGGTACACTGTTAAAATATGATTAATAAAATTATCTAGTACTTAATATCATAGTTGGGAAAATGGATAAAGTTTCTCATTAACAGCACCAAATCGACACTTCAGAATGCCTGCCAGGAGATGACAGGGTCCAGTGCTGCTTCTGACACCCCTTTTTGTTGCTCGGTTTGCTGTTATGATAACCCAGTGGTCTCATGACTTTTTTGAAAAAATACAATTATGATGCTTCAGGAATCAAGGAAGGAAGACAGAAGCGGGGTCGGTAGAGCTTGCTCTTGTGTACAGGGTTAAGGACTAAGCGTGTTGTCTATTTTCCATTTATATATGAGAGCAAATGTATATACTTCTAAGCTGCATTACTATCCAGAACAGCTAAATTTTACAGTTGCTTGGAAGTGATTTCCAAGACAAAGCATAAAAAGTAACATCTGGTGACTGTTGTAATCAGCGCTCTATGGAGAATAGTAGGTGGCCCGCCGTTGCAGAGGATTGAGCGGAGTCGTATAAGCAATCCCTAGGGCTTGGTGTTCTGCCCTGGAGACTGGCACCGGCTTTAGAAACACAGTGACACAGGCTTGCTGTACAGACCAGCGTGCAGCCACGAGTCAGCTGACACCGGTGTTAGGTTCATGGTCTGGAGGAAGTGGAATAAAACGGCCATACTCATCACACCTTGAACATTATGGTAAGCAGAATCTTTCCGATGGAATTGTGTGGTCAGAGTTGTGCTTATGACTAATATCTGCCATGGTTTTTAGGAGTTTTTAAGGAAAGGACAGCTCTCCTCTGACCCATTTCCCTTTCTTCTTTTGTCCTGTCTCCTGTTAAAAGCTGTGATACGATGTGGATAGACTGTAACTATCAATGTTTACAATTAGCTGTTTTCATTGTAATCTTTCTTGCTGCTCAAACTATGTAACTGCGGTTTCTTGTTGAGGATATCTGTAATACTTTGCTGAGTCATTTTGGGTGAGGTGAATGGGGTAGCGTCTATTTTTAGCCCCTCAAGGCCCTGTGAGGACGACAGGAGGCAGAGTCCTGTGCGTCTGTTCGGGTCGTGGCCACCTAGAGAGACTCAATTCCAATTTAAATAGGGCTTTCAGCCACTGAATAAATAAAAAGTTCCTAGGAAATACGTTCACTTTTTTGGTACCTTGTAAAAGATTTTTCTTTTCTCCTGTGAGAAATAGAGAAGTTTAAAAGTTTAAAAGTCTACATAGTAAAAGATTTGCTTATGCCTGTTTCCATCATTCATTTTTCTTTAGAGTTTGGCTCTTATTCCTTTCCTCCCAATTTCAGACTCTTCCATGCACTCTCCTTAAGTTTTACCCCAGTTCTGTACAGAGGCTAATACCCTATTCATGACCCTTAAAGTAAAGCTTTCACATCCACTTGCAGTAATGACATGTTTTCCACGTGCTCTGTTTGTTCCAGTCATGAGTGTTCACTTTAAGAGAAAAAAAAAAGTCACCTGTTTTCTTTAGACCATGTACTCCTAGAGGACCACGAGGAGATTTTTGTGATTTTAATTTGTATTGAGTCTCGTACAAGCCCTTGCTCGTACAGATATTGAATAATGGTTTTGATAGTGACTGACTTTTTAACCGAAAGATGGGCATTTAGGTCCTTAGGCTCTCCCCCGTGAGCAAGATGCTGTATCACTGGGAAGACAAAGCCACTCTGGGAGGTACATTAGTATTTTCACATTTTATCAGTAAGTGCTGGTGAATATACTTTATTAGTAAAATATGTATACTAAATTGAATCCAGAAACCTATAGTTTTTAAACTCTTATGTTCATTTAAATATTGATAATGTTTCTTTTGAAACATGGAAGGTTTGTAAAGCTTCTATATTAAGACAAAAGTATACAAATACCTGACTCTTACATACCTGGCAGTAAACTATGTGCATTTCTGTTCCCACGCAGAGCTCTGGTATCGAGACTTTAGTGGAGGAGCTCTGCTCCAGGCTGAAGGACCTGCAGAGCCAGCAAGGTGAGAGTGCCGCCTCCAAGGGCTATCCACGCACAGGGGCGTGGAGTCACCAGATCTTAGAATTGATCAGAAAGAAAAGGCAGCAGGAGCAAAGTCTTTGTATTCAGTGTGTCACCAGGCCAGTGTCACGCTCTGTCTTTAGCTGTGAGTGGCTTCTGGGTCATTCCACAGCCATCACTGGTCGATAGATCCCTGCCCTCAAAGGGATGACTTAATCCACAAGTGCCCTCATGGAAAGGAGATGTTTTATTGTGTTTGTCTTCAAACTGAAGCTCAGGGATCTGGAGCAATAACCTCTTACCTTTCCCATCCTTCTCCTCCCCCCCACCCCCCAAATTAATATTTGCCTGTTGACATCAAGGCCTGCAAAGGTGTCAACTAATTATTTTAGGTTTGGAAGGAAGTTTTGCCTTGACTCTTGAAGTTCTTGGAAAGGCAGGCTTGACAAGCTCATTAAGTCATTTTGATTCGTGAACCCTCACAGCTTCTTTTCTCAACTTTCCTGCAAGCCCATAGAATAAGAGTGACCTATTAAAGTTAAGGATCGGGCTTCCCTGGTGGTGCAGTGGTTGAGAGTCCGCCTGCCGATGCAGGGGACACGGGTTCGTGCCCCGATCCGGGAGGATCCCGCGTGCCGCGGAGCGGCTGGGCCCGTGAGCCATGGCCGCTGAGCCTGCGCGTCCGGAGCCTGTGCTCCACAGCGGGAGAGGCCACGGCAGTGAGAGACCTGCGTATCGCAAAAAAAATAAAAATAAAAAAATAAAGTTAAGGATCTTTATTTTACATGTCCTCTTCATGGTCATTTTGCTGCCCACCAAGCCTTGAGCCTTCTTTTTAATAAGGGCACAATTTATTTGTTTCTAATCTGAGGGCAGTATCATGAGCTAAGCTAAGAGTATAGCCCTCTGCTTCTATTTTAGTTGAAACACAGCCCTCACCTAGATGTTAAGTAATAGAGAGCTAATTGTAATAACTTTCTTTACAGATTAGTGTTAGTCAAGATGAGGCAGTATAAAGTCCAGTGCAGAATTTTGTGAGAAAATATTTTTGGAATCTAAACAGGTGATCTCTCCTTCTGGTGTAATTAATAAGTACACAGGGAATTTCATTCCCTTAATTAAGTGTCTCTAGAGCCTCTGTCAGTGATGAGGTGAACCTCTCTCTGTTCTCAGCCCAACGTTAGTGTGGTTTAGCCAGAGTTCCCTCTGGCATACTGAAGAAATAGATTTTTATTAAAAAGATAAACTGGTGTAGAGTTCTTTTAAAGCCACAAAAGCCTATGTAATTTCTGATTAAATTTACTTAAGAAAAAAACAGGAGCATTTATTAACTAAATATAAGACAAATCTTTCTGAATTTTTGTTTCATAACAGAAGAGAAGATTCACAAAAAGTTAGAGGGGTCTCCCTCTCCAGAGGCAGAATTATCCCCTACAGCAAAGGATCAAGTGGAAATGTATGTAAGATTGTATTCAGTAATAAAGCATGCATTTGTTAAAATCAGACTAATGACTGCTACATGGTTTACAGTTTTTTGTTTGTCATATGCTATTTAGTTTGATATTGTATAACTCAGGAATTTATTGAGCACTTACTGTGTGCTTGATGCTGAGAAATCAAAGGTGAATAAGAGGGTCTTATCTTTTTCACACATATTGAATCAATATTTGTGAAACTCACGGAATGATGCAAACAAGGCCATTTATGGTCCATTCATATACCTCTTTTGAAATTCATGCCAGTCCTTTGAGACAGCGGTAAGCAATTAAGCTTGTCCTTGTTTTATACACAAGGAAGCCGAATTCCCCTTGCTGATTACAGAGGGAACTGGGCAAGTCGTTGACCTTGTCGGACTTGTTTCCTAAAGATGCTTTTCTGTCTTTCCTTGTAGATGGTTCGTATTTAAATTGACTGCATTGTAAGGAGACTTCCTTATTGTACATTTTATTTGAATCCTCTCAACTTCTGAATCTTAAGGGAGAAAGAGCACTCAGTCGGCTGTGTTGCCGTGCTGTCCAGCACGGTAGCCGCAGCCATGTGCGGCTTTTGGCCGTTTGCGACGCGGCTGTTTCAGGCTGAGAGGTGCCGTGTGTGTCACACCCATCAGCGTTCAAAGACTTCATTTAAAAAGAACGTAAAACACTATATTAAGAGTTTTTACTGTTGATTACATGTGAAATGATAATGCGGATATATTTGGTTAAGTAAAATATATTATTGAAATTAATTTCACTTTCTTCTTTCGCATTTAATGGGGTTCCTAGAACATTAAAAAGTACTTATGAAGCTCATAATATATTTCTATTGGACAGCTCTGGTCTAGACTGAAAAGGAGAGTCAAGTATAGGCCCTTTGAACATCCGGCCTTTTATCACTTCATGTGTGACCTTGACTTGCCTCCAGAATGACAGTCCCCACTTGGGTAGCCATCCTGACTCTCGAGTCTTCCTTTGTCAATCTGTCTTGCTCTGAAATCTTCAGTGGCTACCAGTTTCCTAGCAAACTGAAAACGCTTCTTGCCTGTTCAAGCCCTCTGAAGCCAGCCTCCCTGGTTTTCCTGCCCTGTGTTTCCCATCGTTGCTGGTCTAATGAGGCACAGCATCTTCGTGTCCTCACACAGATTCCCATGCCTCACAGTACTCACCAAACCGCTGCACGTATCTGGAACGTCAGGGCTCAGCTGTGGTCCGCTTTGTCTGATTGTTCTAGGCCTCACCAGCATACCCTTTTCTGAACACTTGAATTCCAAGAAACCTGCCATTTCTGAGGGTCTGCTTAATGCTGGGCATTGCACTTGCCTCCTGAGAAAAGATTCGATAACAACAGTCACTGAAGGTGTCGTTCTGACTCATTTCTCATGTTAATTCCTTTACTCCTCACAACTCTGTGAGATAGATACTATAACTACCCCGTTTTCTAGGCCACAGAGAGGTTAAGGACCGTGCCTAAGGTCACATAGCTAGGCAATAGCAGAGTGAGGATTCAAACTCAGGGAGAGTGGCTTCCAGAGCTCATGCCCTCGACTGCTTTGCTATCCAGCTTTTCACCTACATCTGTTTCCAGTGCTCATAACAGCCTTGTGAGGTAAGTCATAGTATCACCATCTTATAGGTGAGGAAATGGACCAAGACGTTACATGATTAGCTTAAAGTCACAAGCATAGTAAATGACTGAGCTGAGATTCAAATTCAGATATTTCGAATCAAAAATATGACATTCTTTCCACTGTATTAATTTGTGACTGGTGACTTAACGAAAATCCAAATTTTAAAGATCAAAGTCATCTTAACGTATTTTCTAAATATTCCTATAGTGCTTATCTCACTGCTGAACGTAAGAGTGCTTGATCCATAGAACTAAATATAAAGTATATTTTACGGTATTACTAATTTTTAAAAAGTTACTAATTCATGGGTGACGTAAACACTGACTATTGAAATGAAATATCCCATTTCTCTGATTGGTGATGTTGTTTTTACTATATCTGATACGTCTGAGCGCCCACTTTTGAACTCCCCACTTGTTTTTCAGGTACTATGAAGCATTTCCACCACTTTCTGAGAAACCAGTTTGCCTGCAAGAAATCCTGACTGTGTGGAACAAGTCTACAGTCTGTTCTTACCCTAGCTCTTCTTCATCGTCCACAGCCCCACCAGCTAGCACAGACACGTCCTCCCCGAAGGACTGCAACAGTGAAGGTGAGCTCATCAAGGAGAGAAGCAGCGACATGCCCACCACTGTGCATGAGAAAACCCAGAGCAAGAGTCAAAATGAGAAGGAGAACAAATTTAGGAATGGCACAGGTGAAGAGAAGCCTGCTTTGTACAAAAAGCAAATCAGACATAAGCCTGAAGGAAAGATGCGCCCTCGCTCCTGGTCTTCCGGCTCTAGCGAAGGAGGCTCGAGCTCAAGTGGTAATCAGGGAGAATTAAAAGCATCCATGAAGTGTGTGAAAGTGAGACACAAGACACGAGAAATCCGAAACAGAAAAGGGCGGAATGGGCAGAGCAGGCTTTCACTGAAGCATGGCGAAAAGGCGGAAAGAAGCATGCATGCTGGAAGCAGCAGCAGCAGCAGCAGCGGTGGTTCCATCAAACAGCTGTGCAAGCGGGCTAAAAGGCCGCTGAAGGAGATGGGCAGGAAAGACGCCGGAAGCACTGAAGGAAGAGACCTGTACCTGGAGAGCAGAGCCGACAGAGAGTACAAAGAGGAGCCGTTGTGGTACACGGAACCGATCGCTGAGTATTTCGTTCCTTTGAGCAGAAAAAGTAAACTGGAGACCACATACCGAAACAGGCAAGATACAAGCGATCTGACCTCAGAAGCAGTAGAAGAATTGTCTGAATCAGTGCACGGTCTTCGTATCAGCAACAATAATATTCATAAAACATACCTCGCAGCAGGTACTTTCATTGATGGTCATTTTGTAGAAATGCCTGCAGTTATAAATGAGGATATTGACCTCACTGGGACCTCATTCTGTTCTCTACCAGAGGACAACAAATACTTGGATGATATTCATCTATCAGAATTAACACACTTCTATGAAGTGGATATTGACCAATCCATGTTGGATCCTGGTGCCTCAGAAACAATGCAAGGAGAAAGTCGGATTTTGAATATGATTCGACAAAAAAGCAAAGAGAAAACAGATTTTGAGGCAGAATGTTGCATAGTGTTAGATGGAATGGAGTTGCAAGGGGAACGTGCAATATGGACAGATTCTACCAGCTCTGTGGGCGCTGAGGGCTTATTCCTGCAAGACCTTGGCAGTCTGGCTCAGTTCTGGGAGTGCTGTTCATCCAGCTCTGGCGATGCCGATGGAGAGAGTTTTGGAGGAGATTCTCCAATTAGACTCTCCCCGATCTTAGACAGCACAGTGCTCAATCCGCATTTGCTTGCTGGCAATCAAGAGCTCTTCTCAGATATTAATGAAGGATCTGGTATAAACTCTTGTTTTTCAGTGTTTGAAGTGCAATGCAGTAACTCTGTTTTACCATTTTCTTTTGAAACACTCAACTTGGGAAATGAAAATACAGATTCTAGTGCTAATGTGCTTGGAAAAACACAGTCTAGATTACTAATATGGACCAAAAATAGTGCCTTTGAAGAAAATGAACACTGTTCTAATCTTTCAACAAGAACTTGTAGTCCATGGTCCCATTCAGAAGAAACACGTTCAGACAACGAGACATTAAACATTCAGTTTGAAGAATCCACACAGTTTAATGCAGACGATATGAATTATGTAGTTCCTAGAGTCTCGTCAAATTATGTAGATGAAGAACTTCTAGATTTTTTGCAAGATGAAACTTGCCAGCAAAACAGTAGAACTTTAGGAGAAATTCCGACATTAGTTTTCCAAAAAAAATCTAAACTAGAATCTGTCTGTGGTATTCAGCTAGAACAAAAAACAGAAAACAAAACCTTTGAAACTACACAAGTATGTAGTGAAAGCAGCCCACGTGGAGATGGCTACAGCTCAGGGGTTATTAAAGACATTTGGACAAAGATGGCAGATAGAAGTTCTGTAGCTATGGTAGAAGTAGAAAGGATTGATGATGAGTTGTTTTCGACAGATGTAAATAACTACTGCTGCTGTTTGGATGCTGAAGCTAAAATGGAGCCCCTCCAGGAGCCTAATAAGGCTGTGCAGAGATCAGAATATCATCTGTGGGAGGGACAGAAAGAGAACCCAGAGAAAAGAGCTTTTGTTTCTGGTGAGCTATCAAAGGTGGATGGTGGTGATTATACTACCCCCTCTAAACCTTGGGATGTGGCCCAAGATAAAGAGAACTCATTCATTCTTGGAGGAGTTTATGGAGAGCTCAAAACCTTTAATAGCGATGGGGAATGGGCAGTAGTACCACCCAGTCACACAAAAGGAAGTTTGTTACAGTGTGCAGCTTCTGACGTGGTGACAATAGCTGGTACAGATGTCTTTATGACCCCAGGAAACAGTTTTGCTCCTGGTCACAGGCAGTTATGGAAACCCTTCGTGTCATTTGAACAGAATGACCAGCCGAAGAGTGGGGAAAACGGATTGAATAAGGGGTTTTCTTTTATCTTCCATGAAGACTTATTAGGAGCTTGTGGTAACTTTCAAGTTGAAGATCCTGGACTTGAATATTCATTCTCTTCCTTTGACTTAAGCAATCCATTTTCACAAGTTCTTCATGTAGAATGTTCATTTGAACCCGAAGGGATTGCATCTTTCAGTCCTAGTTTTAAACCGAAATCAATCCTCTGCTCTGATTCAGACAGTGAAGTTCTCCACCCCAGGATATGTGGCGTTGACAGAACACAATACAGGGCTATTCGGATCTCTCCTAGGACTCACTTTCGCCCAATTTCTGCATCTGAACTGTCCCCAGGAGGAGGAAGCGAGTCAGAATTTGAATCTGAAAAAGATGAAGCAAGTATCCCCATTCCTTCTCAAGTTGATGCATTTGAAGATCCACAGGCAGATCTCAAACCACTGGAAGAAGATGCAGAGAAGGAAGGCCATTACTATGGAAAATCAGAGCTTGAGTCTGGAAAATTCCTTCCCAGGTTAAAAAAATCTGGAATGGAAAAGAGTGCTCAAACATCACTGGATTCCCAGGAGGAATCAGCTGGGATTCTGCCAGTAGGAAAGCAGAATCAGTGTTTGGAATGTAGCCTGAATGAGTCTCTGGAAATCGATTTAGAAAGCTCAGAAGCAAATTGTAAAATAATGGCACAATGTGAAGAAGAAATTAATAATTTTTGCAGTTGCAAAGCAGGTTGTCAGTTCCCTGCTTATGAAGATAATCCAGTTTCTTCAGGACAGCTGGAAGAGGTATGTGTCAGTGTGTATTGGTATTTGGTAAAAGCATTTGATCAGACTAATTCTAAAGAGCAGTCATTTCAGACAGTGAAAGATAGGGTTAAATTATTGGGAATTTAGTTTAAATGTCTTAAAACTTAGCATTCTGATGATTTTTACGGAAGGACTTAACGTGGACTTGATATTCATAAATTTGAACTAGACAGTAGACATTTTCTGCAAAGACATTTTTAAATAAATCAGGATATGAGATGTGACTGTGTGACTGTGCACGTACTATGCTTAAAGCAAAGCCTGGCATATAAGTGCTCCAGCTTTCAAAAACTGATGAATCCAGAAGTCGCTATTTACTCTTCAGAAGGTCCTTTGCTCTTCAGAAGTGGCAGCAAAGGGTTTCTTTACATAGGAAGCCTGTCTGATTGTCTCTGAAACACTGATTAACTTATTGAAACTTACGTTTTACATGTAAAATAAATTACATATCTATAGAATTCTCGAAAATTTAACGAGGTACATGTAAAAATTAAGCCACAATCCAAATGCAACAAAATAGCTTCTACAGAACCCATACAGGTGGACTTTGCTTTATACAAAGTACATATTCCTGAGGTTACATGAATGATATGCGTCAGCCTATCAAATGAGGTTAATAGTAATAGCTTTGTTAATGGGAGTCATTGTACCGTTTGACTATTCCTAAGAAGTGATTTGAGGTTAAACTGAGTGAGTATACAAGAGACAACACTTAAGGCAATCACCCGTTTCACAAAAGAAGCACAGCGCTCTGCCCGTTTGCAGCCATTATTTGATACAGCAGTGCCTGGCCTTTTTCCAGGCGCAGCTTTTAAGAAGACAGTTGGAGGTGTTTAGAAGTCAGGCCACCTGTGGCTGGAGAGCAGCTGTGTCACCCTTCCTCCCATCTGTCCCCCCGCACACTCCGACCCCCCTTCACATGGCTCAGTCCCACTGGTACCCTGAGGCTCCCTCAAGCTCCCACGTCTCCCACTGACGCATCCCTCATTCCTCTTCTCTCCCCTGCTGCACCCCCACCTGCATCAGAAATCATTTCTCCCTTTTAATTTTCACATGCTCTATGCCTCTTCTTTTAATTGCATTTGCCCTTTTTCATGAGTCATTGATGTACTTTCTTCATTAGATTATAAGCTCCTTATGGGTACAGGTCATGCCTTACTCAGTTGTCAGCTAGGTGCTGAGGTGTGGACCTGAGTGCATGTGATGGTCGGAAGCCCCACAGGCAGCTCGAGAATCAGTGCTCCCGTGAGCTGGCCTGGGGGTGTTTAGACATGAGTTGAACCCCACTGGAACGCTGAAGTCTGAACTGCTCAGAACAACAACAAAAAATAATGTTGTTAGGCTTTATCTGTTTGTTTATTGCCTCACTTTTCTTCCTTAAAAATTCCTTTATGTACTTTGTATTTCACCTGGTTCCAGATTGGGAAGAAAGAAAAAGAGGAAAGGAGCGAGATTCTGCATCATCCCATTACCATATTCCTTAGCTTTCTAGTATGTTGATGTACTTATGTGTTACCACAGTTCTGGGTTGTCTTGAAAGGTCTCAGCTGCCAGTAAAGTCCTCAGAGGACACTGGGGTTGTCCGATATCCTAGCTGTCATCGGTCCTCACAGCCCTGGTCTCTCAGCAGCATCGCTTACAGTTCAGAGCCAGGTTGGAGCTAACTTCAGAGATTCATCTGAGGTACAGAAAGGTTGAGGGTGGCCTGAAAGGACAGGCTGGGGCCAGAATCTGTGCCTTTTCACTCTCTCACACTGCCTGTCAGTCTGGGGGAGCTCCTGCCAGGGTCTTCTTCCCCCTCGTTTCCTGAGTGAGGGCAGTCTTTACAGAGGGCAAAGCTCTGTTTTAAAAGTCACTAGCTGCCGATCTGTTTGAGAGCAAGTGGTCTAGAAGGTAGGATTTCTAATAGAATTGGTACCCAGGAGCATGAATTATGATCCTTTTCAAAGATTTAGTTGAGTTCAATTCAGCAAACATTTATTAAACATTTACATGTTCTGTGCCCATCGCTAAGGTAAGTGACCTGGATGAACAAGACACTGTCCTTGCCCTGGAAGAGTTCAGTCTAGTACTGAAGACCAGTTAGCCTTTACCTAACTTTCACCTTCTGAAGAATTACTGAGTATTACATCTGTGGCTAAAGACGTTTCTGATAAGCCTTTCTGGATTAAGTACATGTTCTTCTCTCTCTTTTTTTTTTTTTAACTGTTTTCTTTATACATTAAATATTTATTAAGAGCCTACTATGTCTGGGCGCTATTCTAGGTGCTAGGTATAAAGGAATAGACAAAGGCCCCTGCGTTTGTGGAGGTATATTCAATCAACAATATGAAGTTACACAGTATGTTAGAATCCCAATGCTGTGGAAAAGAAGAGCCGGGTAAGGGATGTGGTGGGACGGGAGTGCTTGGAGGAGTTTGCCATGATAAATGCGGAGTAAGGGCAGGCTTCCTTGCCAAGGTACAACTGAAGAAAGGCTTCCAGGTGGCACGTGAGCCAAGAGGCTACCCGGAGGGAGCGGGAGAGCACTGCTAAGGCAGAGGCGTGCCTGGATCTTCCAAGCTTGTATTCTGTTCCGTTTTCCATTTCTTCCATTCTTTCTTCATTCTTTTCATTCTCAACCAAGTCAGAAGTTGAATTAATACATTAAACAGACGTTATTTAAGCAAAGCCTGGTTATCTTTTGCAGCCTGAAAGTTGGAAATAGCTAAGTGGAAAGATGTCATAACGCATATTCGTTGACCATGTATTCGGTGTAACATAAAACAGGAAAAATAAGTCCTTGCTGTTGGAATTGACATTCAAATGGAGAATGCAGAAAAAATCCTAAAACTATGCCAGAAATGGCATGATCTAACAGTGATTTCAGCAGGGGAGGGAGAGAAAAAGTGGCGTGCTAGATAATCAGGGACTTTGGCCAGGGGGAACCTTTTCTTGAGGCTGGCAGACCTGGAGTATCTACTTTGCGCCAGGCCCTGTCCCTGGAGGTGTGAAGATCAGCAAGATGCGCTTGCTGCCTTGTGCTCACCGTCTGGTCCTGCCTGTATCTCACCTCCTCCTGTTCATGCTGGCCCAGCCCTCCCGGCTACACCTCGGCCCCCCCAGCCTGCTTTCCCCCACCGCGTCCTGTCTGTCCCAGTGAATTCTCTCCCCTTTCTTACTCTTTACCTCACTCACACAATCTCATGAATGGATTAAAGATAAGCAGCGTGACTGCACTCACATGAATAAAACACTGATCCTTCCTCAGCCTGCCCCGGACACTTTCTTAAATAGGAACTTGTTACCTTCAAATCCATCTCTCTTCGAGAGTGCCTTGGGGATGATCGGGAGACTTCTGTCCAGGGAGCCATCCTTGCTCCTCCTGGATAGCACCAAGTCATCTGTTCGCAGATAGGTATGCCTTGGAGAGAAGGCAGAGCCTTTCCAGAAGGGTCTTATAGTGCTGTGAAGTATGTGCCAGATGCAGGAATCAACCTTGAATTAACTGCAGACCTGGCATGTTGCTGGCTTCATTTGCGTTAACCCTGGCCTTGTCGCTGTTGCCCTTGGTATCTGTTTATCTAATAGGTTTACTAATTTTTATTGTTAGAATACACTGCAGGAGAAAATGGTGAAGGTTAACTGACCACTCTGGGTAGACAGCACAATTCTTCAGTTTCTAATTGAGGGGTATTTCTGAAAAGTTAAATGAAAATCAGAATTTGAAATATATTTCCCGTTTAGTAAGTAATAAAAATCACACATTACTGAATCAAAAAGTTTTTGATAAAGTAAAACAATTTACTTTGTTTAGGAGAGTAACAAAATCCTATTAGAGAATTGAAGATCATCAGTTGTAAAACAGTTCAGGTTTTAAACTTGAACATGTAATGAAATGTCTTCTAAAAGGTGTATGCAGTGTTTACAGGTCGTATGCATCGAGCAGACACTTGTTGAGACTGGGATGGGTGATGGGAGTTACAGAGATGCCGAAAGCAGGCCTTACTTAGCCTGGGAGGGCCTGTTGCCAGGCCCAGCATACCAGGATGGCCCCGGGGTGGCTGCCCCTGGCTACGTCTTCTGACGACCGCTCACGAAGACACTCCTTGATCACGCGTGACAGCCACACTGCATCTAGTCCTTGCTGCCCAGGCAGGTGGGCACGTCCCGCTGGGACTTGAGAGCTCCACCAGCGAAGGATGGGCGTGAGCGCCTTCCCCTCTGCCAGGGCCGTGGATGTGCACGGAGTACGGGGTCACTCCTGCTCTCAGGAGTCCTGCCCTCCTCTCATTTCGACGTCTGTTTCCTGTTTTGAATTTGAATTACTATCAGTGTTATTACTTGGTTTGAGTCTCAACTTCCTTCTGGTTCTCATCGAAGCAGATAATTGTTATAAAGACATTAGGTTGGTAACTCTGCCTATAAAACTTCCTCTGTCCCATTTCTTCTTTGACTCCCTCCTGCCTAAGTGTGTGAAGGAGAAGAAGGTCCTCCTCACTTTCTCTCGAGCACCTCACACTAGCCACCCGTTATCTCTGTACTTGCAGAATCTAAAAACTTGCCTTATTTGAGGCTGTTTCTTTATGTGTTTGCCTTGTAAGAGTTTTGTTGTGTTTTTTAAAAAGACTTTTTATTCCATTTCCAATATAAGTGCCTTTTTTTTTTTTTTTTTTTTTCTTAATGGTACGTGGACCTCTCACTGTTGTGGCCTTTCCCGTTGCGGAGCACAGGCTCCGGACGCGCAGGCTCGGCGGCCATGGCTCACGGGCCCAGCCGCTCCGCGGCATGTGGGATCTTCCTGGACCGGGGCACGAACCCGTATCCCCTGCATCGGCAGGCGGACTCTCAACCACTGCGCCACCAGGGAAGCCCCAGTATAAGTGCTTTTTAAGAAAAACTTCCTTTGTATGCTATGAACACGTTGGCTTTTTGTATTCAGCTTGTCTAGAACAATAAAAACAAAAAACCAAAACCTCACCAGTTAAAAAATCCTGGGTTTGTAGTCCATAGTTAATAACGCTTGAATTTTTTCCCCTTTATTTTGGAAGTTTGTGAACTTTGTCTATATTTGGTTTGATCTAAACAGTTTCCTGTATTGAACACTGATGTACAAGGAATGAATAGAAGTCAAGAAAAACAGACCTGGTGGGAAAAAGCCTTGTACTCTCCTCTTTTTCCTGCCTCAGAATGTGAAGGTAAGAAGACCTGCATTAGGTTGTTCATTCATCCACTCAGATTTCTAATTCATTAAGAGCAGTAAGTTCTTCTGCTGTAAAAATCAGTCCAGAAACATTCTGTGTGGCCAGCGTTTGTCAGGCACTGGGGACGCAGAGATGCATGAGAACTGGACCCTGCTCTAACCCCTATCAGCCTGGAGGGGCGGGGCGTGGAAACGCACTGGAGCAGCACTGGCCTTGACGGGCTCCGTGCCTGCTCCCCGTGAGAGGTGGAGCGGGGAGTCCCCGGCTCTGGGGGACCTGCAAGAGGGGCCCCGGTGGGAGGACTGGGGAGAGGTAGTCCCCGTGACAGGAGCGGCCTGAGCAAAGGCCGAGGGTCTGTGGCAAGTCGGGCTGGGGGACAGGGACCCACTGGGCCCAGCTGGGTCCTAGCAGAAGCTGGAGAGAGGCGGGGGGGCGGGGTGGGGGGCGCTGAGTTCGGCGCAGTTGGACAGGCAGGAGGAGAGGGCCACTTAAGGGAGTTCACATTGGTTTTTAAAACAGTTGTTTTAAAACAGGTGTGGTTTTTAAAACAGTTCTAGCAGCAGAATGGAGGGGGGGAAGGGATTGAAAACCTGCAGAGCCCCTGATGGGGTTCTTAGGCTCTTGCAGTGATCTGGGTGTGACAGGATAAAGGCCTGGACTGAGGCCCTGGTGGGGCGGGGCGGGCATAGAGAAGAGCATCGAGAGGTTTTGTGGAGGATGCTGGCGTTGGCTGGGTGACTTTCTGTGAGTGGTGAACAGTGGGAGGGAGTTAGGGGACACCGGGTAGAGAGGGACATCGGAGCAGTAGCGGATTTGGTGAAGATGATTTTAGTCTGTGAGCCGCCCAGGTGGACATACTCAGAAGCTATAAAAAGATCCTGATCTGAAATGTTGGGAGAAGTGAGAACTAAGGAGGCGGCCCGAGTGGTCAGCTCAAGACTCTGAGCTTGTGCAGACCTCCGTGGTCCCCTGGGCTGTCAGCTGCAGCACTTCGTCAAGGGTCTCTCCGGTCAGAGCCTTGGGGGCAGGTCAGTCTCCTGTTAGCATTTGCATGTTCGAGTGTGTGTCGTCTCCCCAGCTCATTTGTAGTTAACCTGGAGCAGTGATGTCCCTCACTGCCCGTGGGGCCTTGCACACGCTGGGGGCTCCAGACGCCTGCACTGGCCTGCCCTCGCAGCCTGGCCTCAGCCGACTGGGGGGAAGGCTGGGATTGTTTGCTTCTCTCTGTTCTGTGGGCCCAAGAAACGGCTTCTCCAACCCTGCCTTCCTCCTTCCCAAAGAGTCATAAGGGGAGCATAGAGCAGAGTCTTTATTTTCAGCATCTTTTTCATTTAACAGCATTTATTAAAGGCCTGTTCCCTCCACCATTAGCTAGTATTTGGGTGGTTCTTCGTGATTTACGAGGTGCTTTCAGTCTTTTATACAACCCCCGTGAAAGCCTGGTTTTCAGATGAGGAAGCTAAGTCTCAGGTTGAATGCCCAGAATCAGGCACTAGCCATGCAGCTCAGGCTTGAGTCCAGGCTGTTTCCTTGTGGTCCAGAAGCTTGCTGTCCACAGCAGCTGTCTGCACTTGGTGCCCGGGAGACACCAGGGTGATAGGAGTGCAAACCGGACCTTGACCTCAGTCCAGTCCAGTGCACTGGCTGAGTGAGTGAGTCCCAACTGCAGTTAATGGGAGTGCAGGTGGGGAGGGCCGGGGACCCTGGAGCAGTGCACCAAGAGGACACCCACACGCAGGAAGGACCCAGAGGGAAGGAGGGACGTGGTGGCAGAGCAGGCAGGGCCAGGGTGGGGGATGGCTTGGGGTGACTTCCAAGCACACTGAGTTGGTGCTCCATTTCTGTGTCGCGGGCTGTCTCTGCAGCCTCCGTCCGGTTTTCTGTTGTTAGTGGGGAATGCGCTTCAGCTGTCAGCTGATAACCAGGTCCGTGGTTATCTGTACAGTGCCCTGTAGGTGCTGTACGTGGTTGTTAGTCCATTCCGCTTTTTATAAATTGTGGAGTGGCGCGCAGGGAAACTCTCAGTGGATAAGTGTGGTGACCGGGCTTTTGAATGACCTTGAACTCACGACCTTGCCTCGGAGTGCCGTTATGAAGTGTGGTGCTTTCAGCCTGTGGGGTGGGGGCACAGACTCAGCAGAAGCTTAGCCGGGAGGCAGGTGGCCTTCTCACCCACTCAGCAGCCGTGACTGCCGACGCTTGTCCCCGCTCCTGAAGCTTCGGACGTTGCTGATGATTACTGAGAAGCCTGTGCAGCTCTGAGTCTGACCTGGGAGCTCCAGCCTCCCTGGGAAGGAGGGCAAGGAGGATTGTCCCTTTCTCCTGTGAGTCAGGAGATGGAGGCCCCAAAGGAGGAGGAGGCAGTGTGGCCCTGGAGCCGGGGCAGCCAGGGCCCCGTCGGCACGAAGACCCAGCCCCCGCCCTGCTGTGTGCCCACACACACACCCACCCTGCACATACTTCGTGCGTGCTTGCCTCATGCCAGGCACTGTTCTAGGGGCTGGGGACGCAGAGACGTTGTCCCTGCCCTCCTGATAAGCTCACCTCGGAGCAGGACCTGAGGGAGTCAGGACACCAGTGCCTGACGGCTGGGGCGTGGTCCGGGCAGGAGCAGGACTGCACATGCTGTGGCCCGTGAGCCCGGCACGTGGGCCGGGGGGAGGGGCAGGTCAGGCGGGCGGCAGGGAGTCCGACCACAAGGGCCTCGCAAGCTGTGTGCCACAGTCTGTCCCACGCGTCCATCTCCAGAGCTCATACACCGGATTCAGAACATTTGGAAAGCTCACTTACAAAAGTGTTTGTGTTATTTGAGTCTCAAAGAGAGAGGCCTGCAGTGGAACAGTATAGGTAATAGTGAGGGGGATCCGCTCCATCTGTGGGCATATCCGAGCCAAGGAAATGGTTACCTTCCCCACCTCGTATGAATGGTGACCGAACGCGGTGGGGCGCGGGGATAATGAGAGCTTGGTAGGCGAGCTGAGAAAAAGGTGACGGCCCAGAATGGGTGAGGGTGAGGGTGAGGGGTTCCCTGCCTCATGGGAGAGCAGGTCGTCCTCCCCAGCTGTCCTGCGGCGGGCCGACCCCAAGCCCAGGGCTTTCGTTAGTAGCAGCTGTGGAAGGTGTTAGTGAGTGTGCCAGCCCGAACTTGAGGCTGCACACAGGTGATCTCTGAATTTGCACAGAAATCTGTGAGGGCAAATGGTGATCCTGTTTTAGAGATGAGAGAACTGGGACTCCAAGAGGTTCGATAATTTGCTCCAAGTTACATCACAAGTAGCATCATCAGGAATCAACTGACGTCTGTCTAATCCCAGAGCCTGGGTTTTTTCGTGAACCTACACTAGTGAGTTTGAGGGCCGGAGGCTGTCAGAACTAAAGGTCACGGAGAGTACAGCCTTTTGTGGGAGGCCAAGCAGGGCCCAGGCTTGCCCGCCCCCGGTGGTGGCAGGAGGGCCCATGGTCGTGGAGCTGGCCCTGCCGCTGCTGTACACGTGGGGTGGCGCGCAGCTCGTCCAGCACCTCGCAGTGACTGCTGCGGGCGGCCGGGGTGGAATCCTGACACCCTTTCTGTAGAGTTAAGGTGACTGGGGGGCCGGTACAGGTTAAGGCCGGTGGGCATCAGCCCTGGCTGTGCTTCAGACTCACGTGGGAGCTTCTCAGAAAGTGCTCATACCCAGACTAAGTCAGTCAGAATCTCAGGTGCGGGCCTGGTCTTCCAGACTTTTCTTAAAGCTCCCCAGGTGATCTGAATGCAAAAGCAGGGTTGAGAAGCATTAGACGAAATGATTTATCTGACTCCTTCCAGTTCCAGCTTCCAGTCCTGTCCCCTTCCGAGAGCCGCTTACCTGGTCAGAACGCTAGCCCCCTTCCTCCTCCCTGTTCTGCAGGTGGCTTAGTTTGCTGCTGAGCTGAGGAAGAACAGAGGATGTTGCCCCGCTTTGTTTTCTCCGTTGCGCCCCCTCTTGTCTGAAATTCCTTTGCTTATTTGTTCTGTGAACATACGCGTGGTGCATCATCTGTCCCCCTCCACACCGCGTACGCGCTTGAGAGCTCGGACCTTGCTGGTCTTTTTATCCTGTTTTCCCAGGGCCTGTCACTTAGAGGTGTGAGTACGTATTTGTTGAATGAATGTCTCATGGTGGGATAACAAGAATGCATGGTTATGCTGGCCTGTGTTTTTGTTTTTCTTTTTAACTCCATGAACAAGTTGTTAGAAGAATTTTCAAATTGGCCAAACATTTTCCTCGTACACACCTATCTGGCTGACGCTGAACATGTCTGCTTTTAGTGACTCCTTAAAATCTCCAAAGGGCTGTAGACCTAATTGATCTGACTTTTCATTGAAAAATGAAACAAGAATGTATGTTTCGTAACTGTGTCTTAATGAAATTTCCCCCCCTTTCCCTCTTTTCCCTTCTCCATTCAAAATGATTAAGAATGTTATACAAATGCCAAGGGAGAGAATGGTATAGAAGAATATCCAGATGTTAAAGAAATGCCCAGTAATGAAGAGCGTCTGTTAGATTTTAATAGGGTAAGTGGACTGTCCTCCTCCTTATTATTAACTTACAAATGGCCACCACAACCCCCAAAGTCTGAGAGTCCTGTGACTGCCTTTCCCTGTCACCAAGCTCTGTGGGTGTGGCCTTTCTCATCCGTGGCCCTTTGGTCTGCATCGCCTCCCACTTACTGCCAAGGCTTCCCTCTCTCCCTGCAGTCTGTCCATCACACTGCCGCCAGAGGGAGTTTCTCCGTGCGAATCTGACCCTGTCACTCCCCTTAAACTCCTTGGGTGGGCACCCTTTTCCCCATCAAAGTGTTTACCCCAAGGGAGCCCTTCTGGTGCTCATTCCTGCCCCTCAGCTGACTGCACTTTCTGCTCGCCCGCCTCCCAACCTGCCTGTGGGCCCCCTGGGGCAGGGACAGGGCCTGTGCCTGGTCCAGTCTAGGCCCAGGCCTCGCCCGGGTAGGCAGGCAGGTGAATGAGTCGAAGGGAGCTTCTTTGGCTTCTCAGTGTGATTGTCATTGTCAGTTGAAGTCTCGTGAGAAATTGCTCCCAAAGCGCCCTGTGGTCTTGATGTCAGTGGACCTGTCAGACCGAACACATCAAGGCAGCTGTCTGGGGGCATCCCCCAGCGTCTCTCCATCTCCGTGGATGTTCCACCCCCCAGCGTCAGTCCCCAGACCCAGAGCTCGTTCTTCGTTCCTCTTTCTCTCACCTACACACGCAGTCTGTGTGCCCGTCCTGACCACCCACCTCTCAGCCGGCTCCATCGTTCACGCTTCCTCCGCATCACCACCCCCTGTGGACCGCTGCCGTGGGCTTCGCCTTGGCCTTCCTGCTTCCACCTTTCCCTCCCCAGTCTTCTCCCCACACCGTGAGGCAGGACAGCCTCGCGAGGGTTACTTCGTTTAGTCTCACAGCCGCCCCGGGAGGTAGGTGCTATTACTTTGCGGAAGAGAAAACTAAAGGCCCGTAAAGATTCAGAACGTGTATCCACATGGCCACAGCCCAAGTGCAGACCTGAGCCATGACCCTCAGCCCTGAGTCCGACTCCCAGTGCCGGCCGCCGTGGCTTTCCGCCCGCGCGCGCGCTCCCTGCCAGGCCGTGTGTGTTTGTCCTCTCGCCTGCCTCTCTGGTCCCGCAGGCTCTGCTCCCCGCTCAGGAGTGTGGTGGTCTTTCTGTCCTCCTTCCTCGGGGGCTCTCAACCAGGGACAGTACTGCCATCTGGAAATGGGGGTGGGCAGGTGCTTGGGGGATTTTGCTAGTCACTGTGACTGGGTGACTAGGGAGGCGTTGCTCGTCACTTTGGGGAGGGGGAAGAATTACTAGTCACTCTTGCGGGGAGGATGATGTTGCTCATTGCTGTGCAGGGAAGCATCACCAGGCATTACGGGGTTGCAGGGAGGCATCACCAGGTATTATGACTGGGGAGGGACTACCACTTGCACTTGGTGTCCTGAGGGCCAGAGATGCTAACCATCTTGTGGGTGGGGGAGAGTCCCACACAGCCAAAAGTATCCCCAAAAGGTACCATATACCTATGGACCCCCAATTCAGAAGCACAGCCCCGAAGTCCCAAGCCAGCTCTGGCTGTTTCTGTGGCACACCTTGCTTCTCGGCCTGCGGGCGAGGATGCCCTGCCACTCCTATCTGGAGAGCCCCGTCAGCCACATCCCCCAGCTGGTCAGCGCAGCAGGAAGCTGGGAAGCTGTGCTGGTCGGTCTGCTTGCTGTCCTCTCCCCTGGAATGTGAGCCCCAGCAGGGCAAGGCCGTGCCGTCCTCCCGGTGGAGTCCCCGCTCAAAGACTCGTTTCCATCCAGCCCTGACATTGGCAGCGTTTTGTCCAAGGGGTTGAACGAGGAGAATTAGGGTTTGGGATCGTGTATAGATCAGGGAGGAAAGCTTGTTTGTTTTGCTTTCAAACAGGAAAACTCTTCAGATTTTTGTAACTCTCCACTGGAAAACATCAACAATTTGTTTCTTAATCTCTGCACATACAGAGTGTCTCACATAGCCCTTTTGGGAAAATACCTGGCTTTTGACCTGTTGACAATTGTTCCTTTCATCTTAGGTGTCTTCTGTTTATGAAGCAAGGTGCACAGGAGAGAGAAATTCTGGAGCAAAATCAAACGGCTTCCGCAGAAAGATGTACTCCAGTGCCAGCTCCGCCTCGGAGGACACGGGCTCGGAAGGTGGAGGCGCGTGGGTGGAGCCCAGCGAGGAGGCACTCTTTTCTCGAACTCATCTCTAAACCTGCAGAGTAGTACAAATTATTTTTTAAAATTGATATGTGAGCGAAAAGTACCCTTTTGTGAGGCCTGTTCATCTAAAACAACAACTTAGGTTTCTAAGGTTTCTTCTTCAATTAACTGGTTCAGATCAGTAATTATCTTTCTCTTCTTGCTTATTTTAGAGTTGAGGACAGCTATCCTGTTGAAGATTTTTTTTTTCAAGCTGTTAAATTCTTGGCTATTTGAAATAGACTAGATGTGTTGTCATACCAAGAATGGGTGTGCATGTGCTCGTCTTAGAAGCATCACTGCCTTTTGCATCTTCACTGCAGTTACCTTCCTTCCAGCTGCAGTCACATCACTATCACCTTATTAGCATCGCAGTGTCAGCAACCACTTCCGCTATTCGGAGACTTTAGCTTTGGAACATTTAGGCTTTGTCCTCTAAGAACTGGGATGTGAATACTTACCCTGCAGTGGATCAGTGCCTTTCTGAAGGCAAGAGGGCAGCATGGGTGACTCATCCCCGGTCTTCATTCAGTAAAATCTCATGTACATTTAAAGTAGGAAACACAAGGGTGTGCTTTTAGAGACTTACAAAATACTGTGTTTTCTCTCTTAGGATTTTCCCCCTAGAGTATCATGGACAATACCATGGTTTGTGACTTTCTTGTCACCTGAGGCAGCCAAGGCTTTGAGGTACAGGGTAGCGTTTGAGGCCAAGCGGGGTGAGAACGCACCCCCAACCTGCTCTTAACGCTGCAGTTACATTTCCCCCAGGCACCGCTCAGGGTTATTTGCGGTGAGTCTGACAATACTCGATGAGGACCTTAGTTGCAGATGAGATTTTTCTGGTGACCGATATTGAATCGAAGCCCCCAGAACTTAAGACTGTAAACGTTTGGCACGCAATAAAGGCCACCAGCACCCCAAAGAGACCTTGGCTGCTACACCTGGCTGCTCTTGTGGCTGTGACTTAGTATAGCTTAGATCTCATTTTGTGTTTGAGAGAATGTTCTGGGCAAGTTCTGTGTGTGGCGGGTCGGAGGGTAGAGTACTGATTTCTCCCATACCTGTGTGATTGCTTCATGGGACCCGCTTTCCCGTGTCACTCGGGAACCCAGGGGTCAGTTCCTCTCATCCAGTCCCGTCCGTTCGTGACGGTCGCTTCCTTGAGCTTTCACGCTGCCATGCAACAGGTTGAAGTTAGAAGGAGCAACATTTGCAAAACCTAAACGTTTAAAATTGTTTTTCTTTTTTAACCAGCTCATTGCTTTTTAAAAAACAAAAAACAATGCGTGACATCAGTTTAGCATGTCTAACATCAGGAAGTCTAATATGGGTGAGACAGCTTCACCACTATTTTGGCGGGCAGTAAACGCATAATTTACTAGCTGGGAGCTGAACTGGCTGAGAAATACATCAGTTGCTTCGAGCATTGGGTTTTGTTGCCTTTTTCTTAATTGATGACACAGACAACTCCATCCAGGGCTGTGGAGTCATCCCCGGCGCTGTCTGTCCTCACTGTGGGAAACCTGATGGGCCGTTGGGTTTGGTCTCACCACATGTCAGGGTTTGTTTTTATACAGCACATCTTTGACACTTTAAAGTGGGTTTGTGTGTGTGTGCGTGTGTGCGCGTGTAAGGTTTTATGTTGCTGTTATTTATTTACAGACTTTATAAGGTTATATGTATTTTTCTTTCTTCCAGAGCTTCCTAAAAATTGATTAGCATCTGCACTGAAATATAATTTAACAGCAAAGGCAAAAAAGAATTGGAAGTTGTAAATTCCTAAAATCACTACAGTGACGATCATCCTAGAAATCGTTGCTTATGTAGCCGAGACCAAATAAATATATTTCAGACACAACCTTTAGCTCAGTTGATTTTGGACAGCTGCTTTTTATCACGAAAGGGCTCCAGGTGGTCGAGGTGCAGACTTCCTTACACGCTAGTGGGAAGACATTGCACCTTCCACGGGGGAATGGGAATGGATTATAAGCGGGCAAGGGGATTAACAGATTATGTATTTATTTGTTTTCATAGCTAAGTGGCTGAAGCCCAGAGGCTTTCAGCGACAGAGCTGAAAGTATGGTTTTCAGTTTTGTAAATGGATCACAAAGAAAAAGCATTTTTTAAAAAGTTGGCAAAACGCTGAAACGCACTGTGGTATGAAGCGCATTGCATATCCATAGCACTGAAGTATCAGTTTTCCATTCCTGGGCTATTTTTTTCCCCGTGGTTGTATTGTTCTGATTTCACGTACACCAGAGTAACTGGTTTTTTTGTTTTCTTGTGGAGTTAACACCAAATAAAAAATTTAAAAAACAGTTGGTTGTCTTTATTTACCATAGCAAAGATTCTTTTATAAAGAACCCCAGCCTCCTCTTAATTATGTGTGCCCAGGTCACATCATTCCAGAAGAAGGTTAGCTCTTCCTATAGGCGTTGCAGAAAGTGCTGGCGTCTGCTTTGCTGGAGAAGAAAATGGGTGGGGCCTGCTGAGAAAAGAGTCCACACCCCCCCATCCCCACCCCTAGGAACTACTGCCTGAACCTTGCAAAGAACACACCATTTTTGTCTTGTGGTGGTAGACAAAGCTTAATCTTTCTGTTCTGAAAAAAAAAAAATTCCATGTATGTATATTAACATGATCACTGTACACTGTAAGAAAGAAATCAATGTATTATTAAAGAAGTATAAAGGAAAATTCATCTGTACCTCCATCACCCTGAGAGGGTAGCTTCTAACATTTGTGCAAAACACCATTCTAGACAGCTGAATGTATATATGGATATATATAGAGAGAGAGAAATTTACATTAAAGGGTTGTACTGTACCTGCTCTTCTGTAACTTCAGAAATAGATTTTTTTCTCAGACATCTTTTCATGTCAGTAATGATAGATCTGCGTCATTTTTATAGCTGTATGATTCTATTATATGAATTTAACAGGTTGCTTGTGGATCGACTTCTTTTTTTGGCTGCTCTGGGTCTTCGTTGCTGCGCAGGGGCTTTTCTCTAGTTGTGGCGAGCGGGGGCTACTCTTTGTTGCGGTGTGCGGGCTTTTTGTTGCGGTGGCTTCTCTTGTGGAGTGTGGGCTCTAGGCATGTGGGCTTCAGGAGTTGAGGCACGTGGGCCCTAGAGCGCATGGGCTTCAGTAGTTGCAGCATGTGGGCTCAGTAGTTGTGGCACACGGGCTTAGGTGCTCTACGGCATGTGGGATCTTCCCCGACTGGGGATCGAACCCGTGTCCCCTGCACTGGCAGGCGGATTCTTAACCACTGTGCCACCAGGGAAGTCCGTGGATCAACATTTAGAATGTTCCTTTCGTGTTTGTTCATTATTCTAAATAGCATTTCTGTGGATGTCCTTAAACATGGATCTCCTTGGACGATGGCTGCGGAAGGGCAGTTCCAGCCCGTGGGATGCCTGCTGGGGGTGCCGTGGTGTGGCCCATGTCACACTGACACAAGGTCCTTTAGACCTGTGCATGAGCTTAAACTTTTTTTTTTTTTTTTACTTTTAAAAATAGTTTATTTCAAAATAATTACGGATTCACAGGAAATTTCAAAGATAGTACAGAGAGGGCTCATGAACCCTTCACTGTTTTCCCCATGTCTACATCTTCCATAACTATTGTACAATATCAAACTTAGGAAATACGTGTTGATAAAATATGTATGTATAATTCTGTGCCATTTTATCACATGTATAAATTCATGTACAGTCGCCCACCCTTACCGTGGTTTTACTTTCCAGGGTTTCAGTTACCCACGGTCAACCTCAGAAAGCTTAGACATCCTTTTTTAAGCCGTCCTTAAGCTGAGCACTTGCCTTTCGTCAGCACGGAGGAGAGGTGGGTTTCTACAGGAGGATTCGAATTGTGTTCTATCCATCTTTTTTTTCTGGTTTCTGGGATGTGGAGGCACGTTTTTAAATGCCTTCTCCATCTTAAGAGTAAAAAAGTACTCTCCCGCGTTAGGTAGAGCAAATCTCTGGAGCATGCATCTTGCAGACAAGGACCAAAGCTGAAGGAGTCAGCTTCACTTTTCCCAGCTAGCTGAGCGGCTGCCTCAACACCGTTGTCTGTGAAATCCTTCCCCAACCCGACTGGAGGTGACACCTGTAAAGGGAACCCCAGAGCTGAGCACTTAAAGCAGCGCCTCGTGCCCAGCAAGCCGCTCATGGCTGAGCAGCGGGTGGGCGTCATCCCGGGATGCGTCTGCATCCTCAATGGCTGAACTGGCCGAACTACGTCTTCCTTGGTCTGGCCGCGGCGCCCAGCTGGGCGGTGTGGTGGCAGCCGGCCGCCTTGCCGGAGGCACTGAGGCAGGACCGGAGGCTAGCAGGGCGGCCCCATGTGCGGGCGCGACAGGAGACGTCCCAGGAGTGTGCCCTCCGCTGCCGCGTCCAGGACCTCTCCCGTCCGTCAGCTCCTTGCACGGGTGTGCGCCTCGTGGCTACGCCGACCATTGGCCCCACCTGTCGTCGTGGTGCTTTGAAGACCTGCGAGCGTAACTGCTTCACAAGTGCCCTCACCCGCAGAAGCAGGGTGGGGTGTCAAGCTGGACTGAAACGGGGCTGCCCTGTGCACAGCGGCTGGAGGCGGGGCCCTGGCCTGTTACTGTCCCCAGGAACCGTGGGGTCACAGCCGAGTGAACAGCGAAGGGAGGGGCGTGAAGGCCCCTGCTTAGATGTCCCTGAGGTTCCGGCCTTGCCCCTTCTGCCACTGCAGATGCCATCCCGGCGGCCCTGGGCCCGTGGGTGAAGTGACTGGGACCAGGCCTGGGAGGCTGGCGGCTGCACAGCGGTCGAGCAGCAGGAGGGCCCCGCCCCCGTTTCTCTCGGGAGCAGCTGGTGGACGGCCTCCCAGGCTGGGCTGTTGCCAGCACGGAGACCAGCACCCGAACCTCTGCTTCGGAGCCCGCCGCTGGCCTTTCGTCGCTGGCGGGTAGTTGACAGCATTTTTCAGGGACAGTTCCCTCAGTGAACTGACAGCAGCTCCTGACACGCGGGCGGGGTCGGCGTCACCAGTACCAGCCGAGCACGTGCGGGGCGTTCTCGCAGGCAGTGTTCCGTATTCATTCTCAACGCCGTGGGGTAGGTACAACTGGCCCACTTTACGGGTGAGAAAGCACACACGGGGGGAAGGTAACCACCCGCCTAGGTCTCACGTCTCATGAACGGTGGAGCCCATCCCAAAGCCTCCATCTGGCCAAAATGCCACTATGGAAAGTGTGCTGGGGGGAGAGGAGGGGAGGTGTTGAGCAGCTGCCTCTGCCCCGCAGTCTCTTTCTAGTCCTCATGAGTTACATAATCATAAGGGCGTCATCTCCAGGAGTCCAGACTGAGTCAGGGTGCCGGGGTGTGAGTCCTGGCTCTGCCACCCGCTGGCCGTGCGCTCCTGGGCGAGTGTCCACGCCCCGGTGTCCTCGGCTGTCAGTGGAGATCACGATAGGACCTCTCATCAGGGTTGGCTGTAAAGATGAAACAGCGCAGCCGCAAGCCGCCGTGCCCAGCCCTGTGACTCAGGAAGATCACAGCTTCTGCAGGCTGCCCCTCGCTTCCTCCCCTCCCCTCCCTCCAGCCAGTGGCAGCAAAGCCCTGGGATCAGGGTTAGGCCCTGCAGAAGCCTGCGCCCCTGGGCGCTCACCACGGTCACGAGGCCATCAGGTGGCCTGCTCAGTCCTACCCGGTCACCCTCACGAGATCACACTGTCCCTCCTGGCGGGGGCCGGGGCCACAGCAGAACCAAGTGTGCCCATCGGAGTGGAGCCAGGGTGGCAGGAGGGCCCTGACCCTGCGGCAAAGCGGCAGCTGGGACCCGGCCAACACTTGTCTCCCTGGGGGACAGGCACGTGGCCGGCTGCAGCTCACACTGGGCTGGCCACTTCATGTCAAAGTCCAGGGGACCCAGAGCTGGGGAGGCCTGTGTGGGAGGGACAGAGGAGGCCCCATCCTCTGGCCTGCCATCCCAACAGGCCCTGGCTCCCCTGAACCCCAGCCTCAGTCGCAGAGGGGGACTGGGGAGGGGGCAGAGGAGGGCACACTGACCGCTGGGCCTCTCAAAGGAAGAGGCCGGCCTACCTGAGAAGGGCCCCTTCCTCCCTGCTTCTTGTTGCCCACCTGAGGAGGTGCGAAGTGACCTCGGCCAGCCGTGTGACCCTGAGCTGGTCACCCTCTCCACCGACTGGGGACGGGCAGGTAAAGCTGCCTCCCCTCCCCTCCCCTTGCACGCATGTGCTTCTCTCTGTCCCTGAGCCAGCACGCAGGTCTGGGACATGCCCAGGTCTGGGACGGGTGGGGAGACCAGGCCCACGCCAGGAGCTCCTGCTCTGACCCGCCGCCATGGCCAGAGCACACCTGCCACGTGCCCGCCCCCTCCGGCCCCTCGCTTGGGAAGTCCAGGGGCCCGGCCAGGAGCACTGCCAGCCCGGGTGAGCAGGCCTGGGCTGTCACTCCCGGGTCGGGCCGCCTACCGCCGTGTGGCCTCCATGCTCCCGTGCCCTTACCCCTGCACCTTCAGACCCTCAGCAGAGAGAAGAGCCCCCGGAGGAGCCTGGGCTGACTGCAGCACCGCGGGCTTGGGGTCTCCTCCAGGGCACACGGAGGCCTGGGGGCTGCAGGCCGCGAGCTCCAGGGCGACAGCGCAGGGTGTTGGCTGGCTCAGCGGGCGGCCAGCTTCGGGGCGCTTCCTCCCTTTACCGAAGAGGGACCCTGGACTCTGTGCCGAAAACCCCAGGCTCACTGAGGGCCTCGAGCACGTCCTGGCCTGACTCTCAGCTCTTCTCCTCCCAGCCCCAGGGGCACCTCCTGTGGCCCTGCTCAGGGCCCAGTTCCTGCCGGTCACAGATGCCAGGTGTGATCACGGCGTCCTCCCACACACCGGAAGCTGTGAGCCAGCGACAGGCAGCAGCCCCCGCAGCGGCTCCCGCTCTGGGCTCGCGTGAGCCCCCGGCTTCACTGCAGCCTGCAGCGATTGCTCGCAGACCCCAGGACTACTCAGAGAGGTTGGGGACCCTTCGGGAGGCACACTCACAGTGGGGGGCCCTGGCTTTTAGCAGCGGTGCTGCACTGCACTGGTCACCAGCCCTCAGACTCACCTGGGCCTGTCTCCGTGCCCCAGCCTCGGGAGCCTAAAATTGCCTGGCACTCAGTCCCGCTGGCAGCCCCACCTCCCCGCAGTAAGGCCCTACCGGGGGTGCTGGGTGAGCCTGGCCTCTCTGCCAGCAGGTGTTGGTAGGGTCTCAGGTGGTCTCCTTCTGGGCCCCTCACTTCCCCAGGCCCACTCCCCCACCGGGCCTCCCCTTCCTGAGCTGGGGAGGAAGTGGGGAGACCTGAGCCTCTGGGTCATGTCCTCATGCTGAACTCGGGTCCCCCGCTCAGAAACGCTTCTCCCAGGCTTGGTGCCATCGTGCTGGGAGGGTGTTTTGTTATCTGGATGAGCTTGGCGAGCAGTGGAGCCTTGGAGTCTACGCCTTGACCTTACTGAGCCGTCACATGGAGATAGGGACAGCAGTTTGGGGCCTTTTGGGGACCAGCGTGTCTTCATGTTGGCATTAAGCTACTAATTAGGAAGAAAAGGAAGTCTCTGGGCCTTGGTCGCAAAAATAGGGTTTGGAAACATTCATTCATTCAACAAACACATGTTAAGAGCCTACTAATGTGCCAGGCCCTCAACCTGATGCTGGTATGAATCTTTTTTTTTTAAACATCTTTATTGGAGTATAATTGCTTTACAATGGTGTGTTAGTTTCTGCTTTATAACAATGGTATGAATTTTATTTTTCTAAGTCAGTAAACCTCCCTCAGCCCTAGCTGTCTGGTGATAAAGATACCACAATTTCCTCTTTCAACTCTCCTCAATAAACTTCGGAGGGTCTCTGCAGCCTGCCTGAGCTCCGGCCATCTGAAGTTTTCAGCAGTTTGAAGGAAAGCGGTGAAGCCCTCCAAGCCCAGGCAGCCACCTTCCTTAGAAGGCTGGCTCTTCCTTATCTTGCCCCCAGATTTCCCTGCCTGGAGGCCTCCTAGCCCCGCCCCACTCAGGGGCCTCGGAAGTTAGCAGGCTAGGGGTGCAGGGTAAAGCATGCGGGGCCCAGCTCTGTCCTGAACAGCTGGTGGCCTTGGCAAGGCCACGTGATGTCCCTGGGCAGGGCAGGGGGAGGAAGGCGGTGCAGTCGTCAATTTCACACACTCCAAGGGCATACCCGCGGCCCTTCCTGTGGAATGGGTTACGTGTTTCATCTGGAAGAAACATACTGGGGTCCGTTTCCACCCCGTCACTCTGCAGATTTGCCGTGAACAGCATGGTTTCCTTCCTGGCAGTGACCGTTCTCCAGTGCGCTGCAGATGACAGAAGGCACAGGAGATCAAGGCCGGGCACAGGGAGCTCCGACGGCGTGTGGAGTGGAGTTCTCCGCCACACTTTCTGGGGCCCACCTTTTCCCAGCCCCGGGGAGGTGGCTGCCTGGGGCCACCTGGAAGAAGCCCGGGCCGAGGCCGTCCTGCACACCTCCTCATGAGCTCCGGCCCACTTTGGCAAGCCAGTCACCCTCTCCAAGCCTCAGTTTTCTCATGTGAAAGCTGGAAAGGTGAAACCCACTCCCCAGTGTTAAAAGCAATAACGTGCCTGCACACATGGGTGCTGGACAGGGGTTAACCCCCTCCTTAGTGCCCACGAGAGCAGCTGGTCAAGCCGTAGCAGAAGTCTCCTGTTAGTGTATCAGAATCCGAGTTCGGTGTCCCAGTTGGGTTTGGCTGGGGTGGGGACAGTGATGTGGGAAAAGATGGGAAGAGAGACGTGGGAGGGGCTTGAGAGGGTTTGGGTCTCATCCTGGAGGCGGCAGGAGGCCTGAAGGGGTGTGAACCGGGCCACCATTTGTGTCATGGGTGACCAGTGGTCTCTGAGGTTGGAGAGGGATGCTAGAAACAGCTGATGCACAGCAGAGAACCCTTTAGAACTTTTGTAGCTTTTAAAAGAAGATCACAGGGCCTTTCCTCCCTTCCCTGCAGCTGCATGAGCTCAGCATCCTCCAGTGAATGGAGCTCTGGGCGGCGGCCCTGCCCAGGCCTGGCCTGCTGCCCCTATTGAGCTGTGGGGTCTTGTGCCCCTTCCCTTCTCTGATCTCAGCCTCCTTGTCTGGAGAAAATTATCAGAAGATTATCGATAAATGGGGAGATTGGGATTGACTTAGACACACTACTATGTATAATATAGATAACTAATAAGAACCTACTGTGTAGGGCTTCCCTGGTGGCGCAGTGGTTAAGAATCCGCCTGCCAGTGCAGGGGACACGGGTTCGAGCCCTGGTCCGGGAAGATCCCACATGCTGCGGAGCAGCTAAGCCCGTGCGCCACAACTACTGAGCCTGCGCTCTAGAGCCCGCGAGCCACAACTACTGAGCCCACATGCCACAACTACTGAAGCCCACGTGCCTAGAGCCCGTGCTCTGCAACAAGAGAAGCCACCACAATGAGAAGCCCATGCACTGCAACCACGGGTAGCCACCGCTCGCCACAACCAGAGAAAGCCCACGTGCAGCAACAAAGACCCAATGCAGCGCCCCACAAAATTAATTAATTAATTAATTTAAAAAAAACCCTACTATGTAGCACAGGGAACTCTAGTTAATACTCTGTAATGACCTATATGGGAAAAGAATCTAAACAAGAGTGGATATATGTATATGTATAACTGATTCACTTTGCTGTACAGCAGAAACTAACACAACACTGTACATTAACTATACTCCAGTAAAAATTAATTTTTAAAAAAAGAGGAAGGTTATTGGACCCACCTCCAGCATAGCTGTGAGTTTGGTTATTCGATCCTGGATGGGAAAGCCCTTTGTAAACGGTATGTGAGAAGGTATTAAAGTCATAATTGCATTACACTAAAAAAAAAAAAAAAATAGGTCTCACCATCCCGCAACCCGAATGGTTGATCTAGACCATGATTACGAATGGATGTGGAATCATCAGGTGAGGTGCTGACAGCACCAGGACCCCCTAGTCCAAGGCGATGTTGCTAAGAGTGGGATGAGCTGTCCACTCCTGATGGGACATGTAGGAAGTACACATGCGTGGATGCTGGGAGTGACCCCTAGATGCAGACCACTCTACTGGTCCCACTCCCATCCCCAGTGCAGTGCCTCCTAAGGGACTCTCTTTAGAGGATACTGCAAAATGTTCCTTGGGGGCAAAATTGAGGACCACTGCTTGGGATGAAACTGAGTTTATAGGAAATACTTGGGCTAGAGGAGCTTGTTCAACACCACCACAAATGTACAGTCCTCTAAATCCATAATTCAGAAAAGTCTACAAGACAAATAACGCAATGTCATCAAATATATCGTGTAGGAAAAACAAACCAAGGGAGAACTATTTCAGACTAAAAGAGACGTAATGACCCATCTACCAAGTGCAGTGTGTTGCTTTTGGAAACTGATTTAGAACCTTAATTCCCTGACCAGGGATTGAACCCGTGCCCCCTGCGGCGGAAGCGCAGAGTTCTAACCACTGGACCGCCAGGGAATTTCCCAGAACCTGATATGAACAAACTATAAGAAGACATTTTTAGAGATAATTGGGGAATTATAAAACATTGAGGAATTATTGTTAATTTTATAGGTATCTGACGATATTGTGATTATGCCTCAAAAAAAAACCTTACTACTAAAGATGTGCCTGGAACAAGCTGAAGTATTTTCATGGGCTCTGATATATCTGAGATACACTCTAAGTGAATCCAGGAAAAATAAAAATAACAAGAATATGGGGAGGTGACAGGAAGAGCAGAATATAACCAGTGTTGAGATGGGTACATAGGGTATCACTCTACAGTTCACTGTGTATATGTTTGAAATTTGCCACAATAAAAACGGCTCTCAAGCTTAAAAATCAAATAAGTTAGAAGTGGACAGAGTGAGCAGCAGTCAGCAGTGGTGCCTAATGCTGAACAGTCCAGCTGGCTCCAAAGGAGGCGTAGCAGGAGACGTCTGGGCCTCCATCCCCACCTGTCTCAGAGACAGGAGCTCTGCTGGCTCTGCACCATCTCAGAGCCCGGCGTGTTCTCAGCCCCTGCACGCAGGGCATGCCCCCTCCCAGAGGCAAACACGCACAGCTGCTCAGCCTTGCCCTGTCTGGCCCGGGGAGGGTTCCCCATCAGCACTCTAAACCGAAGTCCTGCTGCTTGAGAATGGAGTGTAAAATCAGTGTCCAGCCCCTCCCTGGGCTGCCCCACGCCTTGCTGGGCGGCAGATGTGGTGGAGAAGAGGGAGCCTTCCTTCCACCCTTTCAGACCCTGGGCCGCCCCCCAGCCACCTGGGCGCCAGGGGAGCAGCGCTTGCAGGCTCCACGGGTCGCAGACCTCTTCTTGCCGCTGGACTCTCGTTTGCCTCCGCCTGCCTGCATCCCTCGAGGGGTGGCTTAACTTCATAGATGGCTTCCTCCTGGCCTTTCGAAGCTGTACTGTCAAGGCACCCAGACGTTCTTGGCACTGCAGACAGTGCGATCTTTGCAAACTGCAAAGCTGACCTCACCGCTCACATTTACCCCCTCTCTTCAGCCCCAGCCATGCTGGTGGACCCTCCCCACGGTTGCTCCCGCCACCACCACAGGACCTTTGCACATGCTGTCCCTATGCTGGGCACTCTTTCCACCCCTTCCCCGACTAACTCCCACTGGCCTTCAGGTCTCAGCCTCCTGGACCAGGACAACCCCCTTCCCCCAACCCCAGTACATGTTTTGGTGACACGTGTCACAGTTTCCGTATCTCTACTTTGTGTGACTATTTGATCCATGTCTCCCCCCCTAAAACCACAGGCTTCACGAAGACTGGGACTGTGCCTGCCTCTGCTCCCCATGAGCCCCTCACACTCAAGATGGGCGCTCCCGGAGGATGTGTGAACCGGGGCAGTGGGGGGTTAGTGTAACCTCCCTGCAGACCTGTCACTCTGCTCCCTTGCACCACCTTATTTTAGTAAAGATTTAAAAACTCTGATTATGAAGATAAAATAAGGGGCTTCCCTGGTGGTCCAGTGCCTAAGACTCCACGTTCCCAATGCAGGGGGCCTGGGTTCGATCCCTGGTCAGAGAGCTAGATCCCACATGCCACAACTAAGACCCTGCATGCTGCAACTTAAAAAAAATAAAAGAAAAAGAAAGAAAGAAAAAGATAAAATAAGATTATAGAAATTTTGAAAGTTAACAAATTATAACATGTATGTGGTAAAACCCCACCACAGGCTAATTTCTATAGGCATGTTTCACAGTCAACATCATTCCATAGGTTTGATTTTACACCCAGTGCTTTCTGTGGAAGTTCACAAAGCATTGTCTCACACCAGGAAGATGTTCTAAAACCTCCGTCAGAGAAGCAGCCCCGCCTCCCTAGACTCTCCGGAGACCATTGGGGCTCGAGAACCACTGTCATTTATGCAAAAGCAATGCTTTGCCAACTATCTCAGATGAACAGGCAGGCTTCGTGGAGAAGCAGGCGCCTTCGAGAAACTTCACTTTTTACTGCAGGGGCCACAGCCCAGAAGGGGTCGGATTAGATGTTCTAAGGCCGTGCCTGGCCATGGTGGGTCCCAGGCAGGAGAGGAAAAGGCTGGCTGGGCTCTCATCTTCGCTCCTGTAACCCTCTCCTCCCTGGGCCTCAGTTTCTGCATCCGGAGAGCAAGAGGTTGGGCTGTGACGTCGGAGGGCGATAAAGAGAAATGAATAGCTTACGCTCTGCTCATCGTCACACAGCAGCCGCTGTCTACCAAGCACCTGCCGCCCCGCCGGCTACAGAGCTCCACATTCACTGCTGCACTCACCTTGTCCCACGGGGGAGGGAACGCTTTTTAAGCTCTATTTCACAGATGAGGAAGGTGCAGCTCACAGAGGCGGCTTGCACCGTATAAGCAGCAGAGAAGGACTGCATCGGGGCTGTCTGACTGTTACTCACAGAGGGTAGTCCGTAGGAAAAGAAGACAAAGGGGACGTCTGAGTGGCTCACATGTCAGTGGTTCTCTCTGGAAGGAAGGGTGGCAGGCACCGTGTATTTTCTTCTGTGGACTCCTCTGCATTCACCAAATTTTCCGTGGTGGCTATTACTCTCACATGGAGCTAAAGTAAAAGTTTGAAAAAAAAAAATATCGTTTTACACGTCTCCTCTATAAACTGAGAAGAGATTGTTTCTGAATCATTTCTTGGTCCTAAGCTTTTACCACATGACCTGGCACGCACGAGATAATTTGGTAAATATTTTAGTAATGATAAAAGATCCTTTTTTTTTAACCTGTAAAAAGTACCTAGGGCAAAAATCACACCACCAGCCAGTTAACGAGCAGGAACCCAAACTACCTGGGCCCTCACCCCTTCGAGGGCCACTCAGGGTCTCTGTGAAGATGCTTTATATCTTCTGCAAACGGAAGGCCAGGCTTTCCCTCTAATATCTTTTTTTTTGCTGCACTGCATGGCACGCAGGATCTTACTTCAACAACCAGGGATCGAACCTGCGCCCCCTGCAGCAGAAGCTCAGAGTCTTAACCACTGGACCGCCAGGGAAGTCCCTTCCTCTAATATGGAAAACTCATAAAAATGCAAGTGCTGGGCTTCCCTGGTGGCGCAGTGGTTGAGAGTCCGCCTGCCGATGCAGGGGACATGGATTCGCGTCCCGGTCCAGGAGGACCCCACATGCCGCAGAGCCGCTGGGCCTGTGAGCCATGGCCGCTGAGCCTGTGCATCCGGAGCCTGTGCTCCGCAATGGGAGAGGCCACAACAGTGAGAGGCCTGCGTACAGCAAAAAAAAAAAAAAAAAAAATGCAAGTGCTTATCCCTGTACATCTAAAATCATCCTTGTGAAATTCTAGCTTGTCTCACTCCACACACACGTTAGAGCTCTGTCTGTGCCACACACTCCATGCCTTAGGTAAACCGCACACCTCCTGATGTGCCCATTTCACAGATGAGGAGACTGAAGTTCAGGCATGTTAAATATGCCACCCCATCGTCACACTGGGTTGGGGTGCCGACCCCAGTCTCCTGGCTCTTAGCCTGGGCCTCTTTCCTGACCCCACGTGGTCTCCCTGCATAGGCCTCTGGAGGGGCTCAGGGCGGCTTCTTGGGCCCCTCCTATGTCTTCAGTGTAGATGTCTGCCGGGAGCCTCGATGGGGCGCTGAGGGAGGCTCTGTGTCCCCCAGAATGTGGGCCCGGCTCAGGGTTCCCTGGCACCCCCGCTCACCTCCTCTAGGTGGTGCTGCGCCTGCCCCTTCCACACGCAGAACCCCACCTGCCACTGCAGCCCCGCCTCTCCCCAGGGATGCACCTCCCCACGGGCTCCCACGAGCCCAGGGAGGTGGCAACAGTCATCCGCATGTTACAGATGAGGAAATCAAGGCTCAGAGAGGGCAAAGTCAAGACAAGCCAGTGCCAGACGGGTGTCTCCAACCGCCACCATGTGCTGGGGGAGCAGAGGCGGGCAGAGCAGGGCGGCCCGGCCCTGCATGTCAAGGGCAGTGAGAGGGTGCGAGGCAGTGTGGACCCGAGCGTGCAGTCCGCTCTTTCTGGAAGCTCGGCTGGGCAGTTTTGGCAAGAGGTGGCAGCAGCTGGGAGCAGGCCCCGGAAGTGGTTTGTCTCCTTCTGGGACAGGAGGCAGCTAAGCCTTGCATGGGCCCAGGGGAGAAGCTGGAGTTGGGGACAGGAAAATGGGGACTGGCCCTGCATGCGAGGAGGCCCCCAGGGAAGGCGCCCGGGGTCTGGTGGACCCTGAGGGAGTCCAAGTGACCAGCTTTTTCTTTCTCGCCCCTGAAGCCCAAACCCAGCTCTGCTCAGCGCCCCAGGGCAGCCCCAGGCCCATCGTTTCTGGACGTCCCACCCAGGGAGTTGTTGTGCTTGTTGGGTGAAGCCTGGATCTCCCTGGAGGGCTAGGCCCACTGGGATTGGGGATGCCTGGAGGGGGGACCCTGATGCCTGGAACAGCCATCCTCAAACTGTCCTGAGCACTTCCTGTGTGCCAGGGTTAGGCTCACAGCCTAACGGGGAGGCAGGTGGACAGACAGTTCTAGAGGCCACTGACCGGGACCTGAGGCTACGTCAAGAGGGCCCAGAGAGGGATCTCCGGGAGAAAACCAGAGGCCGGGGTGCTCAGCCTGGTCCTCCTGTGGCTCCAGACAGCACACTTCACGTGTGGCCCTTGGCCAATCTCTTGGCCCATTTTAGAGTTTAGGGGCAGCTCCTCCCCCAAGCCCAGCCCCACCCCCACAGGGCAGGAGGAGGACTGGACCATCCGGCGGGTGTTGACGACTGAGCGCGTCCCAGGCCAGGCTGCGTGGGGTTGGGAGACCCCTAATCTGGCGGCTGCCACCCCCTCGGATAATCTGGTTCACCTGCCACGTGTCCAGCACAGAGGGCCACGGGGGTGAGCAAGGGGCTCCCGGGCCTCTCAGGAGGGCGTGGCCAGCTCTGCCAGGTGTGGGAGCTGGGAGTGGCACGTGGCCAACGGGACCAGGGTTGTAATGGCTGGAGAAGGCAGGAGGGGGTCCAGGCAGAAGGAACAGGACAAGCAAAGGCGGGCTCTGTGCAGCCAGGATTGTGACGTGTCTGGAAAATGCCAGTCTGGATGGGAAGGGGGCAGCGAGGCTGCAAGGTTAGGCTGGGGCCGGATCTGGGAGGGGGTCCTGGAGAGATTGGGGCTGGTGGCCTGGTGGCTGTAGGGGGGTGGGTGCAAATGAAGAGGCAGCAGTTTGGAGGTGGATCCGCCCCCCTCTGTCTACTTGTCACCCTGGCTGCTACGCTGCTTCTCTCAGGCCCACACACCCTCACCTTCACCTCTGCAGGCCTGTCCTTGGGAAGTCCCCCCGCCCAGATTCAAACAAGAACAAAAGCCTCGCAGCCAACTGTCTCCCAGCCATGAGCTCACCCTCCGTAGGAGGGAGTGGGCAGCCAGTGCTCAGAGCATCAGCGCCACCGGCAGAAACCCAAGGCTTTTCCTGGAGACTTCTGAGACCTTGAAGGGCAGAGGCAGACCTTGTTCAGGCGCTCACCGGGTATCAGCTGGGCATTGGAGCCTGGCGCAGAGAGGCTGCCTACAGTATCTGGGGCTTGGGGGTGGACTGGCAGCGGGAGGGAAGGTCTCCTGAAGGGTGACACTTAGTAGTGGGGGAGGAAGGTCAGCCGGCCTGGGGCTTCTGTGAGGCCCCTCAGGGCAGAGACCCAGGGGTGGGGAGGCTGAGGCCTGCTCCCTCCCCAAAGAGGAGGGGTGGCCGCTCTGGTTGGGAAATGGCAAGGAGCCGCCAGGGGTGTTTTTGTGAGAGCTAAGAACATCCTCCACTCCAGGTGCAGGACGGAGGAAGGACAGGGGCTGGACTTGTGCTGGGACATTTAGGAAGCCAACTTCTGTAGCCAGGAGGGAGCTGGGCCCAACTCTGTGTGTGTGTGTGTGTGTGTGTGTGTGTGTGTGTGTGTGTGTGTGTGTGTGTGTGTGTGTGTGTGTGTGTGTGTGTGTGTGTGTGTGTGTGTGTCAGGAGCTGTTGGTTGGTGGGTGGATGAGTTAGGAGAAGATAGGGGCTGCGGTTTGGCAAGAAGAGGAACATGGGGTGCATCCAAGAAGGTTCCTCTGAGGTGGGCAATACCTAAGGTTGGCTCAGGATGGAGGAGCAAAGGGAGAGGTTGAAGTCGCTAGGTCAGGGTGGGTAGATGCGTCAGGAAGAAAGACAACACGTATTAAACCCCTCCCCCACCTGAGGTATGTGGGACACCCCTTCCTCTGAAAGAGGAAACCGAGGTTCAGAGAGGTTAAGTCACACAGTAAACACCAGAGCTGGGATTCCAGCCCAGATCTGCCTGACCTGAAAGCTCACGTTCTCTCCTATCATCAACTGCTTCTCAGGGGCTGGAAAAAAATGGGGTCTCTTGTGGAGGGGCAGTGGGGAAGGAGGGGTGGGGAGAGTGTGGCATGGGCAGGGCCTCACCCCAGGTGTCCCATCTGTCACCACCAAACAAGCACCACACTGTATGTTACCTGGAGCCAGACGGCCTGGTTGCTAATCCTGCCTGTGTCCTTCGCAGCTATGGGGCCTTGGGCACGGAACGTTCCCCCGCGTGAGCCTCAGTTCTTCTCGGCGACATGGGCGACTGTGAGGACGAAGAGGGTAGACACACACTGTGCAGGGCTCAGGCAGGCTACGCTCTTACCCCCTCCTCCGTGTGGGCCCTGGCTACCTGCTGGGGACCTGGGGACTGCACAGAGACCAGACAAGGCAATAAGACATCTGGGAGGTGGCCCAGGGGCTGCTGGAGCCCTGCACGGCCTCGGGTGGGAGTTGGGTTAGAGTCGGGGATGCTGTTCTTTTTTTTTTTTTTTTTTTTTAGCGGTACGTGGGCCTCTCACTGCTGCGGCCTCTCCCGTTGCGGAGCACAGGCTCCGGACGCGCAGGCCCAGCCACCATGGCTCACGGGCCCAGCCAGTCCGTGGCACGCGGGATCCTCCCGGACCAGGGCACGAACCCGTGTCCCCTGCATCGGCAGGCGGACTCTCAACCACTGCGCCACCAGGGAAGCCCGGGGATGCTGTTCTGAGGGTCAGAGCACCTGGGGTACCATTCTGAGCCACACGCCAGATGGGACTAGGAAGTAGAGGAGAAGGGAATCCCAGGAGGTCCAGGCGGAGGGCAGAGCAGGTGCAAAGGGGAGGACTTGACAGAGTTCGAGGTGCTTCCGGGGAGCCTCACGCGTGGAAGGGGCGCGAGAGTTTCCCGCAGTGGATGATCGGGCGTGAGAAGCATCTGCATCCCCTGCCACCTCTGCCCTCTGCACCCATCTCACGTGGCTCCCACGTGAGACCTGATCCCGCAGCTTCTAAATCGGGTTTTGCTTTCTGAGGGTGGCGGCAGCAGAAGGCAACGGGGCGATGCCTTTAAAAAACAAGGCTATTTGGAAAATTCCACTGTGGTGTGCTGTAACGCAGAGCCCCACCCCCATGTGCTTTCTGTGGTTTCTTAGCACCTAGAGTCTTAAGGCCTCCAGCCCTGGTTTCCTCTTAAGCATCAGTGAGCCGCAAGCCACAGGGGGTCCCCTGCACCACACCTCCCACCACCATCCCCATCGTCAGGTTGTGCATTCCATACTTTGCAGGGTCTGTTGGTTTCATTATAACTTACTTCCTCCAAGCAATTACTTGGGATGCTCTGAGAATTAGTGACCTTTGATTTGGGCACCAGACCCCACTGGTTCAAGTGTCCCCAGTAAAATGGGGCAAGAATACAGCATCATGGGGCTGCTAGGGCAGCTAGAGACGCTGTTACAGATGGTAGAACACACAGACCATAGTCACAGGGCTCTGTGGTCAGCAATCCCATCACAGCAAGTGTGTTTGGCTGTGCATTGATTACCTAACCCCCTGGAGCACGAGTGTTGACACTGACAAAATGGTGACAGGACTTGTCTTGCTTTGGTGAGAAGGGACAGGGTGCAGAGCCCTCATCCGATGGCCTCAGGTTACTATGCCTCTTGAATCCTGTCGGTCACCCATCAGTCAGCATCTTAACACATCTCATTATAAATAGAATAATATTTAAATAGTAATAATAATATTACTATTATAGTAATAATAATATAATAATAATATTACATTATAAATAGAATAATAATATTCCAGGGGAATTCCCTGGTGGCCAGTGGCTAGGACTCTGCACTTCCACTGCAGGGGGCATGGGTTCGATCCCTGGTCAGGGAACTAAGATCCCACAAGCCACGTGGCGTGGCCAAAAAAACAAAAAACTATAAATAGAGCATTCGTTTGTTGCGGGAAATCTAAAAGTTTCAAAATACATAATCAGAAGGTAATCATGTGTGTTCTGATATCATTTGAGTGTTTCTACCTGTTTGTTTCTGTGGATGACATTCCATATTCTATGATTATATTTTATTTAAAATTCAGTATCACTCTTACAAATTATGCATTTCCTCTTTGCTATAATAAACTACTTGAAGATTTTTAAATTTTATTTTATTTTTAAAAATTAATTAATTAATTAAATTTTGGCTGCATTGGGTCTTTGTTGCTGCATGTGGGTTTTCTCTAGTTGCGGCGAGCGGGGGTTACTCTTCCCTGCGGTGCGCGGGCTTTTCATTGTGGTGGCTTCTCTTATTTTGGAGCACCGGCTCTAGGCACGTGGGTTTCAGTAGCTGTGGCACGTGGGCTCTAGAGTGCGGGCTCAGTAGTTGTGGCGCAAGGGCTTAGTTGCTCCGCGGCATGTGGGATCTTCCTGGACCAGGGTTCAAACCCGTGCTCCCTGCATTGGCAGGTGGATTCTTAACCATTGAGCCACCAGGGAAGCCCTAAAGATTTTTTAAATGGCTGCATAGAAGTCTCTCCAGTTAGTTAAGCTTCCCCCATGGTTGGACATCCACATCATATCCATTTCACCATTGTAAGTAACACTTCAGTGAGCATATTTTTACAACAGTCTTTGCCTGAATTTGGGGGTATTTTTAAAATAAGGACAGCTCCCTTCAAGTGCACTATTAGATGAAAAGGATTCAGTGTGTTATAATTTTCTCTTTTGCTGGAGCCACGCCTTCTCCCTTTTATAAATGTGCTATAATACTTCTAGGAGTTCCACCTCCCTGAATTCACTGATTTTAACCTCTGCAGGTAAGAAACAGGTAACTGCCCTTGTTAAAACTGAGTAAAATACGAGTTGATGGTCTGGTTGTGAGGGTCTGATGCTGCTTCTTTGCAGCAAACCGCAGAGGTTCGTGGTGACTACTCTGGTTGTTAGGACACTTTTCCGTCTCTGTGTCTCTGGCCGTCTTCTCTGGGCCTGAGGTTGCTGGAAGGCTTACCTCCAGCTACCTGGGCTACTCTTGACTTTGTTTTTTTTCCTCATCTTGATCAATTTTCAGAAGCAACAAGGCAAACCCAAGTTCCAAGCATTGTGTCCTAAAAATGAGAACTTCCATCTCCACAGTGAATCCCTTTATTCCAAGGAATGAAGACAGAAAAGATAGGTTTTTCTGGATTTCTGAAAGCCCTTGGACCAGAGGAAAGCTCTTTTGAAATAAATGATGGTTGCTCAATCTGCCTCTGCTTGGTGGGGACGGCCCGCTGACACTCCCAAGTGAAGTGTGACCACCGCCACCGGTACTTTCATTCTCACCCTGGGCCCCCGGTGGCCCTGAACAGAAGCTGGGGGCAAGGAGGGTGGGAGGGAGGATGGCGAGTGGGCAGGAGCTTTTGGACAGTGGGGGGCAAGCTGTGAGAGCCAAGCTGAGCGGCCTCACCTCACCGCGCCTGTTTCCTCACCTGTAAACCAGGAGTCAATGTGCCAGTAGGTGTGGTGATGGGGTGAAACAACCAGCACAGCATGGGGCACCTGGGAGGGCTCACGTGAGTGCAGGTATGACAAAGGTTTATTCACGCATTCAACAAATGCCTCCCCCTCACATTCCGGGGGCTGGGGAAGAGTCGGGGGCAAAATATGCTTTTGGGAGACTAGAACCCCACATCTCCCAGAAGAGGTGCACAGGGGGTTTGGCAGGGCAGAGGCTGCTGGCCAGGGTCCTGTGCCCACCCCCTTCCCCACCTGACCTTGGGCCCCTCCCCATGTCTGTCTCTGGGCCTCACTTTCCCCACTGAATAATGAGAGGTGTGGGCTTGAGAACTCATAAGGGTCCCGCCAGCTCTGACACCCTGCTGGTGATCCTTCTGGGGTCTGCCCCGGTCAGTTCCTGTTGTCCTGGTGAGGGGATGTGAGTGCATTTGCGAGGTGCCACGTCTGTCTGCCCCTCAACACGGGGGCTCCGTGGGCGCAGAAACTGTGGGCTGTCAGTCACTCTGCTGTTCCCGGAGCCCAGGGCGCCGGCACACAGTGGGCTCAGGGCTGCCTTCTGTGGGACTCGGTCACCCTGGGAAGGGCGTCCCACTCCTGCTTGGCGAGCTTGGGGAAGGCTCAGAGGTCAGGCTTGAAGAAGTCCCTCCGCGGGGTCCCTGGAGAATCTTAGCATCTCTCCTCACCTTGGCGGGTTGACTTTCTCTACGTTATATTGCTAGGAAGAGCTCCCTCAAATATGCCAGAAACTGACAAAACCAGACAGCTGGGTTTTTTCTTTTCTTTTTTGGTCGTGCCGTGTGGCTTGTGGGATATTAGTTCCCCGACCAGGGATTGAACCCCGGGCCCTCAGCAGTGAAAGCGCGGAGGAGTCCTAACCACTGGACCACCAGGGAATTCCCCAGACAGTTGTTTTACATTTAATCCTCACACAGTTCGGGAGGCGGAGATGCTCAGAGCCTTGTTGAGATGGGGAAAGTTGGGGAAGGGAAGGGAGGGAAGGTTTCAGGGCTTATCCAGGCCAGGCTACCACCCATCAGTCCTGTGCCTGGAACTGAGATGAGGCACCTGCAGGCCTGGTGCTTCTCTACATCAAGTGGCAGCTTTACAGCCCCCAAAGGAGCGACCAGGTGAGAATCAGTCTGGGAACCTGGCGGTTAGGTCTGCACAGGGGAGCCGGGATGGCTTCCCCTAAGCAGGCAGCGGTGAGCCAGCAGAGGGGGACACAGCGCTGACCACCCTGATACAATTCTCATCTCCATATCAGAGACAGGGGCTGGGAGGTGCTGAGGTTCTGAGAGGTGACATGAGTGCCCACTGCCACGCAGCTAATCTTGTTCACTGTATTTTTAATTTTGTTAGGCTGAAGTTGCAATGAGGATTCATCCAGAACACTCCTGGGTGCTGATGACAAGGGGTAAGAAATAGGTCAAATCACACTGAGGGTGTTAAGTGACAGATGGGCTCCAGTGGGGAGCTCTGGGCTGGGGCAGGGGGAGGGACGGGAGCCAGGGAGGCAGCAGGGTGGTGAGAGGGTGAGGAAGAGGCAGACAGAGGGCGCCAAGTGCAAGCCCATGGACCACAAACTTCCTCGGTTCTGGATGTAGAACAATGGTTCCTGTCATCGTGGGGTTTTAAAACCTTAAGACCGACAATGAGGACTCCAAGGGATTTGGGGAGTCGAAAAGAACACTGTAAAGGCAGATTTATTAATCTGATGTATTAAATTGCTAATTAAGTCAGGCCTGAAGCAAGTATGTACTTTCCCGCTTCCTTAAAATAAGCTCAGGAGGGCACACTGCGGGGGGCTTGAAGGAGACCTAGTATTAGTTTTACTTAAAACATCCAGAAATGTAAGCATTTATAAAGCCTCCATTATGCCCTAAGCATAATAGAAGCACTGTGAAGGGTGTTAGTGTATTCTATTAACAGATTTCCTTTTTAAAGTTCTCACCCCTCCTGCTATCAGAATAGGTGCTAAGAGTTATTAGAGCTATGACCCAGGCAGGAGAAACAAGTCAGGGGCTCTTCAGCACAACGCTAATGACCACAGCCCAAATTAATCTTCCATTGCATGCTTCCAGATGCTGTGATGGAGAGATCACCCTTCCTGTCCCTGACGGCCCTGCTAGATGTAGCTGGCTGTCTCTCTGAGGTTTCCTCTGTGGTAGTTCTGGCTGTGACAGCCTTCAGGGGTCCTGGTTGGCAGGAGCCAATCCTAGCTTGGAACCCAAGCCTTTCGGCTCCCAACCACTGGAGTCTTTCCTCTTGCCTTGATGTCCTCAGAATATAATATTTCAGGCTCAGGGAACATACCAGTAAACAAGATAAGCCCGGTTTGGCTCAGGGAGCCTACATTCTACGAGGGGGATGAGGTAGGGGTCAACAGCGAGCGAACAAGAGCTTTCTTATTCAGGACCTTGCATGATCCTGGAAGGCGGTCTGGGGCGGGGCATCTGGCTTCTGACCCCTCTCAGCTACTGACCAGCCCTGAACCTTGGGTAAGTGACTTCATCTCCCACTCTGTACGACGGTTTTGATCACAGACCCTGTCTCTGGAGTTTGTGCAATATTGATGGGAAGTAATGCACATGAACGCTAGGCCAACGGCTCCTAAACTTGTCTGCACATTACACAGCTTCCAAAACTGCACCTTACCTCCAGAGACTGATTTAGTTGGCCTGGGGTGTGGCCTGGGCTTTGAAATTTTCAAAGATCCTCAGGAGATGCTTAAGTGCAGACAAGTTTGGGCAGGCACGGCGCTATGCATTGCGTAACAGCTCGATAAAAGACAACTAACAGAAAAGCCCGTTTTACAGATTAACAGACTAAGGCCCGGCAGGGAAGACCTCAAAGCGACTTTCCCGAGGCTATACGTCCCGGGCCCGAGCGCGGATCTTGCCCACCTGGCCTCTCGCCTGCGGCCAGGTGGGGGCCCGGCTCTTCCTCCCCCGCACACCTGCTCGGGGGCAGGGGCGCCCATCGATGCGCTCCGCTGCTCGGCTCCCCACGCCTGGTCGCTGCCCGCTCGTGCCCCTTCCCCCTCCCGGGCGCTTCCCACTTCCAAGATGGCCGCGGGTGGAGCCGACCAGGTAAGGAGGACCCTGATGGGTGTCCACGGGGTATCTGCGGGCATGAAAATCCCCTCAGGCCTCCCTTCGCGGCTCCTCTTGCCCTTCGGGAGAGAAAAGGTCCGGCAACGCCGCTCCGAGGCCGGTGGCGGGCGGCCGAGCGGGCCGGAGGAGGGGCAGCGGGACGAGCGTCGACTTCGCGGAGCGGCGGCAGCCCGGCTAGCCGAGGCAGCCCAGGCGGAAGAGAAGCCCGCGCAGGCAGGGGGCGGGGCGGGGCGAGGGCGCGCGGGGCGGGGCGAGGGCGCGCGGGGCGGGGCGAGGGCGCGCGGGGCGGGGCGAGGGCGCGCGGGGCGGGGCGAGGGCGCGCGGGGCGGGGCGAGGGCGCGCGGGGCGGGGCGAGGGCGCGCGCCGCTGTTGGCTGCGGGCGGCTCGCGGGCACCTGCCGGCCCGGACCGTCGTCTGCAGCGCCGGGTGTCTTCGCCGCGCAAGTTGCGGGTCCCGCAGGGCCTGGGCTGCGGGCCCGCGGGCCCCGGGGATGGCGTCGGAGCCGCGCTAACACCGGTACTGAGGGCCTCTGGCGAGGGCCGGGCCGCGAGGGAGGGAGGGCGCCGGGGCGCGCGGGGCCGCTGCCACCTGCTGCAGCGTCGGCTGGAGCGGGGAGGCGGCCTGAGGCGGGGCGGAGCTGGCCGCGCGGGTTTGGGTCCTGCCTGCGCGCCCCCTCGACGCGCGGCCGCCGCTTCCTCCCGCGCCGGGGGAGCGCGTGGGGCACGGGGAGCATCGCGGGGCCCGGGGCCGCTCGGCTCGCCCGCTCCTCGGTGAGACGCGCGCCCCGACCCCCTCCTTTCCCGGAACTTGAGGAAAAGTTTTCCCCCTCAGATGCGCGGGGCTCCCGGGCCGGGAGAGGAGCCGGCTCGGCGCCCCCCGACCCATGAGAGCCCCCACGGCGTCGGGGCCACCGAACACCGGGATCCCGCCGCTTCGGAGCCCCCCAGCCGCCGGGACCCCCTCCACCTCAGGGCCCCCGACCCTTGCGACCCCCGGCACTTTGCAGTCCCCGACTCGCCGGAGCCCCTCTCCCCACACCTCGGAGCCTCCGACCGCCTGGAACCCCCTCCACCTCTGGGTCCACCTGGTAGCTCCCGACCCCCTTGCTTCTCAGATCCCTGTTCTGGGGCCGCAGACGCCCCCCTTCTCTTGGGACAGCCTACTCCCCAGGCCGGGGACTCCCTTTTGCTTCAGGGGCTCCCGTACCTGGACTACAGCTCCCTCAGCCTCAGGGACCCGCGCCTGGGGATGCTTCCCAGCGGGAGGCTGAGAGGCAGGAGCTGTATGGGGACGGAGCTGCCCCGAGGAAGGAGCGGGGTGGGGCGGCGGCTCAGAGCTGGGGGGCTGCGGCCACCGGGAAGGCTCCTCCTCACGAGGCCGCATCGCCGGCCGGCGGACCCCAGACCTCGCGCCTGCGCAGCGGGCCACAGGCAGCCGCGTGTGTTTCAAAGTTGCACAGGCGCCATCTGCTCCAACTTGGACGTGGAAGTGGAAGCTTGGCTTTGGGAAGTTCTGTGGGCAGGAGGCTCCTGGGCACGGACTCACACCCTTCGTTTACGGGGGAGGGCGGTGTCTTGGGGCCAGTGTCTGCAGGCTGTTGGCACCTCGCCGTTGTCTTGGCCGCCTTTGTGGAGGATGGGTGGCTGCTGGGCACTGTTAGGGGCTGTGCATGGACCAGGCCAGACCTTACAGCAGTCCCTTCCTCTGGCCCGGTTTATCTGGCCAGTACCAACCCGTGTCTCAGGTTTGGATAGGGCTTCTTCCCAACTGCTTAGCCCCTGTCCCACCTGGGTTGCTCCGCCCTCCCACCCCACAACCAAGGCTGTCTCACTACTCTCTTGGTGGTGGTATGTGTGACCCCTTGAGACCGTGGGCTCCACCTGATTTCCAGCCCTCGTGAGAACCTGGCATGTTCTTGGGGCTCAGGGTTATTGAGTGAATGCACCCTTTGGGACACATCGAGGGCGGTCAGGTAACCGGTTCAGGGTCACCCAGCTGGAGAGAGGCAGGGATGACATTCACTCTGAGGCAGGTCACGGGGCCAGGCTCCCTCATCTCGGTGTCCTTCACGGCCCCAGCAGGTCCTGGCAGGTCCCTGCTCAGCACTTTGCGTGTCGCCGAGCTCGCGAGACTGAGTGTTTATAGGCTGCCCCCAGCCCACCCTCTCGTGCTCCGCATCAGGGCTGCCTCACCTGCCCTCCGCGGGTCCCTGCAGTTCCCCTCAGGCACCCTCTCTCTACTTCTCCACCCCTCCGCCCTTCCACTTCTCCATCTCTCCCTCCCACTGCCCTACTCCCCTGTGTCCAGCGGGTGAATTCCTGCCTGTCATACCTCCACTTCCCCTTGCTTGTGCTCTGCTGAAGACCTATCAACAGAGAGGACACAGCTTATCAGAGCAACGTGTTTAAGAATCTGTCTTCCCTGTTGGTCAGAGCTTCTGACGGTCACGTCCTCACCCTTAGCACAGAGGATGCCTGCCCAGCATGGCGTGGGTGCTCACGGAGCTTTGAGACCTTGGAGAAGATTTGTCATCACACCAGACATTTATACCTAATATGTAAAAGAGGATTTTAGGAAAATGGGTACGTGTTGTCTGTTAATGTTTGCTGTAGGGAGGATATAAAGTTTCTAGGGTCTGGGTTTAGAATTCTAGATTGTCAAGTTGGAAGGACCTCGGGTAGCTTGGCTGGGCTAATCACCTCATTTGACAGATGGGGAAGCTGAGGCCCAGCGCTTGGTCAGTGCTGCAGCGGAGGTGCAAGGAGAGATGCTGGTGACAGGGCGAAGCCGTACAGTGAGGCTGTGCAGACTGGCTGTGTCTGGGCTTGCTTATGCAAATGAGTTGCTAAAATAGGGGGCCTGAGCTGGCTGGCCGTGTGGGGTGCCCGGGGAAGAGTGATGCCAGCCAGCATCTTCCAAGGCACGATTCTAAAGGCTTTATGTGGATTTCTTCCCCCCATCTTGTCAACTGCCTAATGAAATAGGGTCTATTATTGTCCCCCTCTTACTACGTGGAAATTGAGGCACAGAGAAGTTAAACTAGTCCAAGATCACACAACTGCTAGGCGGAGGAGCCAGGATTTGAACCTACGCGGTCTGCCTCCAGAACCTGCATTATTTTTTCCCCTTGTGTATTTTAGTTGTAAAACTTTTCTATTGAAGTCTAACATACATACGGAGAAGTCTAAATATTGTTGTATTTAACTTATCGATGATCACAAAGTTTAGGGTCTGTACTTTTAAGCACTCCAGCAAGCCATGTTTGGCCTTTGATGTCAGACCTGGTTTGAATCCTGTTTCTCTTGCTGTGTGACCTTGGGTGTGTCACTCAGCCTCTCTGAATCTCATAGTTTCTTGGGTGTACTTGGCAGGCTTGTGAAGATTAGAGCATGTGATAGCTCCTAATATGTTTGGTGTTTGGTAAATATTCAGTAAATTATTTGTCTTATTAATAATTAAGATTATAAATTGTGTTGGCTTTGTTAAGTGGACTATCTTTCTAACTTGTGAGTTGCCTCCCTGTCACTTTACAGGTACTTACGATGATTAGTTTTGGTAAATCACTATTATGAAGCTGAAACATTTTGGGGTAGGGGGGAAACCTCCCCTGTGCACTGAAAGTCCTTAATTTAAAATGTCCCACCTATGCCTTTTAAACATCACCACCTTTGGGCGGTGTAAGTTAAATATCTCTTTCTTAGGGTTGGGAAGGAGCCTGGAGACCCTCAGCAGTTTAACGCCAGTTTCTGCCTGGTTTGCTGATGGGTGGAAACTTACTGAACTACATCGTGTTGAGTTCCAGGTGCCTCAAAGTTGCCGTGCACCCTCCAGAGGGCTTCTAGGAAGTTCTTTTCTAGGATTGTTTTTATCCTAAAGAATCTTTTTAAAAAAAACAAACTACTTTTCTAGTTGACTTTCCTATTCTGTGGTGTTTTTTTTTTTTTTTTTTTGGCTGAGCTGCGTAGCGTGCCGGGTCTTAGTTCCCTGACCAGGGATCACCCCCGCCCCCGCAGTGGAAGCATGGAGTCTTAACCACTGGACCGCCAGGGAAGTCCCGACTTTCCCTTTCTATGTAATGCAGATTAATCCATTATTTTAGGCCTCTTGTGCAGCAGTGGAAAGAGTAAGCACCTTAGCGTAGGCTCCAGGTCAGCCCCAGCAGGACCACTTCAGTCTGCGTTCCATCTGCGCCTCGGTCTTGTCTGTGAGATGGTGATGACGGTGTCCTCAGCTCTGGGGGTTGCTGGGGAGGTTACATAGATCATAGATGGTGGGTGTGGACACCGAACATAGTCCCAGCATGCAGCGTGCACCGGTGAGCAGAGGCAGCTGCTTGTGTTAATTGTTAATGCCGAGGCGCCTGAGATCCAGAACGTCCTATGCCTTTCTTTCCAGGCTCTTTTCTGCCTAAGCCAGGACTTGAATTAAAAAGAGAAAGAGACTCACAGTGGTTGGTGCTTGTGAGCCCTCTACACAAATGTCTGATTCTCATGGGAGATGTCTCATAGGTCAGTGGGTTCTCCTTGGTGTTTGGTCCAGGCTTGAGGTGAAGGCCTGAGGGAGCCACTCCTGTGGCGAGTCTGGCGGTCCCACCAGCATCCTCACCAGGAAACGTGAAGGACCCCTGAGAGGCCTTCTGGAGGGTGACGCAGGTGTTGGAGAGAGAAGACTCAGGTGGGACCCTCACTGCAAGACCTTGGGCAGGTTGCTGCCTCTGGCTTAGCCCAGCGTTGTTCCCATCTGTGAAATCCTCTTCTTTCACAGGAGGGATGAGGATTTGAGGAGGTGCTTGATGTTTGCATTAGGGCTGTAAGTAGCAAAGCTTACCAAGGGGCTTTGGGGTCACAGACTTGGGCTCAGGCCCCAGCTGCTGCCACGTGAAAGTGGAGACCTGGGCAAGCTGTGTGCTTCAGTTTCCTCCTCTGTGCAGTGGGGATAATACCTGGCGCAGAGGGCTGCTGAGGGCTCTGAAACAGAGTGGCATGTTAAGAGCTTAGAACAGTGCCTGGTACTCATGAAATTGTAGGTTTTTTTTTTTTTTTACCTTTAGCAATTTTATTTTCTTTTTCTTTGATTTGGGAATTTTTTTTTTACATCTTTATTGGAGTATAATTGCTTTACAATGGTGTGTTAGTTTCTGCTTTATAACAAAGTGAATCAGTTATACATATACATATGTCCCCATATCTCTTCCCTCTTGCTTCTCCCTCCCTCCCACCCTCCCTATGGTGGTGCTCTGGTGTTGTCAGGACTTGCAGACCTAGTTCCTGCCGTCTTGAAACTTTGGATCTGTGACAGATGTGCCCTCAGGCCATGGCTGATAGAAAGGGGCCGTGTGCGCCTGACTCTTAAGCGGAAGGGTACAGCAAGCAGCGGCAGGCCTGGGTTGACAGGAGGCCTGGGTTGACAGGAGCCTTGGCAGTGAAGATGAGCGCACCCTCCTTGGAGGATCAGGGAGAGTGGCGTTGTCCTCGTGCTGATGGGGGTGCGAGGGGGCTGCTCTCTTCCGCAGTGTCCAGAGGGGAGCTGGGATGAGGGAGGCTGTGTATAGCACGCACCCTGTGGGCAGGAAGGAGCCACGGGAGAGGAGAGGAGTGCAGAGGATGTCTGCATGGATGGGCAGAGCTATTCCTCCCTGAAGCCACCAGTGAGTGGAGTTTTCTTCCCCTGGGACCCTAACTAAATCATTTAGTTTTGGTTTCATAAACTGTTTCTTTTATTTATGAAGGCTTGGTCAAGACTTAGTCCCGTTACTTTTTAAGGAGGAGAAAATTAAATTGTTGCTTCAAGATGGACTTGTTTTCCAAAGCCTTATTCAGAGTCACTGGCAGAGCTGCTCTCCACTCTCTGACTTGTACTAAACTAAAGACGGGCCCCTGGGAGTGAAGGTTGTTTGAGTCTCTTGAGCACTTTTCCTCTTTGCTTCCTGCAGAACTAGTTTTGTGGCAGGTAAATAAAATTCAGGTGGCCTTGCTGCCTGGAATAAAAGGTCTTCCTCTTATCTGTGCATTATGTTTTGTGTGTTTCTCTCCTCCGGACGGTGATGGCTGCTCATCATCAGACTTGGATCTGGTGCCGGGCTGTGCCTGGGTGACTCCGAGAGCCCAGGTCGCATGCTGTGGCGGCCACTGCACAGGGGGTTGTGTGAGACTTTGGGAAACAACTGCAGAGGGAAATTTCATTTTACTTTCCTGAGCCGTCAAGTGTTGACAGTGTTCGTCGCTGTCTAGTCTAGCAGCAGATACGGCGCACAGGGCGGTCACCGCTCACTTGCTGGGTCTGCTGTCTGCACGCACGGCTGGGAGCGCGATGGATTTTCTTCCTCTTCTGTGACCTCCCCTGCTCACCTTGTTCTTGAAACACAACCCAGCTCTCAACAGTTGTTTCTTGGATGGATTGCCCCTGAAACCTGCCCACAACTAGAATGTAGTTGTTAGTAATAATTAATTCAGCAAATAGAATTTTTTTTTTTTTTTTGGCCGCACTGCGCGGCATGTGGGATCTTAGTTCCCCCACCAGGAATCGAACTTATGCCCCCTGCAGTGGAAGCGCGGAGTCTTGACCACTGGACCGCCAGGGGAGTCCTGCAAATAGATTTTTTAATCCTTAACCATGCTAGGCATTTGGCCAGGCAGTGGTATCCAGAAACTGTTAGCATGTGCCCGCCTGAAGCTTAGTTAGGAGCCAGGGGAGAGAGATACGGAAACTGCTGTATGTGGGGTGTGGCCGCAAGGAGCTCAGGAGGAAGGAGGGCCTGCAGCTTCCTTGGGGAGTTGAGGAAGGCTCCTCAGAGGAACGGCCTTGGAAGCATGCTGTGTCTCCTTGTGGCACATGCTCCCAGATCCCCAGGGGCGCTTATGGCAGAGCTGGGGAGAGTACCTGTGGCAGTGGCGCGGGACAGCTGGGTGTTGAGAGAGATGAGGGTGACAGCATGAGGCTAGTGTGGCTGGCAGGGACGGATCCAGAGGGCCCTGGGCCGGCTTGAGGAATTTAGGCTTACTTTGTCTTTAGAAAACGTGTGATTTGGAGGCAGGCCATCCGCAGCTGGTCTCCTGGCTGGCTTCCAGAGTCCACCCTGCAGCCTCTCTTGGAAGCACCCGCTTTGTGCAGCCTCCCCCTGCAGGGCCCCGTCGGAAGGCAGGTGCTCTGGAGTGTGGCTTCTGGTTTTATGGCACTGGTAGCACCAGGTGAAAGGGCTTGAGGACAGTTGACCTTGGCCCTTGCCGAGTTTGGTCTTAGAGTATGTTGCAAGGGGAAGTACTTTCTCCCTTTTAGGTTTATTTCTCCGAAGGCTGTTATCTGAGGCTGTTCCTCAAGTTTAAGGAACTTAAGCTGGGCTTGGAACCATCGGAGGCCCCAAAGGTCCCTTAGCTTCTCCCTAGAAGAGGCCCTCGGGCTTCTCTCTGTGGCCCCAAGGCAGAGGAGAGAATACGGAGAACGAGGCCACCGCCAAGCGGCTTTGGACTCTGTCCGACCTTGTTTCTTTCTTCCCTGTGCCTCCATCTTGGCGACTCAGAGGAGGAGGGGTCCTTGGGTTCACATCACACACTTGTTCCATGTTGCTGCCTATTCTAGTGTCAAAATTTCAGTTTAAATTCATGGTTTTTTTTTTTTTCAGGTACTTCAGCTCTTTATGTGGCTGAAGTGGAGGAAATTCACATTTATTGGGCACCTACTGTGTCAGGTAGAGGTATGCCGGTGCTTCACCAAACCTCATTTCATTTATCCTTAGCCAGCCTGTGAGGTATGTGGTATCGCCCCCTTTTACTCCTGGGGAGGAGGGAAGTTGAGGCTCAGAAAGGTTGAGTATCTCCCCAGCTAGTAAGTGGCAGGGCCAGAATTTCAGCTGGGGCTGTCAGAGGGTCTCAGCTCTGCTTTCTGTGAGTTTTTCCTCTTGTGTTCATGGCTTTTTGCCAGTTTGACCTGTTGGTGTGTTGATGGTATTTGGCTAATTCTCATTACCTTTGACATTGCCAAAGATTAGCTCTTAGCTATGTGCTAAAAATGTTTCTTACTGGATTTTCCTCTTAATTAAAAAAAAAAAAAGTAGAACTTTCAAATTGGTATACAGATTTATCTTCCTGTGTCTTCCCGTTGTGAATCCTGTTGTTTCACAGCATAGTTTGGTTCGGGAGTTTTCCCAGCGCAGGGTTCCAGAGACAGTTTGCTGTGGCCTTGCCTGGGAGGAACTCCTGGCTGGGGACTCAGGGTAGGGGCCGCAGCCCAGGAAATTCAGGGCAGTGTGAACTGCAAAACAGTTAAGACAGGTTCCCATGTGGTGAGGTGATGCCCAGATCCTTTCAGAGGATGAACTGAGTTTTTGCTCTGTAGATTAGGGAAGCACTTTATTTTGTGCAATACCTTTATAATCTCATTTTTGTATTAAGCTCTAATTTTGCTTGTAGTTTTGTTGTGGTGTAGTTCTACCTTCCAAGAAAAATTGATAACCAATTAGTACGACACCATGATTAAATAATCCTTCCTTACTCACTGGGTCATATTGCAAGTTTTTATACATAGTTCAGTCTATTTCTGAATTCCGCAGTTGAATTCATTCCTTCTTATTTCTGTTTTTGCTCCAGTGCTGCACTGTGTGACTGGTTCCTTCAATGTCTGCGAGGGAGGGAGATTACCCCTCCCCCATTTTCTGCTTTTAATGAATTTGCTTTGCCCGTGTTGACAGTGAGAGGCAGGCCAGGCTTCCTGAAGGGGAGCGGGAAGCTCATTGCAAAAGCGAAAATAACACCCGAAAGGGAGTGGTTATCAGTGTTATTGCCAGGCTTCAGACCTTCGACTGTTTGCTATTTTATGATAGCAGCTGCTAACAGTGCCTGCGGTGGGGGGCGCCTGCTGAATGCCTTTCTCATGGCACTTTATTTAATTCTCCCAAGGCAATCTAGTGGAGTTGGGATTAGAACCCAGGAAGGACTGAGCCCAAAGTTCCCTTCTTTATGTGGTTTCTATTCCATGGATCAAATTTAAATGCACCACCAGGTTTCTTTAGTTTTTGATGTTTTAAAAGAACAGGAGAAGGTAATGTAACAAACCCCAGGGTTCTCAGTCCACAGGGGACTGTGCTGTCTAGGCTGATGCGCCTCATACCCCAGTCTTAGGCCAGAGAACCATAGACAGGGCCTGTGTGTCACCGGCAGCTCTGACTCTCCTTGCTCAGGTGTTTACTGCAGGTTCATGGCCTTTATTTTTTCCTTTATTGATCATCCGTCTTCACTGAGCCAGCCTTCTGACCTGGGTTTTTATAACCCCAAACTACGCCATTCATCCACTACTATGGCTTATTTTGGGGTCAGTCCTGTAGGTCCCAGCTCTGCTGCTAAATAGCAATATGATCCTGGACCCATTTCTTTCTTTCTTTTTTTTTTTTTGGTTGCATTGGGTTTTTGTTGCTGCGCGCGGGCTTTCTCTAGTTGCAGCGAGCGGGGGCTAGCTACTCTTGTTGTGGTATGCGGGCTTCTCATTGCAGTAGCTTATCTTGTTGCAGAGCACGGGCTCTAGGGCGCAGGCTCAGTAGTTGTGGCTCGCGGGCTCTAGAGCGCAAGCTCAGTAGCTGTGGCGCACGGGCTTATTTGCTCTGCGGCACGTGGGATCTTCCCGGACCAGGGCTTGAACCCGTGTCCCTTGCATTGGCAGGCGGATTCTTAACCAGTGCACCACCAGGAAAGCCCCATGGACCCATTTCTTGACCTGAGCCTCAGTTTCTTCCATGGTAAAGGGGATGATATGCCCCGCCTTGTAGACCTGAGTAAGGTGACTAAAACATTGTGGGGACCTATGGCTAACTTGAATGTGTTTGGGGTAATCTCACTGCACGTGGCACACACAGTTCATCTTCTTTTCCGTCATGATGAAGGCATCTTGGTTTCTGTGCTGTCTCAGAACAAGTTGAACCTTGACTTATGTATGGGTTATGAATTTACATACTTTTGACAGAGGTATCCTGTTTATCATTTTAAAAAACATGGAAAGCAAAACCCCTTCTCTCTGCCCGGCACAGCCCTCACACTCCCAGTGCTGTCTTGAGGATCACAGATGGTGATGATAAAGATGGTTATTTTATATATTTTTACCCTAGATGTATCCTTTGTTTGAGTTATCTTCTTGTTGTTTTATCTCATGATAATATATGTTAAAACTCTAGCTTCTGGCCCTGAATTAAAACTTGTGTATGTAGGACTTGTTTCAAGGATTCCTCTTTTAAAAGGGGTGTCAGAACATTTGAACGTGCGTCAGAGGAATTGCATCTTTGGCTTTTATATTCACTGTCCTAATTTCCATTTTGGTGTTTTTTCTAGTTTTTCCTTGGACCAAGATGACTGATGGAAACCTTTCCACCACTACAAATGGCGTAGCCTTGATGGGCATTCTGGACGGTCGACCAGGAAACCACGTTCAGAACCTGCAACACTTGAATCTCAAGGCACCCAGATCCCTCTCGTTGCCTGAGTATGGGCCCCAGCTGAAACTTGGTGCTTTAGAAGATCGGCACAGCCTTAAATCGGTGGACTCAGGCATCCCTACCCTAGAGATCGGCAACCCGGAGCCTGTCCCCTGCAGCGTGGTCCATGTGAAGAGGAAGCAATCCGAGTCGGAGATCATCCCTGAGCGAGCCTGCCAGAGCGCCTGCCCCCTGCCTTCCTGCGCGCCGCCAGCTCCCAGCAGTGCCGAGTGGGAACGGAGTGTGCGGAAGTCCTCCACGTTTCCCAGGACAGGCTATGACTCGGTGAAGCTCTACAGCCCCACCTCCAAAACCCTGAACCGCAGCGACAATGTCTCAGTCTGCAGCGTGTCCAGTCTCGGCACAGAGCTGTCAACCACGCTGTCCGTTAGCAATGAGGACATCTTGGACCTCGTGGTCACGAGCAGCTCCAGTGCCATCGTGACCCTGGAGAATGACGATGACCCACAGTTTACTGATGTCACCTTGAGCTCCATCAAGGAAACCCATGACCTACGCCAGCAGGACTGTGCTGATGAAACTGAGGAGGGGAGGAAATTGAAAATATTGGGACCATTTAGTAACTTCTTTACAAGGTAATGCCGTCTTTATCTCTCTAGAAGAGCCAGGTTATTCAGTTCAGACCAGTTGCGTTGTTGTTCTTGTCTGCAGTGTGTCCTGTGTTTCCTGCCCACAGAGCAGACGCTGTCATACAGATAATTATGCCGTTTCCAGTAGCCCAGAGTCCTGTGGACTTGTGCGCGGGACTGGTGATTCTGCTGTTTGATTCCTCACTGCTGGCTGTCACTCCTGTGTCCCTGTCACTCGCACAGTCTCTTGTCACTTCCTGGCCTCTGACCTGCTGTGGCTGAGGCTGACCTGTGAGTGGCCACTGTTACCAGATCAGCAGCCTTTGTCAGCTTTATCCTCCAAAGGGCCCTTTATGCTGATAACTTGAGTTTCTTGGGCCAAGTGGAGGGTGCTGGCGAGGGTGATATCGGACTTAGTAACTCCAGCCTCTGCTGGCACAACCCAGGGCTGGTGTTTCTGGGTGCCCCTGGATGCGTGCCCTGTGCTCATGCCTGGCTGTGCTCTTTTGTTCGTGTTCTGGCCCTGGGCCTGTTGCTGAGATGTGTGCTGTCACTGCATTGCAGCCACACACGTTCCCACCTGTGTTAGGACCAGGCCATCCACCCCACTCCCTGTGGTGCCCTGTCCCCAGGCACCGAACCGGGATGCTGGCGTCCCTGTGTCTCACCTTAAGCCCTGTGCAGCCCTTCCTACAGCCTCTTTTTTGTGCCCTCGTGTTTCCGTTCAACAAGCGTTTTGTGTTTGCGTCCTGGGCTCTGCCCTTGACAGGCAATATAGGAGTAATTCGGCACTGACCTTGGGTGGGCTTGCAGGCTGGGGGTGGTGGAAGTGGACCTATCAGTCAGTCACATAGGCAAACGTGAACTCCCAAACTGTGGAGTGCCGCAGGGAAGGGCCGAGGGCCCTGGAGACTGTGTGCAGAAGGGCCGTCTGCTCCCCAGCAGCTCTCTGGAGGGCCTGGGCCCAGGGCCTGGCAGGTAGGAATGCCTCCGTGGTCCACTTGGCTGCCCCGTCTGTGCCTGTAGCGGAGCCTGTGTTGGACACTTGGCAGTACGGGTGTCCCTTCGAGGTGGTGGACGTGCTGGCTTGAATCAGCCGGGGCTTCTGTGGCTGTGGGCGTGCACGTCCACTTACGGCTGCCTCGGCTCAGTCATCGTCTGACGGTGGGGTCGTCTTGGATGAGCCGAGACCAGTCCTGAGTGAGAAGCTCTCCGATGGGGGCTGTGGTTTTATGGGGCACCTCTTCTCTCTGATGCACCCACAAACAGGTATTGTGCTACTCCTAGGAGAATTCCTGGCCACAGAACTCAGTGACTCCACGGTTGCCTTCAGTGGGAGGAACCCAAGAACCATGCGGGAGACCCACGATCCTCACTGAGGCCATAGCCCTAAAACAGTGCTGCTGCAGATCAGATCCGTGTGGCTGAACTGTTCCCTTTGCTCAGATCAGTGTCTTCAACTTTGCCTGTTGATGAATACCGTCTGGGTGCCTGTTAAATACGGCTCTTCAGGCTCCATCCCAGAACTCCAGGATCAGAATCTCAGGGGAAGGGCTTTGGAGACAGGTTTTTAGAATCATCTGAGGTTCTTGGCAAATTTGGGAAACCTTGCTCGAAAATGGGGGTGGCTGGGAAACAGCATAGAGGAAAGAGCTTAGCTTTGGAATTCAGCAGATCTGCATCCACATTCTAGCTGTGTGACCTTGAACAAGTTACTTCACCTCTCTGAACTTTCTCATCTCTAAAATAGCGTTAGTAAATAGCCTAGCACAGGATGCCTATTATGTTGTTGATGTATTGATACTGTGTTTGTACTCTTACCTGCCTTGTCCCCATTGTCATTTGCTTTCTGTCTCAGCTTCATATCTACAAAATGGGTATGATGAGGCCTACTCCCACGGTGGTCAGGGAGACGAAGTGGGCTGACACGTGTGAACCTTAGTACGGATTCAGACAGAGTGAATGTTGAAGCATCACTTGCTTGTTGTGATGGTCGTGACTGCGTCTTGCTTTGTCTGCTTGCCTTTGTCTTACTGTCTGTGTTGGAGCCTCATTTCCTTTGAAAGGAAACACCATCAATTACTGCAGATTGTTTCTTGAAAATCTTTCTCAGCTTTGTGCCACAGAAATCAAATGTCTCTTTGTTTTATTTCTTAATTCTTGTCTCCTTCCCCTTGTTTTGATGACTGTGACATTATTATTGTGAGCCATTATTAAGTACCTTTGGGAAGCAGGTGGATTATTAATGACAAGTGAATCAAGATGTGTGATATCGTGGGCCAAGTGCAGTGAATTTTTTGTCCTAGAGTCTTAAGTGTTAGAGAAGAGTTTCAGTCCATAATTCCTTTGAGGGGAAAAAGGGGGTTCTGTGCAAAAATGGCTGGAACCCACTAAATGTTTTACAGGTGAGTTTATAGGCAGGGCCTGGCACACAGCAGGTACTTTGAGGACGGTGGACCGTGTGAGTTCTTGTTGAGGGCAGGGCTGGGGCTGGAGCTGGTCCTTCGCGGTTCCCAGCCCAGGCTTCTGAGTCATCCTATGTCTCCACTCTGTCCCCTCAACCCAGCGACTCCCTTGACCCTCGTGCCCGTCTGTTGTCCTTGTCCTCACCGAGTCCACTTCTAGGTTGTAGAAAGCAGTGTGGGCGGCATTGTGGAAGGCCAATCTAGGAGAATGGGGCTGAGAGGAAGCGGTGGAGGTGGTCAGGGAACTTGGGGCCTGAGGGAGCAGACCTGTTGGTGAACCTGACAGCTTGATGAGGGTGGCCTGGACGAGTCAGGAACAGAGGAGTGCCGGGGGTGCTGGCTGAGCCCGGCCGCTGCCCAGCTCCTGTTTGTGCCTTTGCCCCTTCCTTCACATAGACTGTGGTAAGCACCTCTTTTGGAGACTCCACCCTAAGCTTAGAGATAGTCCCTGCCCTTAAGGAGCTCCCTCCGGGGGGGAGATGGACACGCACTGCAGGGGTGGGGGGCACGAGTCTTGACATGGGGCTGTGTGTGTGTGTGTGTGTGTGTGTGTGCGCACGCGTGCGTGTTGGGGGTACCGAGGTCAGGAGCACCAGTTCAGGAGTTGGGCTGGCTGGGTTCAGTGTTAGCTGTCCTACGTAATAGCTGTGTGACCATGGGCAAGTTACTTCACCTCCCTGAGCCTTAAGTGGGGCATAAAACTACTGTGCAAGGTTAGAGATCAAATAGGTGAAGCATCTAGCGCACTTCCTGGCCCTCCGTAAGTAGTAGCTGTCAGTGATTCTAACATAAATATTATCATTTCTAAAAAATATGTTTTCTAAAGCTTTCTCTAGTTCTTATCCCCATATTGTGCTTTACTTTGATCAATCCAGGATTGAAAAAGATCAGGATTTCTCCACTTTGGCTCTGTTGACATTTGGGGAGGGGTGAATCTTTGTGGTGGGAACTGTCCTGTGCATTGAAGGCTGTTTAGCAGCATCCCTGGCCTCTACCCACTAGATGCCAGTAGCATCTTTCCAATTGTGACAACCAAAAATATCCTCAGACAGCGCCGATGTCCCTGGAGGGCTGGGGTGGGGAGATGGGCAAAATCACCCAGCTGTTGAGAACTGCTGAGCTAGCAGGTTGTAAATGTTGGTATTTAATTGCTTCTTTGAAGGAAATTTACTAATGTTATATACATATGCATATTTTTTGTTAAAAGTCTAGTTGATTTATAATATTGTATTAGTTTCAGTGATTCAATATTTTAATAGATTTATTCCATTTAAAGTTATTACAGGGACTTCCCTGGTGATCCAGTGGCTAAGACTCCATACTCCTAATGCAGGGGGCCCGGGTTCGATCCCTAGTCAGGGAACTAGATCCCACATTGCCGCGACCAAAGATCCGCGTGCCACAGCTAAAGGTCCTGCGTGCCTCAACGAAGATCCCGTGTGTTGTGACTAAGACCCGGCGCAGCCAAATAAATAAATAAATAAATACTAAAAAAACAAAAACAAACTTAATATAAAATATTGGCTAACTTCCACTAATGTAATATATTTTGAGCAGGATCCTCATCTTATATAGAAGAGAGGGACTGTGTTCAGGGCTCCTCTGAACCCAGTGTAGTGTAACAGCCTTTATCTAAAAAGCTGGACAGCAAATATGAGAGGAATTCAGTAACACGCTTGTTTTCCACTGGAGATAGGGTTGGGATTTCTGTGAAGCCCAGGGTTTAAGGCTACTCATCTGCTCTGGACTGGAAGGTGGTAATTAGCTTTGACCACTTACATCTTCTTTTGTGCAGCCCTTTATTAAGCTCTTAGAAGCGATGACCTGAGTATCCTTTGCTGAGAAGCGATGCTTGAACTGGGTGAGAAGGAGCTCGCCAAGCGAAGACGTGGGGCAGAGGGAACAGCTTGTGGACGGCTGGGAGCTGTGGAGCCCCTGGGTGTGTTTAAAGGACTGTAATGAAGCATTTTTCCGGTCTGCTTCCTGACCTGGCTGAGAGGTCCTTGTGGGCACAGTCTGTGTCTGGTTCGCCCTGGCACTGAGTTGTAATTCAAAGATAGAGACAGAGGAGTTGGTGGTTCAGAGCTGGAGCTGCCCAGACCCAGGTTTGAACCTCAGCTCTGCCATTTTTGACCTGTGTGACCTCAAGAAACTTCCTTAATAACCTCTGTGGTCCCCAGGGTGTACTGGGTGACAGGGGGTTAATTGTACCTCTTGTGAAGAGTTGATGTGGAGGTTAAACGACATCCTACAGGTGAGGCTCTGGGCAGAGCACATACCCAGTATGAGCAGGTTGGATTCCTGGCCCTGCTCTCTGCTTTTGTTGGGTTTCCCATAAGATTTCACTTTTTTAAAAAGGGAGTGTGAAAAAACTTGAAACCACTGGCTTAAGAAAAATAGATCTTTAGATGGGCACTTTGACTCAGTGGGAAAGTGCTCAACTAAAATTTTAGTTCCTGTACTGACCTAGGCATTTGGGATTTGATCATTTGAAAAGCCACATGAGCAGTGCTAAGGAACATATCTGTCCCCTGCTTTCTTTTTAGGGAGGTGAGTTAGCTTACCAACAGGGTGGACGCACTTCAGAGACACGTGACAGCCAGAGCCCTTGGCACAGGGAGTAACAGACAATGTCCAGTGCTTGCCGGGTGCCATTCTCAGCACTTCTGAGGGGTCACCTTGTTTAATCTTCAACTGCCACACGAGGGAGTGCGGTGTGTTAGATTTGATGGGCTGGCTTGTTCATCCTTCTAGGGGCCTTTCCTGCACTGTGGAGCCAGAGAGTTAAAAATGTGTGTTTCCCAGAGATGCTTGCCGCCAGGGTTCTAGGCATGAATTAGGTCCCGTTTGTGACAGATTTGAGGCCGAAGTCAGGCGGAGACCATGTTTCTTCCCCTTTTGGCTGTTTTCTGCTGTTTAGTGATGTCATGGAGATGTGAGGCTTCCCTGCAGCATCCTCCCTGTGTCCCTTTCCTGAATGTGTAGAGGCAGCTGCGGTGCAGGAGGTGGCTGCGTTCTGCGTCCCAGGGTTGAGAGGGATTGTGGTGGCTTCCTGATCCTCCTGCATTCTGGAATTCCATTCCATTCCAGTGGCAGTTCAGGTGCGGCAGCTCCCCTGGCGCCTCAGTTCTGTGGTGTTCGGGGAGCCGTTCCTGGGGGCCCAGTTGAGAGGCACCTACCGCAGCCCTTACAACAGTTTTGAAATCATCTAATTCCTTAAGTTAAATCCCTTTCTGCTTAAAATTCCTAGAGTGGGTTCTGTATGCTGCACTGAAAGCTGATGGATTCAGGTAAGTACCGTAATAATTCTCATTTATAGGTGAGGAAACTGAGGCAAGAGGTGGTTAAGTAGCTTGCAAGGGATACAAAGATGATACGGGGTTTGGGACTCTGAACTTAGGTTTCTTTTCTGGAAAACAGAAATAAGTTCATGCTTCAAAGGATTGAATGGGGCGGAAATAAATGTACATGGATGGGAAGCACCCAGCACATGGCAGGCATATTAATGTCTAATTTATTTATTTGTTTATTTTTTTTGCCTGACTGTAGTTTTCTACTGCTTTGACCATTTTAGAATTAGCATCAGTGAATTGAGGTATAACATTGTCACTGTGAATTTTCTGTAAAATGTGCTTGCCAATATTCTTGGTGACTTTGACCTGGCATTAGTGATATACAGAAAACACCTGCTGTATATCTGAGCTGCTGGGGTGTGTGTATGTGTACACACATGCACCGCTGTGATACCTGGATGGAGCACTGGTTGGTGTTCTCTTGATCTACCTGTTTGCTGGTGTGTGGTCTTGGGTAAGCCATCCACTCAGCCTCTCTGGGGCTTAGTGTCCTTGTCTGCACAATGAGCTGAGGGTGTCCTCCTCTGAGCTGTGAAAATGAAAGGAGGGACCTGATCAAGGTGTTGAGCTCAAGTGCCAGGCAAGAAGGTACAAGATGGGCACACACAGCTGGAGGTGGCTGTGCAGATCCCTGTACTGTGCCGTGTGATGAGGGTTTGAAAAGAGATACGAGCACAGCAGCAAATGCCCTGGGGAGGTCCAGAAAGAAATACAGGGCTGCCACGCCAGCAGGCCTTCGAAAGTGTCTTCCGTGTGCACACGGTTGAGACAGTGTTTCTTTGTCAAAGTCACAGGAGCAGGGAAAAGCTCAGCATTTCTGGGAAAGCACCGTAGCAGGAGGCGCTCAGGATGGAGAGCTGAGGTGGGAGAGGAGATGGAAAGGTGGGCAGGAGCTCATATTCGGCGGGGCCTTTAGGACCCACATTTAGGCTCAAAGCACTCAAAGCACGTTAAGAGCCACACACAGTAAGATGCAGGTCTGCCCAGGAGCTGATGACTGCCTTGACAAGAGAGGGTTGAACCTGGTTAGAGGAGGGGCTCCCCTTGGGGGAGGGAGTAGCCGCCGTGTTCTGAACACACACCAGGCACTTCGCTCTCCCTCAGGTGTTTGTTTCACAGCCCTTCGAGTAGGGATTGTGACCTTTCACTTGTCCAACTCCAGAGTCTGTGCTCTTTCTACAGAAGACACCACCCTGCCCCTTGTCACGTGTGTTTCGTGATCAGAAAGGGGAGGGGAGACTTGGGCAGGGAGGGCAGGAGGAGAGGAGGTGGAGATTCTGCAGGCTGGACAAGCAGAGACTAAGCCGGGTGGGTTGGGGGACAGGGCCGTGGCATTTCCTCAGGGCACGGGAGCTCCTGAGGGGGAGGAGGGCGTTGTGGGCAGGCAGGTGGAGAATGCCTTTTCCTAGGTGTTCCAGAGCATGGCGTGGGGCTGGGGTCAGCTCCGAGGCTTGCTGGCTCGGGGTCGGGGGTGTGGGGGGCTGCGGCAGAGCAGGGTCAGTGACAGGTGCCGCCTTGGCCTTGAGCACCGGAGGAGCAGGAGGGCTTTAGCAGGCAAGGACCCCCGTAGGGTGGTTCTTTTGTCCCTATCGAAAGATCTATGAGGTGTCTCCGTTATTCCGAGTGTTGCCCTTTCTGTGTGCCTTGTTTTCACAGGCACACGTTTACCCTGGGGCTTCTGACCCTGTTTTGAAACCCGCACCCCAGGATTTTCAGTGCCTCCGATGTGAATTCTTGTACCAGATGGATTTTCGGTAGCCCAGCCCCCTTGATTACGGAATGCCTACACTTCTTTTCCGACCCCTGTCTGCCCAGCTCAGTTCTCAGCAGCTGTTGTTTAGGCACCTGGGAGGTCATCAGTGACCTTGACTAGAGATGTTTCTCTCACTCCAGGTGAGGGTCAATTTGAGGTTGTCCTTTGAGTTTGGAGAGGATGCAGCAGATAGTGGCCCTCTGCCGACATGTGACGGGAGCCGCAGGAGGCCGTCCGTCTGTGCTGGACACTTGGGGGAGGTTGGGTGCCGCCGCAGGCGCCGTTTGGAGAGCCCTTCTGTCAGCGATACAGCTGTGCTCAGAAAGAACAGCTGGGTTTGTTGAGGGTGTGTTGCCTCCCTGTGCTTTGCTAGGCTTTGTTTTCTTTTGGCAGCAAGTTACAGCCATAGTAATTTATTTATTGAGTGCCTGCAGTGTACCAAGCCTTGAGCTAGGTCCTTAATTATGTTTCTCATCATACGTTCTTTCCAGAAATATTTACTGAGCATCCACCATATGCCAAGGCACTGTTCTAGGTGCTTGGGATTGATTTGTGGACCAAACAAAGACCTTTGTCCTTGGAGAGCTTACATTCTAGTGGGGGGGAGGCAGGTAATAATCACCATTAATAAATAAGTGAAGCATATATGTTGGCAGTGATGAGTGCTGGGAGGAAAATGAGAGAGTAGAGGTGGTAAGAAGGGCAGAGGGACTGGAGAAGGCAGGTCAGGGTTGCCCGCCGAAGCAGCGCCCATCCGGTGAATGAAGAGGAGAGGTTTAAGCAAAGACTTGAAGCAGGTAAGGAAAGAAGTTCACGGAGCAGATGCCTGGGAGAGGAGCGCCTCAGGCCAGGGAAGGGCACAGGCAGGCCTGGTGCGTTTGAGGAGCAGCGAAGAGGCTCGAGCAGTGAGGAGGGGGCTGAGGTCAGTGGGACCAGGTCCCGTGTGGGCCTGGAGGCTGCTGTAGGTGGTGTCGGAGGAGTCTGGACTTGCGGAGTTGGGTCTGAGCAGGGATGTGAGTTTGGAGTTGTTGGGTTTGGGACAAGGTGAGGTCACCAAGAGGAACGAGAAGTGAGCCTGAGGCACGGGGCCCTGAGAGGCCTGCGGAGAGGAGGAGCCCCGCGGGAGGTGGGCCGGGGAGGTGGAGGAATGGAGTGCTGTAGCTCAGGGAAGCCAGGTGCAGACGGGGCGGCGTCGGGGGTGGGGTGTGATCAGCTGGGCTGAGGGTGTTTGAGGGTCAGGGGAGATGAGGACAGACAAGTGACTTTAGCGAAAGGACCTTGGCCAGAGCTGTTCTAGTGGAGCCGTGCAGGGCCAAGCATAACTGGAGCAAAGTTAAGGGAATGGGAGGAGGGAAGCTGGAAGTGGCAAGCACATGTTCTTTTGGTGGGTTAGGTGCATCAGGGGCAAAGAAAGGGGGCGATAGCTGGAGGAAGAAGTGGTGTGAGCTTGCTTCTTTTTTAAGATTGGAGAAATCCTTTTGTTTTTGTTACTGTTTTTGTTTACTGTGAAGTAAAATAGTAGAAGTTGAACATATCAGAGAGAGTAGAGGATTCTGGAGCCTTGTCCTTGAGTTGCCTCCGCCGGAGCGGGATCTAGGGCTCAAAGAGAGAAATTGGCTTTGGTCGGGTGGCATCATCTAGATAGACAGGCGGCGGAGCCTAGTGTGTGGGCACAGATGCTGGAGGCCAGATGTGGCCATAGGAGACTGGAAGTCCTCTCTTTTTCAGTTCATAGAGACTACTTTATTGTTTTTTTTTTTTTTTTTTTTTGCGGTACACGGGCCTCTCACCGTTGTGGCCTCTCCCGTTGCGGAGCACAGGCTCCGGACGCGCAGGATCAGCGGCCATGGCTCACGGGCCCAGCCGTTCCGCGGCATGTGGGATCTTCCCAGACCGGGGCACGAACCCGTGTCCCCTGCATTGGCAGGCGGACTCTCAACCACTGCGCCACCAGGGAAGCCCTACTTTATTGTTTTTAATGCTGCTTCATTGTTTTGTGTGTGTGTGAATATAGATTTTAATCAACATATTTGCTTTTTAAAAGGTAGACTTTGGGCTTCCCTGGTGGCGCAGTGGTTGAGAGTCCACCTGCCGATGCAGGAGACACGGGTTTGTGCCCCGGTCCGGGAAGATCCCACATGCCGCGGAACGGCTGGGCCCGTGAGCCATGGCCTCTGAGCCTGCGCGTCCGGAGCCTGTGCTCCGCAATGGGAATGGCCACAACAGTGAGACGCCTGCGTACTGCAAAAAAAAAAAAAAAAAAAGGTAGACTTTATTTTTTAGAGCAGTTTTAGGTGCACTGCAACATGAAGCAGAGTTCCCATATACCTCCTCCCATGGGACCTGTGCAGCCCCCCACCCCCCAATGTCAGCATCCCCACCAGAGTGGTACCTTTGTTGCAGTCAATGAGCCTGAATTGATACTGGGTTGGCAAAAAAGCTCGTTCTGGTTTTTCCATAATATTATACGGAAAAACCCGAATAAACTTTTTGGCCAACCCAATAGATACATCGTTATTACCCAAAGTCCATAGTTTACATGAGGGTTCACTCTTGGTGTTGTACATTCTGTGGGTTTGGACAAGTGTGTCATGACATGTATCCACCATTATAGGATCAGACAGAGTAGTTTCACAGCCCTAAAAGTCCCTTTGCCCCACCTCATCATCCCTCCCTCTCCACTAACCCCGGTGACTGCTTTTTTTTTTTTTTTTTTTTTTTTTTTTTTGCGGTATGTGGGCCTCTCACTGTTGTGGCCTCTCCCGTTGCGGAGCACAGGCTCCAGACGCGCAGGCTCAACGGCCATGGCTCACGGGCCCAGGCGCTCCGCGGCACCGGTGACTGCTTTTTTACTGTCTCCATAGTTTTATCTTTTCCATCATCAGGGTCATACAATACGCAGCCTTTTCAGATTGGCTTCTTTCACTTAGTGATATGCGTTTAAGGTTCCTCCAGGGCTTTCAGTGCCTTGCTGGCTCATCTCATTTTAGTGCCGAGTGACAGTCACTGTCTGGACGGACCACGGTTTATTTATCCCTTCACCTACTGAAGGACATCTTGGTGGCTTCCAAGTTTTGGCAATTCCGAATAAAGCTGCTGTAAGCATGTGTTTGCAGGTTTTTTGTGTGGACGTAAGTTTTCAGCTCCTTCGGGTGAATACCAAGGAGCCCAATTGCTGGTAAGAGTATGTTTAGTTTTGGAAGAAACTGCCACACTGCCTTCCAACGTGGCTGCACCATTTTGCGTTCCCACCAGCAGTGAGCGAGAGTTACTGTTGCTCCATGTCCTCGCCAGCATTTGCTGTTGTCAGTGGAATTCTCTTTCTGTTGCATCGTTTTCTTGGTGAGGTAGGAAGCAAGATCCTCAGCTGACAGTGAGGGTGGGGATGGAGGAGCAGGGAAGAGGTGTGAACCCCATCCGGGTGGCTGGGAGAGTAAAGGGCAGGGCAGCATGACTGTGGGGGCGTCAGGAGTCTGGCCCGTGGCTGGAGACCAGGCAGCTGTGCCTCTTCTCCCATGGGTTCCCTGCACGGGTACGCACGTGGGGCAAGGGCGTAGTTTCGCTGAGTCCAGTGAAGTGAGGGGCAGGCGGGGGAGCCGAGGGTATGTGTAAGACTGTGACCTGGCCTTGAAGCCGAGCCGGGGGTAGGGGGTGTCTGGAGGGTGAGGGTCAGTGAAAGGAGGAAGGCTCAGCAGAGACTCCCATGGGTGGGGAAATTAGAGGGGCCAGTTGGAAAGACGCAAGGCTCGAGGTTGGTGGGGTGTCTTCACCTCGTGAGCAAAGGGGCTTACGGTCACACGGCTAGTTGGCAGTGGGGCTTGGAGGGGCTCAGCCTGCCTCCTCCGCAGCCCCAGTCTGTCTGCTCTGCTCTGGGCCGCCACATTGTTAGAGCTCTGTCTGATGACTCTGGTCAGGGAAGGTTGAAGAAAGGCGGTGAAGTGCCTTTGTCCTGCTCCTCTTGCATGCTGGGTAGGGAGAGGAAGGCGGCAGCGGTTCTGTCCCAGGGACATTGTCATGATCGGCGCTGCTCTGGTGGGCTGGCCATGGGTATAAGAAGACCCCCCATTTGTGAACAGCACCCCATCCTTAGGGAGACGTTGGCGTGGGGTGCGGGGTCCTGTGTTTGGGGCCGGGGGAGAACCGTGGGAAATAGCACTGAATGGGCCGTGTGGCTCCCCCTTCCCTGGGGCTCACTGCAGGCCCCGCTGCTAAGGAGCTGCATGGGACAGTGGTGCCCTGCTCTGGGGCTTTGTGCCCTGGAGTGGCCGCCCAGGCCAGGATAGCAAGAGGGGAAAGAAATGCCACAAAGAAAGGTCTGCAAGGAATGTGACCATTATTGGGCTGGACGCGAGGTGTCCCTTCGTCTTCTTCAGTCCTTGGTCTGCAGGGGACTCCACCCTCACTCCAGCTGGCCGCCCGTGCCTTTGTGTTGATGTTCCTCTGGCCCCCCCAGTCCAGGCCCAGGCCTGCTCACTCAGGGACACCTTCTCCATGGTCCTCTGAGGATCTGCACCCTGAAGCATGCCTGTAGATGCTTAGCCACTGTCAGCAGGGGCCGGTCCAGCCTCCACGTGGGGACCAGCCTCACGGGCCTTCTGTGTGCCCTGAGGAGCCTGTGTTCACACAAGAGGGGGGCTCACGGAAGATACTGGGGGCCGGGGAGCTTGTGTGCGTCATCGCAGCTGCCCGGTGCTGGGGCTTCGGCTGCCCTCCGCCTGGTGGGCCCCATCTCCTGGCCGTTCCAGGTCTGTGGGTGCCCCCCTTCGCCCCGCAATAGCACTTCCCAGAATGTCTGTCGGGGCTGGAGCCCACTCGAGGGCAGCATGGGGACTGCACAAGTAAAGGCCTGGACGTGCAGTGACACAGCAGCGGCTACCCTTTCCCAGGGGGGCGTGGGCTCAGCTGGAATGACGTGTGGGAAAAGGCAGTGGGAACCTGATTGAAGCCCTCCCAGACGTCAGGTGGTGGCCTCTTCCTCAGAGCTCTGCCGCCTACCCCCTCCGCACCTGTGGCAAGTCGCTTTGCAGGTGCTGCGTTCCCATGTGTGAAATGCAGAGTTGGGCCAGGCGGTTGATCCAGCGGGAGGAGCCATCTTGAATCAGCGTCTCACCTGCGTGCAGCCCCTGCTTTCCTCCCACAGGCTTGTCGACCCCTCCTGGAGTAGGTTCCCTTTCTTCCCCTCACTGCTGCGCACACTTTAAACGAGAAGGATCTACCGAAGGTTCCCGGGGGAGAGTGGAGGGCTCCCAGCTCGTGCTGTTGCTATGGCAGCTGCCATTGTGCAGTGTCATCCGATGGGTTCCCCCCCTCCCCCGGCCTGGGTGCCCCTAGGGACTACATTTCACTCATCCCATGCTGGCATCTAGTTAGAACTCAGTAGATGCTTGTCTGATAGTTGAATTCAGATGTCGTTCATTTCCTCAGTGAATAGCCACCCAGGACCTGGTGCTGGGGATGCAGCAGCTGACAAGCCCCTCCCCCAGTAAAAGTACCGAGTGGCACTTACAGTCTACTGTGGCCACAGGGTTTCAGGAGATGCTCCATGTCAGACTTTGACTGCTGGGGAGAGATCAAAACCACCGTATTGGGAGAGGGATGAGGGATGGTGGAGGGTCGGGCTGCGGGAGGTTCCATTTTAAATAGGGAGGTCAGGGAGGGCATCACTGAGCAGGTGACATCTGAGCAGAGATCCGAGTGAGGTGAACAAGAGTGTTCTGGTTGAAGGACACGGCAGGTACAGAGGTGCTGAGGTTGGTGGGGACTTGCCTTGTTTCTCTGATGTGTGTGTCTTATGGGCTCCACTGACCTATACCCATCTCCCTGAGAAGCAAACCAGTGGGCTCCATGTCCGTGGTTCCCCGGCAGCTTGTGCATGCTTTAGCAGAGGCGCCCTGCTTCGTTGTTTGGGTCCTTACGTTGGGACACAGTTGGTTCTTATGCTGGAGTCCAGACCCGAGCTGTCCAGCGTGTTAACCACTGGCCACACGTAGCTATTTAAATTTAAATGGAAACTTTGGTTCCTCAGTAACACTGGCCACATTCCAGTGCTCAGTAGCCACACGTGGCCAGGGTCCGTCACATGAGACAGCTCAGGTTTGTACATTCCCATCATTGTGGGATGTTCTGTTGTCCAGCGCTGGTCTAGATAGTCCAGATGACAATCTGTGACTTGATTTTTCACCTTTGTTTTCATGTGTAAAAGCAGCACATGGTGGTTGTGAAACAAGCAAATCAGTAATGAAGTGTATGAAGCCAAGTGAAGCCTGTAGAAAGGACCATCCACGGGACCCCTAGAGAGAGGGAGGAAACAGGGTGGCCTGCTTCTTCCTCTGGAACGGAGGGGTGGGGGGCAAGAGCCGCTTGCAGGGTGTTGAGGATCTCCCCTGAGGCCCTGTTGGACACTGCCTGTGCGCTCTAGTGCAGGTTTCAATATCCCCAGATACTTGAGAGTGGACAGGGGGAGGACTTCCCTGCTAGTCCAGTGGTAAAGAATCCGCCTTCCAATGCAGGGGATGTGGGTTCGATCCCTGGTCGGGGAACTAAGGTGCCACATGCCGTGGAGCAGTTAAGCCCGCATGCCGCTAACTACAGAGCCCATGCGCTCTGGAGCCCATGTGCCACAACTAGAGAGGGGCCTGTGCGACACAACAAAAGATCCTGTGTGCTGCAACTAAGACCTGATGTGGCCAAAAAAATAAAGAAAATAAGTAAATAAAATAAATAAGTATTAAAAAAAAACACAAGAGTAGATGGGGAGGAGCCTGCCCCCTCAGAGGTGTGTCCTGAAGGTGTCTGTTGTGCCTCCAGTGAACTCAGTGGGGATTCAGAGCGTGCAGTTGTAGAGCCAAAGATGTGAATATCCGTTCTGCCCTTCTGGCTGGGTGGCGGGCAGGTTGCTTCATTTTCCTGAACCTTGGTTCCCTTATCTCTGAAGTGGCGATAAGGAGGCAACGCATATAATAAAGCGCTTGGCACGGTGGCCAGTGCTGCGCCCTCTCTAGAGTTTATTAGGGGTCTCTTCCCTGCTTCTTGGTTGAGTGAATGAATGAACGCTAGTAAGTAAGTGCCACCGTGCCCAGGAGATGAGCATCAGGAAAGGAAAAACAGAGACAATGGATGCAGTCAGCCCTGAAGGCTGAATACAATGGATTTCTTTCACGTTACTGACGACTTGGTTAAAATCAGGCCACTGGTTGGTTTTGTGTGGTCTAGCCAGTTCTCTGTTAGGTGTGGAACTTAAGGGAACAGGAAGATATTCTGGGAGATCCCAGCTGGGTTTGATGATCTGTTTCCTTCAAGTTTGTGGGTCAGGAAACTTGTCCGTATCTGAGGAAAGAAACCTTTTAAGTTCAGCCACTTATTGTTGGGTGCTGACATTGAAATGCCAGTTGGCCCCAGCAGGGGAGGGCAGGGACTTTTCGCTGCAGAGTGCCAGAATCAGTAAATTCAGGAGCGGCCTGAACAGAACCAAGAGAGAATGTCTTCAGCCTGCACATATGTGTCCTATTCAGTAGCCAGACCATGTATGTTTCTGGTAAACCTCACAGGCTACACTGATTTCTCTGCTGCGTTTCTGCCCTGGCTTCTGGAAGGTGTTCATGTCCTTAGAAATTTCACAGCCCTAAGCAAGGTAGTTTTGGGGAGTGGGGGTGAGGAGAATGTATTTGTTCTTTGCAAGAATCATCTGGCTTCCTGAGTTTATGCAACACCCTCAGTGTGCTGGCAGTATCGGGAAATCATACACTGCGTCTTTGTGGAAGTTTGACGTTATGGTCAGCCTGGGAGGGGTGATTCACTGTGAAATGCAGGACACTTTGGGGGGGGGTATAGGAGTTTGTGGGATTGTGAGAAACTCACAGGCAAACGCATTCCTGCAAAGCAGTCTTTCAGCCATCAGCTACTTTCTACTCATAAATTAACTTCCCTTTGCCCAGGTGGGTGTAAAATCTGTTCTACTTAAAAAATGTTAGTGGAGTGATACAACAATTAAAATTGCCTTATTCTGTTTTCTACCCCCAGTAGTGCCTATTCTAAAATGATTACACATTTGTCTGGAGAACACTGGGTACTTGGTACAGCTAACATTAAACTCATCAGAGCCTTCTGCGTTTTTCGTGGTACACATCCTACTGGATTGCCACATCCAATCAGCTAGTTCCTGTTTATGTGAGGGGAACTGGGTGTGTAACCGAGAGTTGTTTCAATTCCAGTTTTGCTGATTCTTTGTTGTGAATAGTTGTGGTTTGTCTCAGGATTCCTGTAAGGCTCTGTACATGGAAACAATGATGAGTCAGGCAGACTTGCCTAATAGCCGTTTTGGGCCCCACAAGCGTCCAGTTTTCCTGTTAATTCCCCTTTGCTTCCAGCCAGAGGCTTTTTAGAATCCAGGCTCTGTGTACGGTGTTACAGGGAGTAGTAAATGTTTGTAGGGGTTTGGAATTAAGTCCTGATTTCCTTTAGGTTTCAGATTTGGGTGGTTAAACACATTTCCCACCAGGCGGGGGGGCCCAGGGGAAAAGGTCAGGAGGGCATGGGCTCTGCCTCCCGGTCCACATCCCGCAGAGAGGTGTTGACTGAAAAAAGATGCGCAACCTAAACGTTGAGAATTATGTTTCACTTGGTGGCTTTACTGAGGACTATAGCCCAGGAAGGCAGCCTCTCAGATAGCTCTGAGGGACTGTTGCAAAGAGATAAGCAAGGAGCCAGGATATATAAGAGTTTTTTGCTGGGGAAAAAAGGAAAACTTGCAGTCAGGTACAAAAGATTATTGCTAAATCACCAAAAATAACCCCAGATATCTCAAGTTAATAATTTTAGAGCTTTTCTGTGTATGGGAAGATACAAGTGTCTGTGCTGATTGAAATTATTCCTTAGATATGCATCTTAACTATCTAGGGCCAGTATCCTGTTTTTCTCCATCCTGAATCCCCTCAGGGCGCACCAGAGGGTTGGCCGTAGTGGCTTGATGGCTTGATGGCTTGATGGTGGGCAATGTTCCTTGTTTACTGGAATGGCAGGCAGCATTTTTTTGTCCACAGGTGGAAGGGAGCCCAGTATGAGGAGGAAGAAGAGGGCAGGAGGCCAGTTACATGAGGAAAAATATTTCCTGATGCACCCTCACACTAGCACCTGACTGTTCATTTACTTTAAGTCTTTACCCTGGAATGAACAGGTTTCATTCTTTTTAGAAGTTCCCTTGACAGCAGTTGTTTTTAAAGCAGAAGAAATTGAGTGGTGGTCAAAGTTGGTGAGGAGAACACACGAATATGTATTGATATTTACTTAGATGAGTGCTAGCTGCTGTAACAAACTTGAAATATAATGGCTCAGACACAGTGGAAGTTTATTTCCACGCTCTGCCACGTTCTTTCCATCTGTGGCTCTGTCGATTGCAACCTGAGGACTCTGGGCTCCTTTGCATCAAGCCAAAGAGGGGAAAGAGCCTGAAGGCGCTGGGCGTGGGAGGTTTTCTGGGCTAGGCACACTTGATGTGGTACACATCACTCCACTCACAGTTTAATGTCTGGGACTCTGTCCCGTGGCCACACCTACCTGTAAAGGAGGTTGAGAAATGGGACCAGTTCCTGGGATAATGAGAAAATGGGTTTGGTGAAGAGCTAGGAGCCTCGCTGGCCATTTTTCGGGATGATTTTTCTTGATTCCCCTTCTTCATGAGAATTAGATGCCTGGAGTCCATGAGTTGAATGCTGTGTCATTCTCTTGCTTACATGGTAGTTCTTACACCTGCAACATAAACTCCAAACTACTTGACTGTAAGGGGCATTCTGGATCCAGCCGCTGCCCACCTCTCAGGCCTCCAGCTCCGTCCTGTGCTACAGCCACAGACCCAACAAAGTGTTACTCAGCGTTCTCTGGGTGCTTCCCTGGCGGTCCAGTGGGTAAGACTCCGCGCTCCCAACGCAGGGGGCGCGGGTTCGAGCCCTGCTCGGGGAACCAAGATCCCGCATGCCGTGGAGCGCAGCCAAAGAAAAAAAAAGGGAGTTCTCTGAACCAACCGTGTCTTATCCCTGCACCTTTGCCCACTCTGCTCCCTCTGCCTGGCAAACTCCTGTCGTCCTTTAGGATTCCGCTTAAGTGACACCCCCTCTGGGAAGGCTTCTCTGATCACCCTACCCCCTTCCAGAGCCCTCAGACAGCACCCACACCCTCTGCAGCCCCCCATTTTGCGACAGCAACCATAGCCTCTTCACAAGCTTCTTGAAGGCAGGGGCTGCGTCTTATTCATTCTCTTTTCCTAGCCAGGGCAGGCACTTAGTAGATGTTCAGTAAATAATCTTAAGGGATGGAGGGGTAGACTGTAAGTCTAAAAAAGTAATAAAGAGATCTGGCATACTTAACTTTTAAAATCTAAATATTTTCCTTTTTGGCTATATTACTGTTCTAGAATTTGGGAGAAGACCCTCCCCCCCAACAGTTTGGTCTCCCTTGTCAGGTCACCCATCAAAGTAGGTTTCAGACTGCATGTGTGGCATCCACACCTGGGGTGTCTGCAAAACTGGCATGTTCTTCTCACAGGTTTTTGTTTTTTGTTTTTGACGATAAACCTTTTTTTTACCTATGTCTTCTTAAAGCTTCTTTTTGTTTAAAAATGTGTAGGAAAATTTTGGGCTTTTTATGTTCATCATTCTGTTTTTGTCCTTGCCACTTTTACACCTACTACTAATTTTCCTTTTCACTGTTATCTCCTTACAGACTTTCTATGAATTTTAAACATAAAAATGGGTTTTGTTTCTACAGCTTGGCATCCTGCTTTTTTACTTATAGAAAACATTTTCTCACATGATTAAAAATTAATTGTTCATACAGTTATTACTATTTTTCTGGCATTCCGTCCAGTGAATCATTTACTTATCCAACAATAAGGAAATAGTTTTTGTTCCTGCTTTTTGATGATAAAATTACCTGTGTGCACCTCAGTGTGCATTGTGTGCATTTCAGATGATTCCCTGGGACAGACTCCCAGAGCGCTTCTTGCTTCCTGACCACAGTCCTGACCCCGGTCAGCTCTGATCTGCCCTCTCCTGAGGTGATGACGGCAAACCTCCGGGAGCCCTCTGTCCTTGGTGCAAGTTTACTGGCAGTGAAAGTCCAGCCTCTGTTTTATGAATGAGGAAACTGTCAACGAGAGCTGATGGACTGTTAGAATTGCTCGTAGCTCTGGCCTCAGGTTACTGTAAATTGAAGTTTAGGAGGATTTGTCCTTCCAGGTCCTACGGGCTACAGAATGCAGAGATGCCTTTGGTGTCCTCCTCTGCTTCGCCTGGGCCCTTGCTCTGGCTCATGGGACTGAATGCTCTGAGCCCAGCATTGCTGGTTCACACTGCCCTGCCTTTACCTGAGATTCTCTCTTCCCCTCTGCTCTGTGTCCCCTTGGGCGATTTCTGCACAGCTTTCCAGCCCGGCACAGCTGATACCTCTTCTGTGAAGCCTTCCCAGTGTGGCCAGGGCAGGGGCAGCCTCCTCCTGGCACGCTGCTCTCTGTTCCTGCAGCCTCGCTTAGTCTAGTTTTGTTCTGTGTCTTGCTCTTACTGTGAGCCTCTCAGGGACAGGGCCTGGGTCTTTGTCATCCCTGATGCCCAACTGATGTCCAGTCAATGTTCTTGACTGGCCCTGGAACATTAGAACATGGCTTGGTTCTGTTCACTTGCACAGTATGGACTCTCGTCCCTGGAGCCACATGTAAGAGACTGGTCTGTTTAATGCCCACGGGCAGGGCCTGCTTTGTGTACGCTCTGGGCTAAGCGTTTCCCACATGAGAAGAGATAGGGATCTGCTGGGTTCCAGCAAATCCAGGGGACATGGCCTGGATATGCTGCAGTGGACGGAGAGGGCACACCAGGTGAGCTCCAGAGCTACCTGACCAGGTAGCCTGGTCAGTGGAAACAGAGGAGACTGGAAGATACTAGAAAAGTTTACATTGTAAGGCAGGTGTTCACAGTTTGGTTTTACTTTAGTGAGTAGAACTGTTGGAATCGTTTAAAGCAAAATCTAAAAGTAATTCACTCTTCATGGAAACTGCTGGAAAGGAGTTAATCTTAAATTTGTATGTGTAGATTAAAGCATCAGTTAAAGAAACGAGATAGAATGGGAAGGGAACATTTATTAGCTAAGGAGCAAAGTTCTCAGCCCTTGCAGCACAATAGAATTGTTCAGGAAACTTAACAAACAAACAAAAAGTGTCCAGGCCCTGCCCTCAGAGATCAGTTTTAATTGGTTTGGGGTGAGAGCTGGGCATTAGGATTTTTGCAAAAGCTCCCCAGGTGATTCTAGTTTGCAGCCAGGATTGAGAACCACCAGGGAAAAATACTGGGGACTTAAGTCCAAATCCAAGCCTTTTGGTTTACTGCATGACCTTAGGCAAGGTTATGTCTCTGAATTTCCTGGTCTTGAAAATCACACGTAAGCCCATGGGGGATGGGGACCTGTGTCTCTGGTCGTCATCGATTGTATTCCCTGAACTTGTCACAGCCTCGGACATGATCAGTGCTCAATGTGTACTTGTCGAATGAAAAGAATAACATGTATGACGCGGGTCAGGATGAAATGAGATGAGATGCTTGGCCCTGTATAATGAATGAATGCTTTTAGTGTTACTGATAAGCACACTTAACAGTCACAAACCAGGTAACTGAGTGGTGGTGCCTCTGCTCCACTGAGAAAACTGAGAGGTTCATTTCTTACCCAAAGTCAGGCAACTTGTTGTGAAGCTGGGATCTGAGGCCACATCTGCTCGACGCTGAATCCTGTGTTTGCTCTTTCCGCCTCAGGGCAGATCTTATTCCTTATGTTCCCTAAATTTGAAAGAACATGGCCATTTCATCCCTTCTCTCAACTTGTCTCTGCGGTCCCCAGACCACTCATGACTTGTGATGCTTACAGACTGTTACTGACTAGCAACTCTGCTTTTCCTCTCTTCTTTAGTATTACGTTGGAGATTAAGAATAAACTTGTATTTTTTTCCTTAGCAACGTTCTGTACTACGTTACATAGGCATTTTCACCCTGCCTTCTCTTTCTCTCCTTGTAAAAACCTAAGCTGGTGTTAGAGAAGGCATCTCTATTTAATTTTTATTTCCTGTATTTAGATGTTGGGAGTGTTTGAAGGAGATTTCAAGGAGGTCGTGACGCAGGAGAACGCTGGGTTTTGTTTTGCACTCCACTCTGGCTTATCAGTGAGAGGCGCACAGGCAGGAGTGCATTTCAGGGTTAGTTAATGAATTACCTGTTAATGCAGCAAATCCAGCAGGTTTTCTTTTTTTAAATTAATTAATTTATTTTTGCTGTGTTGGGTCTTCGTTTCTGTGTGAGGGCTTTCTCTAGTTGCGGCAAGCGGGGGCCACTCTTCATTGCGGTGCGCGGGCCTCTCACTATCGCGGCCTCTCGTTGCGGAGCACAAGCTCCAGACATGCAGGCTCAGTAGTTGTGGCTCACGGGCCCAGTTGCTCCGCGGCATGTGGGATCTTCCCGGACCAGGGCTCGAACCCGTGTCCCCTGCACTGGCAGGCAGATTCTCAACCACTGTGCCACCAGGGAAGCCCAATCCAGCAGGTTTTATGCCAGGCCTTGGGAGTACAAAGACCAAGAAGGACCCCTCTCCATGTAGTGGGAGGTGATGCATAAATAACTAACATACAGTCCCCAGCTCTCTGTCAGACATCAATGTAAAATCAATGTAAAGGTGCTCTCGGGGGCACAGAGGAGGGACTCGGGAGGAGGGAGGCCCATCAGCCCAGAAGGCTCCAGAGGAGAGTGACTGGAGCTGTTAGTGTTTGTTGAACATGGACAATGTGAGCCCTCTCTTGTGTGCGCCCTGGAGAGTATCTCCAGTGCCCCCAGTCACACCCCTTCCTGGTCAGCACCTCACTCCCCAGGGGCAACCATTGTTTTGACTTCCATCTCCCTGGATGAGTTTTGCTTTTTTTGGATGTTAGGTAAATGGAGTCATACAGTATATACTTTTTTTTAAAACATCTTTATTGGAGTATAATTGCTTTACAATGGTATGTTAGTTTCTGCTTTATAACAAAGTGAATCAGCTATACATACACGTATGTCCCCATATCTCCTCCCTCTTGCTCCTCCCTCCCACCCTCCCTATCCCACCCCTCTAGGTGCTCACAAAGCATGGAGCTGATCTCCCTGTGCTATGCAGCTGCTTCCCACTAGCTAGCTATTTTACATTTGGTAGTGTATATATGTCCATGCCACTCTCTCACTTCATCCCACCTAACCCTTCCCCCTCCCCATGTCCTCAAGTCCATTCTGTACGTCTGTGTCTTTATCCCTGTCCTGCCCCTAGGTTGTTTAGAACCATGTATTTTTTTTTTTAGATTCCATATATATATGTTAGCATACGGTATTTATTTTTCTCTTTCTGACTTATTTCACTCTGTATGACAATCTCTAGGTCCCAGCATATACTTTTGCATCTGCCTTTCTTTGCTCAACTTTGTCTGAGGTTCAGCCAGGTGGTCATTGTGTGGCAGCAGTATTTGTTTTCTTTCATTCTGTATAGTTTTCAGTTGAACAAATATATCTCTTTATGTTCTCCTATGGATGGATGTTTGATTTGTTCCGCTTTTGACCACTGGGGAGAATGCTAATCATAATGTCTTTTGGTGCACATATACCTCAGGTGGAATTGCTGGGTCTGCTTTAGTGGACACTGCTAAGTGGTTTTCCAGTGTGGTCGTACCAGTATATACTTGGACTAGCAATTTTCAATTTTCTGTTTTTTTTTGCCATTCTGGTAATAGAGTAAGGGTATTTGGTTTTAATTTACATTGCTCTGATGACTAATGATTTGATGCACTTTTTTATATCATATTGACCATTTGGCAACTTCCTTTGTGACCTGCCTATCTGGGGTTGTCTTACTGATTTGTAGGTATACTTTTTGTATTCAGGAGGAGAGTCCTTTGTGAGACATACGTATTGCAGTATCTTCTGCACTATGGCTTATGTTTTTATTCTCTTAATGTTTTTAACTTTTGTTTTCTTAACTAACAAAAGTTCTTAATGGTAATGAATTCTGCTTTATAGAATTTTTATTTTTATGGTTAGTGCCTTTTGTGTTGTTTAAGAAATTCTGTGTTATCTTCTAGAAGCTTTGTTTTGCCATTACAAACTAGATCCATGATCTGTCGGAATTAATTTTCTGTTATAGTGTGAGGTAGTGAGTGGTTGATGTTTATTTATTGTAAAGATTATCCATCCCACTGAGCCTTTGAAATAAATCAGGTGACTGTATATGTTCCATCATCTATTTGTCCTCTCACTAATATTCTTTTAATTACTATTACTGTATAATAAGTCTTATTATCTATAGTGTAAGCCCTCCTACCTTGTTCTTCTTTAACATTGTTTTGGTTATTCTAGGTCCTTGTCATTTCCATATAAATGTTAAAATCAATTTGGCAATTAACCACAAAAAATCTGCTGTGATTTTGTTTGGGATACGTTGAATCTGTTGGTCATTTTTTCCTATATGAAGACATCTGATCTCTGAATATGGTATGTCCTTCCACTTATTTAGGTTTTTAAAAATTTCTCCACAGTACTTTATAGTTTTTTTTATGTAAAGGTCCTGTGTTTCTTTCATTAAATTTATTCCAGGATATTTGTTATTTTTTGATGGTTTTTAAAATGTCATTTTATAAACGTTAGTTGGAAGTGGAGTTAATTTTTGTGTGTAGACCTTGAATCCCATGATCTTGCTAAATTCAGTTGTTCTGATAGTTCATCTGTGGATTCTTTCGGATTTTCTCTGTAGAAAATCATGCTGTCTGTGGATGAATTTTGTTTCTTTCCAATTCTTATACATTTTATTTAGTTTTCTTGCCTTATTGCATGACTAGGAACTCCCATACAGTGCTAAATTGAAGTGGTGCTGGCAGAAAGCCTTGTGTGGTGCTGGTCTCTGGGAAAGCTTTCACCATTTTGTCATTGTGATTTTTGCGGTAAGATACCTTTTATCAGATATCTTACTTTATAATAAATATTTTTACCAGATTAAGGAAGTTCCCTTTTATTCCTAGTTTTATGATTTAAAAAAATCATGAATACATTGCATTTATCAAATGCTTTTTTCCTGCATCTATTGATGGTTATATGTGTTTTCTCCTTTATTTTGTTTATGTGGTGAATAACATATTTTTCTAATGTTAAGTAAGCTAACTTTGCATTCTTAGAATAATCCCAACTTGTTCTTGATAGATCATCCTTTATATCTGTTATTGGATTTGATATGCTAATATTTTGTGTTTTAAAAATTTTTTTCTGTATTCATAAGAGTGTAGCCTGTAATTTGCCTTTCTTATAATGTCCTTGACAAGTTTTGGTATCAAGATTATGCTGACCTTATAAAACGGGTTGAGGAATGTTCTTCCTTCTGTTTTCTCAAAGAGTTTCTGTAAGATTTTTCTCTGGTGGTTAAACGAACTGACCAGTGTGTTAAAACTCATAGACCTGTACACCAAAAAGTCAGTTTTATTGTATATGAATTTTAAAAAATAATAAAAAGCTTTCATGGGAATTTTTTAAAGTGTACACACACACGTGCGTGCACACATACACACACTCCATGTCAAATGATCCTTGAAGGAGCATCAGAAAGTCCTGGTTTTTTTCTTGGTGAATAATACCTATAAATGTATCCATTGAGTGACCTAATAAATTTGCTTTGGGGAGGGGGTGTGTGGGGATTAAAAGGTTTGTTCTCTGGAAGAGTTTGTGTGTTTCTTCTTTAAATGTTTGGAAGAATTCACCAGTGAGACCATCTGGACCTGAGTTTTCTCTGAGTTTTAAAATTATGGATATTTTTGGAAATTTTTTGCTGAGGTATAATTATAAAACATGAATACCACAGGTTGAGGAAAAATTTGGAAGGATGTAGGCACATGAAGCTGTAGGTTCTTCTGTAGTGTAGGAGAAAACAAAGCATCCTGAGAAGACCAAAGATGAACCCGAAGAAAGGGGGCTGTGTGTTGGGGGTGGCTGACAATCTGTTGTTGTGGTCACTTTGTGAATGATTACTCTGCGCTCACCCTGAGCTGCTGATGTGCCAGACCAAATAAGGTCAGTTTGACTCCTTGGGCAGTGAGGAATTTGACCAGAAGTTTTAAGTAGGATAGCAGGAATTTTAAGCGTATAAACATAGTCCAGGACAGTGCTTCTCAAACTTGAGCAGCATCAGAGCCACCTGGAGGGCTCGTTAAACAGAGGTTGCTGGGCTCTACCCCAGAGTTTCTGATTCAGTAGGTCGGGATGGGGCTCAAGAATTTGTATTTCTAGCCAGCTCCCAGATAATGCTGCCTCTGGTCCAGACACCCCACTCTGGGGTCCCCTGCATTGTTAGAGTATGTTCGTTAGTGTCAGCTACACTGGGGCAGGACTTTTGTTGGTTTTGTTCACTGGTCTCAGGGCCTGGCACAGACTAGGTGCTCAGTACCACTCTTGTGCCCTCTTATCTCCCATATTTGATTGTCTTTTCTTTTTAGTTGCAAACGTTTGATTTTTTAAAAAAACAATACAGATACTTGTAATGTAAAAGTAAAATTTCCCTCTTTGGTCCTCACCACCTCCTCTTGCCAGAGATGTCCATCTAATGACTGTCTCCAGTCAGACTTTTTTTGTGTAGTTTCAAACGTTGCAGACATGCCGACAGATTTTTTTTTTTTTTAAAGGGACGGTGGAGCCAATTATTAGAAAGAGGACCCTGGCCAGGCGCCTGGAGGATTGTATTACCATGGGCTAATTGTTGACACATGACTGAACGATGCTTGCCCCAAGGGCCAGCCAACCTGTAGTATCTTCTTGTGGATTTAGAATAGATCAGTTCCATAGACCTTGAAGTTGTTAGTTAGATCTTGTCCTTTAAAATTTTTGAACCCTACTTGAAGTCATGGAGGGAGAATCCCCTAGTGATGGTTATAATGCAGGTATTTGGACAGAGATTTATGTGACCGTGTTTTTGACTCACCTAAATACCTGGTTGCTTCTTCACAAAGTGCAGGGTCTGGCCCAAAGGAGTAGCTCAAAGTGGTTCCAGATACATTTTGCCTTGCTTCTCGGTCAGCAGTGCCCGTGGGTTTGGTGGTCGTTTGCCTATCCTGGCGTGGTGTGGCTCTGGGTCTCGGCAGGGTGCTGAGATGCGAGAGCAGAGCTTTGCTGGGGCCCAGGAACCCGGTCACTCAGCTTTGCTTCCCAGACTGCCCGCACCCTCCCTCCCTGTGATTAGTTAGGAGTCAGAGCCCTGCCTACCCGCACTGCCTGCCTTTCCAGCTGGTCCGCTCCGCCCTGCATGCCTCAGCCTTCCAGACGGTGTGGAGCAGGTCTCGGAAGGGCGCCCATGGTGTTTCCTGGGACTGTGGCTCCAGCTGGGCAGGAATGTTTCCAGGGGAGGGTCAGCGCCTCTGTGGCTGGCCTTGCAGACCCGTGTGCTTACCGTAGAAGTGATGGCCTGCTCCCCGGCGCTCCTGTTAATGGACAGGTTTGTGGTTGCCGTCTTGCCTTTCTTGCTTTTGTAATTGGAGACTTAACTGGAGAAAGGTTTCTACCACATTATGGAGGATTTAACATGATTTAGCCCGCCCACCCCACCATGGGGCAGAGTTGTTTCCTTGGATATTCCTCAGTTTAAAATGGGTCTGATCCAGCAAGGGTCTGCTGTGTGTGTGCCTGAGTTCTCGGGCCTGTGTTTACATCCGTGCTCACTGCCCATGCCCCCCTCCCTTGCGTGTTATCACTGTTTTTAGGGGATTAAATGTTAGCGTCAGATGCTACTTGGGTAACATTTTCTGAAAGAGGAGAGACTCTGGGTACTTTTAGTTGTGTGTGGAACTAGGAATTTTTGGCACAGTGATTTTGATCTCAGTAATAACGCCTCCGTGTCTTTCTTACTCACTTCCTATTTCCCACAGGGGAGGGAGCATTTTATCACACAGGAGGTTTGCTTTGCAGAATGCTGTTTTATCTTTGGTGTTTCTGTGGCAGTTGAAGTGGGCTAGCCTCTTCCCCTTGCGTTTTCAGAGCGGAGTCAGAGGAGCAGCGTAAGTATATGTGGCAGTGGAGCATGTCAGTTTTTGAGGGGTGGACATCTGGAAAGAATACCTGTGAGGTGGAGCTTTAGTGCAATCAGTGGAGATTTTTCCCTTCTCTACCTCAGATGAGCGTCACGATTGATATGTCCCTTGAGCAGCAAATTGCTTAACCTCACCAAGCCTGTGTCCTGTCTGTGTGGTAGTAACTCTAATACCTTTCTTGTGGGGTTGTTTCACACATAAGATACACTGGAAGTGCCTGGTGCAGGACCAGTGCCTGACAGGTGATCTGTGATGCAGGAAGTGGTGGAGAAGATACCCATCTGGACCAGGGAGTTCTCGGGGCAGCTGAATGCTACGTGTTTCTGCTTGTTTCTGATTGCTTTGGAAGCAGGATTTGCTGACAGTTTGTTAATGAGACAGGAGGGCGAGGGCAAGAAGCCCCAAGTAATTACTGAATTACAAACGGGAGTTCAGGCGTACATTGTCTTGAAGGAGGAGGACTTTCGAGGTTTATTTCTTAAGACTCTGAGAAGTTTTGAGAAACCCCTGAGGAGCGCCGCTGGCTTGTGGAACCTGCTCCACCAGGTCAGGGAGGATTGCGTCCTTCCATCCCAGCTGTCCTCCGTCTTCTGGGACAGCCCTGACTCCACACCTGTCAGGGAGCAGCCTCGCTCTGCGCCGTTTAGCTGTGTCTTTCTGGGCAGGACTCCTCAACCTCTCCGAATCCTAGCTTCTCCTATTTTAAATGGGCGGGGATAATTCTCATGTAATCTTTATGAAAATTCCCTGAAAAAAGCATACATTCAGTAAGTTTGAGTCTTTTCCTATATGCCAGGAACTGTTCCAGACACTAGAGGCACCACAGTAAATAGAAGAGACAGCATTCACCCTCGTGGACTTTACATTCTGGTGACGACAAAATCACAGGTCAATAGTATCTAGGAATGTACTTGAGTGCCCGCTGGAGGGCCCGCACTGCTATCAGTGCACTCACAACGCCTTGATGTTCTCGACCACAGGGACCCAGGTCTAACACCTCATAATCTTGTCAGTGAGCATTTTTTTTTTTTTTTTTTTTTGGCGGTACGCGGGCCTCTCACTGTTGTGGCCTCTCCCGTTGCTGAGCACAGGCTCCGGACGTGCACGCTCAGCGGCCATGGCTCACAGGACCAGCCGCTCCACGACATGTGGGATCTTCCCGGACCGGGGCACGAACCTGCGTCCCCTGCATCGGCAGGCGGACTCTCAACCACTGCGCCACCAGGGAAGCCCTGTCAGGGGGCATTTTAAATTGCTCCTGGAATCGCCTTCTTTTGGCTTCAGTAACTTGGGAAAGTTAAGTTCGTGCGAGGTGGAGGTGAAGGTAACAACCTCAGCCTCACAACACCTATGAAGAAAGGGTATTGGTTTTTTGGCTCTACGATTGCTTGTCTAAAAACAGAGACATGGAACGTTGGACATAAGTTGGAGTTTCATTACCTGTGAGCACCGGCAGCCACTGCGTCACTTGTCCCAGGTTTCAGAGGCCAAAGACCTAGAATTGGGTTTATGACAACATTAATGATACTTAACCTTCAGGACCCCTCACTTGTACCTAATTAGGTACAATTTTGTGTACCTAGTTAGTTTTTTTTCTTTAAAGAGGATTCCCCAAATTGTATAAGCTTCAAGGCTCCCCTGATCCTTTAAGCCTGCCTATGAATAGATCATGAACTCTTGGGTTGTTTCAGTCTTTTTGTGACACTTGAAAGAAAATCTTTTTTAAGCCAATACATCATTTCAACCTGTGCCCACTTCAAGTGCTCAGTGGCCACATGTGGCTAGTGGCTCTGGTGTTGGTCAGTGCAGGGCCAAACCTTTCGTCAGAAGGTGAGGGGTGTTCAAGTCTCCAGGTGTTGTTTTCCCCACTCACACTCCGCCGCCTTTTGCCTCTTCGGATGTCAGCCTTCTCTGTACCTCCTGTCAGTGGGGCACAGGGGACAAGCCTGCAGCAGTAAGGATCCTGGTGACTTAGAGTGCAGAGGAGGTTGAGAAAAGGGAGGGTGTGGTCAGGATCTGAGCAGGCTCATACCTGACTCTTCCTGTTGAGGACTGGGATCCTACAGGTCCATCTCGTCCCAGTTAAATGTCAATAAGCAAGCTTGCTCCTAAATCTGATGGCGCTAGTTTCTTGCAGCATGGCATCCACGGTTCCTGTGTACGTCCAGCCTCACGGGGGAGCTGGCAGGACCTGACGCACTGTTACGTTGAACACTACTTTGTCATCGGTGTCCCATATCTTGTCCTCTGAGTTGGTGCGTATTGAGACAGGAGTAAATATTTTGCAGAAAGCCCTGGGATAGATGCCGGGGGAGACCCTGGCTCCTTTTTCTTGCCTCCCTCAGGCTTTCAGGATGAGGCTCTTCCCTTGCAGTTGGATGTGGCTTAACCGTTGACAGCACCAAAGTGTGTTTCGTGAGGTGGAGCCGGAGCCTCCTAGGTCACCTTCCTTCAGCCCGCAGTTCTTGAAGCCTTGCCTTCAGGTGCGGAGGGCTGGCTCGGCTGAAGGGCGTTGAGCCTGGGGACAGTCACTCCATGCTTGCCAGCGCTCAGTCCCCAAGCGGAATTTCGGTGGCCAAGTGTGTGTGCAAGTACCTGCGTGCGGCCTGCGGGGTCCAGTGCCTCATTTAATCCTCACGACCCCCCGTGAGGCAGGCACTCCTGGCTCCTCTTTCAAGAGCACTTTGAGGGCAGAGGGAACAGCATGTGTGACGGTGCCACGAGCAGCTGGAAGCCACTGAAGGGATTTGGGGCCGGGGCTGCGTGGTCCATCCGTGCTTTCAAGAGACGGCCCTGGCCGCTGTGTGAAGAGATGGCGTTGGAGTTCTGCAGGCGCCCAGGGTTTGTTGGGTCACGGAGCCGTGCCCGAGGACAGGTGGGGAAAGGGTGGGGCGAGCACACGCGGGACCACAGGCCCTTAAAGGCCCGGGCCCGAGGGGGCGGCCAGACCATAGCCTTCGGGCCGAGCGGTTTGCCATTAGCCTGAGGAGAGGCCGAAGGTTTCTAAGCACATAAGGCTGCCTTTTCTGTTGTTCAGTATAGTTGAGGCCCTCAGAGAGTATTCGTTGAATGAATGAGGCCTGATGGGTTGTTGAGAGACATCTCCACTCTGGCCCCCTGCCTGTAGGGGGTGCTTCTGGGGCAGGGCTGGTGGAGGCTTAGACGCCATGGTCAGCCTCTTGGGAGACGTGCTTGTCCTCTGTCTTCGGAAGAGTCTTCAGGTGCTTCCGCTGCCAGCTGTGAGGAGGGTAGATTTGAGTGGATTTGAGTGGCCTCTTGGAAGAAGGGGGCTAGTGAGGAGTTAAGCCATGCCCTCTCCCGCACACGCGCGCGCTCGTGTCTGTGTGTGTGTGTGTGTGTGTGTGTGTGTGTGGTGTGTAGGTAGGTGGGGTGAGGGGTGCCAGGTTGGTGTGCTTGTGTCTGCATGTGTGCGGGTAGGCGGGGCAGGATTCATCATCTGGAGTCCTGGGTGGCTCTCAGGGAACCTCCATGCGGACAGTCTTGGTAAGATTGTCACTGTGCCCTGTGGATTGGAGGCGGGGGACGTATCCGGGAATGGCACGGGTTCTTTGTTAGCCCTTGGTGGTCCGATTCCCTTCAGGTGCAGGTAAGAGTCTCCTCCACTTCCGTGTTGTTTTTGCCCTTCAGTCAGAGACCGAATCGAGACCATCAGCTGAGGTCCCTAGCGCGGCCAATAGAGGAAGTGCTTGCATTCCTTATGGCGAAGGATTTTAGCCCTCGCACCGAAGGGACTTTAATGGGATGCCTGGTTCTCATCGCCTCCTTGGCACGGTGCTCAGGTGCTCCCCTGGAGCCGTCACCCCCCGCTGGCTGCCTTCCCCCCCAGGAGCCAGCTTGTGGTGCTCTCCTCTGCCACCCCCTGCCCTGACCTCTCCCAGCCCCCCGCCTTCCACTGCCCCTCCTTTCCAGGGGGACTCCTACCCCTGCTCAGAGGCTACCTCTGCATAATTCTCAGTCCTGGGCTTTGATTTGTCCAGATACGTCTCTCTTGCCTTGAGCCCTGCCTTGAGGGTGCCCATGCATGTGCCCCACCCTTGGAGGTGGCCCCCGCTGGCCTTGGGGCGGCTCCCACCCTGCCTACTTGCGTCCCCTGCAGACACCTATGCTGGCTGCTCCATTTGCCAGCAGACACATGCTGGATAGAGCGCTGGGGATGCAGAGATGACTCTGCCCTGCTGCCTGGGCCACCCCACCCCAGGGGAAAGGTGTGTGGAGAGGGGAGCAGACAGAGTACCGCCAACAGACACAGAATAACTTGGTGAGTGCTCTAGAAACAGCTGGTGTGGGAGCCCAGGCCTGGGGGCTGGGCTGGTGGCAGGCAGACAGGGAAGGCTTTGCAGAGCAACCTGAGTTTAGTAAGTGAGGACTTGCTAGAGGAAGCTTCAATCACACAGCCCCCGTGTTCTGCCACCTGGTGAAGTGTCAGGGACGGCGGCTGTGACCACTGCCTTCTCCAGGAGCACGAGAGCGCTCATAGGCATCTGAGGGCCAGGCTTGGGCTGACGCTATGGTCACACAGCTCATGTGGGGACCTCCTGAGGGGTCCACAGATGCGTCTTCCCTCTGGGCCCTCCTGGACTGGGGAGGAGCCTCCCCACTTGCGGGCGTCCCTGAGGGCTCCTCTGAGACCCAGTCAGGAAGGCAACACAGGTCCGAAGGGACGGCTCGGCCCGCCGCCCGTGTTCTCACACTGCACCTGACCCCTGGAGTGGGGTTGGGTCATGTGATGGGCAGAGGCAGGCCCTTGGGGCCACCTGGCTCCTGGGCCCAGCAGCCAGCTCCGTGCCAGGCTCCCCATGACCCTCGACCTGGAAGGGGAGCCGGGGGCTGGAACCGTTTTCTGGCTGGGCTTCCCCGCTCCCTGTGCCTGCACCAGGGCTGCAGGTGGCACAACAGCTGAAGCTAGGGAGGGATTCCTTTCTGCTCAGAGCTCCTGGTGCGTGTGGTACTTCAACTTCACAAAAAATAATACATCCAAAGATACCTTTTACAGACCTTTCAAAAGTCATGGCCTATTATGTATAGCTTAAGCTCTTATGCTAAAAATAATTCTGCAACTCTGATTTTTTTGGCCTCACCACACGGCATGTGGGATCTTAGTTCCCCGACCAGGGATCGAACCCGCGCCCCCTGCACTGGAAGTGTGGAGTCTTAACCACTGGACCACCAGGGAAGTCCCACAACTTTGATTTTTGATAAACTTTATCTGTACTACATTTGTGTGAACTTATGTAGCCTTAGCAGTGGGCAGAGAAACCAAGGTTTCTGTTCCCCTTGGTTCACTTCCTGCTGGTTGGTCTCAGTGAATAGCGTGACCGTTTACACCCAGCCTCCCAGATCACAAAGCCCAGGCTTCTTTTGAGTTTCCCCGTACCCAGTCCCTTCTGAGCGGTTCTCTACTGTTACCCCTCTAGACGCTCAGCAGCTCATGTCCCTCCAGAGTAAGGCCAGGGTCCTTTGGGAGGCCTACCTCTCACTCCTGGCCCCTCCCCTTTCTGGGTGCGTTTGGTTTCCTCACCTTTTGTCCCTGCACCCAGTTCCCTTCCTCAGAGGCAACTCCTCTTTAGCAAAATGTTAGCCGTTAGTGAATCCAGGCTCTGGATGCCCCAATTCTTAGAACCGTTCTGGGTGGCTGAGGTTTTAGCTTGGTTTTAATTGCGTAGGTCTTTCACGGCTGGCTGAATCTTAGATGTTAAACAGGTTGGGCCTGGAGACACCTCAAACTTCATTTCTTACTAATGTAAATAGAAATTGCCTTGGGGTATGAAACCATTTCTGAAATAGGTTCTATTATAACCACAACAGAAAAACAAGGAAGAATACAAAGAAACCTTGTTTGAAAGTTTTTGTATAATAACTTTTTTTTATATAATTTCAAATTTACTGAGACTTTGCAAGAAAAATACAAGGAACTCCCTTATGTCCTTGTCCTTTACCCAAATTCACTAGCCATTTACATTTTACTCCATTGTTTTATTCATTCTGTGAGTGTATCTATTCTATGTAAATGTATAAGAATTTTTTTTTTTTTTTTTTTTTTGCGGTACTTAGGCCTCTCACTGCTGTGGCCTCTCCCGTTGCGGAGCACAGCCTCCGGACGCGCAGTCTCAGCACCCATGGCTCACGGGCCCAGCCGCTCCGTGGCACGTGGGACCCTCCCGGACCGGGGCACGAACCCGTGTCCCCTGCATCAGCAGGCGGACTCTCAACCACTGCGCCACCAGGGAAGCCCAAGTGTATAAGAATTTTGAGGAAGCATTAGAAGAATCATTTGGAGGTATCATGCCTCTTTACCCCTAAGTATGTCAGTATGTTTCCAAAGAACAAGCGCATTCTCTTCTGTAACTGTAGTACAGTTATGAAGATCAGGAAATTTAATATTAACCCAATGCTGTTCTCCTCTATACTCTATGTTCAAATTGCGTCCGTTGTCCCAATAGTCTTCTTCATACCGTTTTGGGCCCATGGTCCAGGATGTGGTACAGGATCCACCTACTGCATTTAATTGTCAGGTCTCTTTAGCCTCCTTTTTTTTTTTTTTTTTTTTTTCTTTTTGCGGTATGCGGGCCTCTCACTGTTGTGGCCTCTCCCGTTGCGGAGCACAGGCTCCGGATGCGCAGGCTCAGCGGCCATGGCTCACGGGCCCAGCCGCTCCGCGGCCTGTGGGATCTTCCCGGACCGGGGCAGGAACCCGTATCCCCTGCATCGGCAGGCGGACTCTCAACCACTGCACCACCAGGGAGGCCCTAGCCTCCTTTTAATCTGGAACAATTCTTCAGCCTTTCTTTGTCGACTGAAAAAAAAAATGCACAACCTAAAAGTTGAGAATTATGTTTTATTTGGTGGCCTTTCTGAGGACTATAGCCCAGGAAGGCAGCCTCTCAGATAGCTCTGAGGGACTGTTCCAAAGAGATAAGCAAGGAGCCAGGATATATAGGAGTTTTTGCTGAAAAAAGCAAAAAACAAAAAAACCATGCAGTTGAACATCAAAAGATTACTGCTAATCACAAAAAACAGACATCTCAAGTTAACGATTGTATGGGAAGATGTAAGAGTCTGGGCTGATTGAAATTATTCCTTTGGTATGCATCTTCACTATCTAGGTGCAGTATCCCAGTTTTTCTCCATCCAGAATCCCCTCAGGGCGCACCGTTGAGGTGGCTACCAGTGGCTGATGGCTGGATGGCTGCAACATTCTTTGTTTACCAAAATGACAGGCACTATTGTTTTGTCCACATGTGACACTGACATTTTTAGAGTCAGATTCATTATTTCATAGGCTGTCCCTCAGTTTGGGTGTGTCTGCATTTCCTCATGGTTATATTCAGGTGATGCATTTTTGGTAACTGCCATCGACATGGTGTGTTGTTCTCAGCATCAGAGCAGGTGGCATGTGCTGTCCATTCTGACATTGGGGATGCCAGCTTTGATCACTTGGCTAATGAGGTTTCTCGACTGTAAAGTTAACTATTTTTGCCTTTGTAATTACAAGTAATTTGTGGGAGATACTTTCAAACTATGTAAAATTCCTTCTCTTCATCCAACTTTCACCTACTAGTTTCAGCATCCATTGATTAATTCCTAACCCCATCAATCTTTCTCTACTTATTCGGGGGCATTCTGAGAGTTTTCCTTCCTCCTCTATTTGTGTATTTGTATCCATATCCACTTGGGCTCATGGATTTCTTTTTCATTTGATGGGTTATAATCCCATTATTTATTTTGATGATACATTGTTCCGGATTTAGCTAGTGAGAACCCTTTTCAAGCTGGGTACTGTTTTCATGAAACTTGTCCCCATATTTCTTTGAGCACCTTCTTTCTAGCACGCAAGATGCTTCACGCTCATCTTATACTTTCCAGTGAGCCCTAGAAACCATTTGTTTTTAATGAATGCACCAATACAATGCATTCCAAAGCACAGTTTATTTTGTAGTACCATTTGGGACTTATTTATGTTATCTGGGTTTGTTTACATGTTGTTGGGAGAGAAGACCTTGTGATTATCTCATGAGTGGCTTTCTTTTTATGATACATGGAGACTCTTTATAAATAGATAATATAGATTTACCTTATAGATAATTTAAACCAAGCTAGAGGTTCAAGTACTAAAACAACTGTTATCCTTTGAGCACTGATCATGTACCTGTAATTTTAATTCATATAGTGACCCTTTTAGACATAAGGAAACTGAGCCTCAGAGAGGTTAATATATCAGTCAGAGTCACACAGCTAGTGAGTGAGTGAGCCAGGGTTTCAATTCAGTTTGGTCTGACTTCAAAGCTCACTTTTTTTGGATATGCTTTGTTACGCTATAATACATTTCCTTACTCTAAATGATAGAACTTGCACATGTTATTGTTGAATAACAAAAAACTTACTGTGGTTCAAGGTCTTTTCACCTGCTTCATAATTCTTTGTCTACATGAAAATCAAGTCTGCAGAATTAAAGTTTGTGATTCATCACATTGTTCTCTCAAAGGAAAGTCTACTTGTTTTCATTAGAGAGCGATTTGGCTGTCCTAGCGTTTCTGTAAATACCCAACAATTCCCTAACCCTTTTATTTTCTTCCTATAGGAATTTGCTTGCTAGAAAACAAAATGCAAGACTTGACAAACAAAATGACTTGGGATGGAAGTTATTTGGAAAAGTACCACTCCGAGAGAATGCCCAGAAAGAGTCAAAGAAAATACAAAAGGTATACAAGGTACAAAACACAGAAATATGTGTGCAGCATACATTTATGAACCATGCAGAAATGACCATTATTGAGGCTTTGAAATTGGAAAGCTTTGTTTTAACTTGCATGCTAAATACCTAAAACTTAAGTCTGTCTTCAGAATGTGGATGACTTTAGCCTTTTTCATTTCTTATAGCTTGTATGCACACATAGGAAAGCTCAGTTGAGAGAGCTGGGCTTTAGATATTTATAACTTGATGAAATTTAATCAGTTTTTTTTTTTCAGTAAGAGTTGCAAATGTGTTTACTATCAAATTTTTATTAATTGTGTTTGATGTTAAAGAATTCTCCCTGGGCTTCCCTGGTGGCGCAGGTTGAGAGTCCGCCTGCCAATGCAGGGGACATGGGTTCGTGCCCCAGTCCAGAAGGATCCCACATGCCGTGGAGCAGCTGGGCCCGTGAGCCATGGCCGCTGAGCCTGCGCGTCCGGAGCCTGTGCTCCACAACGGGAGAGGCCACAACAGTGAGAGGCCCGTGTACCGCAAAAAAAAAAAAAAAAAAAAGAATTCTCTCTCTCTGATCCCAGGGGTTTCTCGGGAAGGACTTAATCCTTCCAGTGCTTCCTTAGACCAGGAAACCTAGGGCCACTGTTACCCAGGCTGCAGTATGACCTCCTCCCCTCGCGGGCCGACGCTGCCCACATATCTTGCGGGGAGGGGATGGGGTTCAGGGTCAGGCCAGGCCTGTGGAATCTCATCACCACTGGGCTACTTCGCTCCCCGTGGAGGGGGTGATGCTAGCTGCTGGAGGCATGCGCTCATCTTTACAGGAAGGGGGGCTCAAGCACAGACTCAGCTAGGCCGGGGATGTCAGCGGCCTCGGCAGCCCTGATCGTTAACACCTGCATCTTCTGCTTGGCCCTGAGTCCCAGCCATCCTAACAGTGCGGTGCTTGCCCGGTGCTGTGACACTGCCCCGCAGCAGCCTTACCCCCCAACCTCAGTTTTGTATTCACGGACAGTTGTTCAACAAACACTTCTAAGTGTGAGCATTGGAGTTAAGAGAGATGGCACTGCACCCAAGCTCCAGAGCAGCCCTCTGGTGAGGGGGTGATTCCAGTGCAGGTGTCGCAGGGAGCAGCATAGGCGTGTGGGCAGGGAGGCCGGGCCTGACGGGCGAGGCGGCACAGAAGTCTGAGTTTAATGGTGTGACAGAGAATTAATAGTAATGGGGGTCGTGGACTGAGTGCTTACTGTGTCCTGGCGATAAATGAGCCAGCACGTGGGTTTCTAGTTCATTTAAAACTCAACAACCTTATGAAGAATGCACTGTTACTGTCTTCATTTTACCAAAGAAGCCCTGAGACCAGGCTGAGTGACTTGTGCGACTAGTAAGCGGCAGAGCTGGAGTTCAGCCCCAGGTATTTGGGCGCCAGGGCCCTCGCAGCTGCTGTGCCTCTGCAGGAAGGGAGGGGCAGGCGCTGCGCGGCTCATGCAGCGTGAACCCAGGGAGCAGTGAGAGGGGCTGTCCATGGGACCTGTGGGGTCGGATGTGACGCATGCGGAACCTGTCTCTAACCTGGAGGCTCTGGGGAGCCCCTGAAGGGTTTTACTTTTTTTTTTTTTTTTTTTTTTTTTTTTTTTTTTTTTTTTTTTGCGGTATGCGGGCCTCTCACTGTTGTGGCCTCTCCCGTTATGGAGCACAGGCTCCGGACGCGCAGGCTCAGCGGCCATGGCTCACGGGCCCAGCCGCTCCGCGGCATATGGGATCCTCCCAGACCGGGGCACGAACCCGTATCCCCTGCATCGGCAGGCGGACTCTCAACCACTTGCGCCACCAGGGAGGCCCGGGTTTTACTTTTGTAGGGAGTGAGGAGGTCCCCCTGGCGAGAGTGTGGCTCTTGGACTAGTCTAGGTGGGAGACAGTGGGGTCTGGCTCGGCGCAGTGGTGGCAGTGGGGCTGCAGAGCATTGCGGCCCCTCTGAGTATAAACATGTGAGGTCCAGGGGTGCAGTGTGTGAGCACGGGCTGGGGCTCTGGCTTGGACAACAAGCTGGCTTTGCACATACTTCATTTTTTATGTCTCGTCAAATTAAAGATGTTTTGAATGTTGTGTAGTGTTCCTTATAGCAGTTGTCTGGACCTAGGAAACTCACAAAGTAAATCAGTGTTGGAATTCATTCTTATAGACTGTTACATTTTGAATTTGAATCACTTATTGTGTAGGCTTGTTAAAATAGCATACAATTAAAATATGATGTGTTTGTATGCAGAGCTAAGCTATACATTTCTTAGGAAACTCAGTAGCTAAGCTGTTATAAAATTCTTAAAGAAATCTACGGTTCTCAAAAAAGTAACCATTATGCTAAATAGATTTTCCCATGGCTCTTAATGTCACTTGCATCATGTTTGAATTTCTTTGTTATCTGTGTCGTACCCGGTTTTTTTTAAGGTGAACATGGATTATGTTCTTGGACTTAAAGGATTTTTGTGAACTGAAGTGACTAGGTCAGCTAATTATGTAGTAACACAGTATTGCAAAGAAGAGGACCATCTGGCTCTAACCATCAATAATAAAGGATGTAATCGTACCTGCATGCGTCATACAATCCTGCCTCTGTCCTGTTTGCTCGTGCTTTGTGTCTCTGGCCCTCTCATTTGTCACCCTGTCCCCTCCTCCCCTGAGCTGGCAAGGCCTGAGAGGGATCCAGAGCCAGGGACCTGCCCCTGAGAGGAAGCTCCTGGGCACCAGGCTCGAGCTGGCTGCTGTCACGGGTGTTGGCTCACACAGCCTCCCCTCCCCACTTCAGAGAGCCCATCACTATGGTCCGAGTGTCCAGACGTGTGATCCCAAATGGTGACAATACCTCTAGTTAGAGCTGAAGCATAATTGAGATATTTAGTAAACTCTAATTCCTTTTCCCTTTCTCGTTGGAAGTTTTTTATACTTGAGAAAGGTAGCATCACGTGGTGATTTAAAAGCACGGACTCTGGAGTCAGACTTACCGTGTTTGGATCCCAGCTACACTTTGGCTGTGTGACTTTGGGCAAGTTCCTTAACCCTTCTGAGCCTCATTTTCCTGCTCTTTAACGTTAGGAGAATAATAGTACCTGCCTCCGAGGTGGTGAGGATTAAATGAGTGAGTAGACATCATGTGCTCCAAGCAGTTTTGAATGTCCCAAGTGCTAGAAAGTGTCTGCTGGTATCATTGTTCGTTTCCTGTGAATGAGAAATGGACCACAGTGTGAGAGGGTGAGCCTGTGCCCTCCATAGATCCCTTAGTTTGCTTGCTCAGCAAACCTTGCGCCATTTGGGGGCCAGGTCTTGTACTGGGCACTGGAAACACAAAAGCAGATGGGTGGACATGTCTCAAGGAGCCCGTGGTGAGCCGAGGGTTCAGGTACGAACACCAGCCAAGATCTTTGGACTTGAAGGCTCGGGTTTGATTTCCGGCATCCCCTCTTCTTGTCCGTATGACCTTGGGCCAGTGACTTCTCTGTTTCCTCATCTGCAGAATGGGCCTGTTAATTTATAAATTAACAGATAATTTATATGAAGTATTTTTGCCCAATGTTTAGTACAGTGTGTGGCCCAGAGTTAGTACTCGGGTGTGGCTGTGATGACTTTTTGTTAATAAATTGGTCCATGAAGTGGACTGGGTGCTGTATGTGGTTTGCCCAGGGTGCTCTGGGGCACAGCTGACTTCACTCTAACTGGGCCACATTCTCTTGGTTTGGACCTTCTTTTTTGGTTGCCATTTTTAAAATGATGCAATGTTATTGATACTTTAAGTTAACTTTTCAAATTTCATAAAAATTTTGAAATGCAAGTAATTTTCTGTCAGCTTGCATTATGATTTTTCCTAGGGGAAGCAAAAATGACCAAGAATAACTATGAGAATCACACTAAACCAGTGGTTCTCAAATTGTGGTCCCCAAGCTAACATCATCATCACCTGGGCATTTGTTAGAAACACAAGTTCTCGGGCCTGTCACCCCAGACACACTGAAACAAACCCTGGGGCTGGGGCACAACACGTTGTGTCTTAACAATGCTCCAGGCATTTGTTCTAATGCACACCAAAATTTAAGAACCACTGCCATGTGAGAAGGGAATGCTGGCTATTAGGAGGAAAATAGCCATCTTTGCCCACAGCAGGTTAAATAAAGGGCCCAAGTATGCCGTGTACACTTTTGGCAATTGCTGGTGGACTGGCGAAGCTCTTGAGAATAAAGCTGGGGAGAATGTTTTTGAAGATAGCTGCCTTCGGGTCTCCTGTCGTTGAGTTTGTATGGACCAGGGCTCTGGCCAGATGGGCGCGGGTGGCAATGCTGTCTCAGAAGTACAGTCCTTTGTTTTGTGAATGAAGAGGAACCTTCCTTCTTGGATTCCATGGTCCTTTCACGTGTTCCACAAATTTGAGACACTGCGTGGATCAATCCTGGTTATTATAATGAAGGGCAAAGACTTATTCGGCCCCTGCCTTCACTGGAACTTACCAGGGGTCGGGGAAAGAAAGATTTGAACAAATAACTCTACAGATAATTGTAGCTGTGATAAATGTTGTGAAGGAAAAGTAGAGTACAGCCATCCTGAGACGCTTCTGTACCACTGAGCACATTTCTCTGAGATTGGTTTTCAGGTGACCTCCAGGTGCTAGGTCCAATGGTTATTTCCCTCAGCCCTTGTCCACTTCTCTGCTCCTTGGGAGGCTTTCTTACTGTGGCTTCCAGGTCACCATACTCTTCCTCCTTTTTCAGTTTCCTTTGCTGGGTGCCCTCAGTTTTCCAGCCCTCTGAACATTAGGATGCCTCTCGAGCGCTTCTTCATCTGTGGGCGCCTCTGGGAGATCTCCGCTGGACTCAGGCTGTAAATGTCATGCCTACACTGACCACCAGCCAGGCCCTCACCCCTGAACTCCAGACGTAGGCAGCCAGCTGCCCACTGGACAGCTCCACCTGGACGTCTGATAGACATTTCGTGGTTAACAAGCACTGAGCTAAACTCTGATTTTCTTTCTTTCTTTTTAAAAAAAATATTTATTTATTTATTTATTTATTTATTTATTTATGGCTGTGTTGGGTCTTTGTTGCTGCACGCGGGCTTTCTCTAGTTGTGGTGAGCGGGAGCTACTCTTTCATTGTGGTGCATGGGCTTCTCATTGCGGTGGCTTCTCTTGTTGCGGAGCACGGGCTCTAGGCATGAGGGCTTCAGCAGTTGCAGCACGTGGGCTCAGTACTTGTGGCTCGCGGGCTGTAGAGTGCAGACTCGGTAGTTGTGGTGCATGGGCTTAGCTGCTCCGCGGCATGTGGGATCTTCCCGGACCAGGGCTCGAACCAGTGTCCTCTGCATTGGCAGGCGGATTCTTAACCATTGTGTCACCAGGGAAGTCCCAACTCTTGATTTTCTTTTCCACTCTGTCGGACCTTTGCAGCTTTCCCCATTTTGGTAAATGACAGCCTTAGCCTTCTTTTTCAGGTCTGAAACTTTAGAATTGCTTTTGACTTCTCTTTCTCATACCTCGCTTCCAGTCTGACAGGTGTTTTGTTTTTGTTGAGGCTCTGTGGGTGAATCCGATGTGCCGTAAGGTTTGAGAAGTAGTGACTTGCTGGGAAATTTTGAGCCTCTGCTCCGGTGAGGTCGTGTGGGTGAAATCTTCTTAAAGAGGTGTTCCTGGTGTAGCCTTGGCAGGAGGTGGTTGTGGCTTTGTGGTCCGTGATTGGGAAGTGGGGAAGGGGTTCCTTTAGATAAATTAGTAATACTTCTCGGTTATATTCACATGTAAAAGATGTATAAGATATTAACAAATTAAGAAAAAGGAAGCTGACTGTGATTTTCCCATCAGAAACCATGGAGGCCAGCAAGAAGTGATTTCAGCATTTTTAAAGTGCTGAAAGAAAAGAACTATCAACCCCAAATTCTATATCCAGCAAAAATGCCCTTCAGGAATGAAAGTGAAATAAAGATCTTTTCAGATAAAGGAAAACTGAGAGTATTTGTTGCCAGCAGATCTAAAAAAATTACTAAAGGAAGTTTTCCAGACAGTAGGGACATTATACGAGAAGGACACTTGAAACATCAGGAAGGAAGAGGAACAGAAGTGGTAAATGTCCACATGGATACAGTAGACCATTGTTCTCTTCATGAGTTCTTTTCAATATGTTTGGTTTCAGCAAAAAGTATAATGTTGTATGGGGTTTTCAGCACATGTGGATGTAATACGTATTACAAATAAAACACGAAGGAGGAGGGGATATGATGGTAAAGTTTCTACATTCCACTTGAAGTGCTAAAATATTGATTCTAATTAGATTGTGAAAAATATATATTGTAAATCTCAGATCAACCACTAAACGACACATAGAGAGAGTGAAAAACACAGTATGTTAAAATAGAATCCTCAAAAGTTCCAAGAACTGAAATCAAGATAGGAAAGAGGAAATAGAAGAAGGAAAAATAGAAAACAAATAAGATGGTAGGCCCAAATTGAAAGATACCAATAATTTACCTTAATGTAAATGGTATGAGCATACCAATTGTGTGTCTGAATGCTCAGTCCTGACAGATTGCTGTCTAAAAGAAATTCACTTTGGGCTTCCCTGGTGGCACAGTGGTTGAGAGTCCGCCTGCCGATGCAGGGGACGCGGGTTCGTGCCCCGATCCGGGAAGATCCCACATGCCGTGGAGCGGCTGGTCCCGTGAGCCATGGCCGCTGAGCGTGCGTGTCCGGAGCCTGTGCTCAGCAACAGGAGAGGCCACAACAGTGAGAGGCCCGCGTACCGCAAAAAAAAAAAAAAAAAAAAAAGCACTTCAAATATAAAGCAGGCAGTTGAAATTAAAGGATGGAAAAAGATAACACTACCATGAAAACATTAGTCAAAATGAAGATGGGGTAGATACATTAGTATCAGAAAATGTAGACTTCAGAGCAAAGAAAATTACCAGGGATAAGGTAAGATGTTACCAATGAAGACATAATGCGATTAAATGAGTGTGTACCTAATAAAAGACCTGCAAAAATACATGGTACAAAACCCGACAGATCTGAAGCAGGTAGACAAATCCATAGTTACAACTGAAGTGTCAGCACTCCCTTTGTAATTGATAGAACTATTGACAGAATTAGCCAGGACATAGAAGAACCTACCGTCAATGAGCCAGGCTAACGGACATTTAGAGAACGCTCCACCCTCCAACAAGAGCACAACACACATTCTTTTCAAGCACACGTGGATGGTCACCAAGATAGACCGTAACCTGCATTATAAAAGAAACTAACTCGGAAAGGATTAAAATTACACAAAATACGTTCTCTAGCCACAATGAAATTACACTAAAACAGTGACAGAAAGATAACAAGAACATCTCCCCAAACTTGGAAATTAAACAAGTAACATACTTCTAAATATGTTTTGGAACAATAACGATGTCACAAGGAAAATGAGAAAAAAAAAAATGTTTTTGCTGTACGCAGGCCTCTCACTGTTATGGCCTCTCCCGTTGCTGAGCACAGGCTCTGGACGCGCACGCTCAGCGGCCATGGCTCACGGGACCAGCTGCTCCGCGGCATGTGGGATCTTCCTGGACCGGGGCACGAACCTGCGTCCCCTGCATCGGCAGGCGGACTCTCAACCACTGCGCCACCAGGGAAGCCCGAGAAAATATTTTGAACTGAACAAAAACACAGTCTATCAAAATTTGTGGGATGCAGTGCTTAGAAGGAAATTTATAGCATTAGACCAGTCAGATTAGAAAAGAAAAACGTTCTCCAATCTAATTTTCTACCTTAAACTGTAAAAGGAGCAAATAAACCCAAAGCAAGCAAAAGGAAGAAAATAATACACATAAGAACAGAAATCACTGAAATTGAAAGCAGAAAAATTAATAGTCAGTGAAACCAAAAGCTGGTTCTTGGAAATTATCAACAAAATCAAATGCTAACAAAACTGACAAAAAGAGAGGAGAACCAAATTATCAGTAAGAGGAATGAAAAAAGGAGATACTACTATAGACCCTGAAGAAATTAAAAGGATAATAAGAGAATGTTATAAATAACTCTATGTACGTAAGTTTGATAACTTAGATGAAATGGTCCATTTCCTTGACAATCACAAATCACCAAAACTCACCCAGGATGCAATAGATAACCCAAGTTGTCCTGTAATTATTAATGAAATGGAAATTTTAGTTAAAAGCCTCCCCAAAAAGAAATCTCCAAGCCCAGGGGGGTTTCATTGATGAGTTCTCCTGCATATATGAAGAAAAATAACACCAATTTTCTAAGAGGAAGGAGTGACTCATGATATGAAGCCAGTATTACCCTGATACCAAAACCAGACAAGGACAGTACAAAAGAAGCACATTGGAGGCCAGTATCCCTTATGAAGACACACAGAGTCCTCAACACATTATCAGCAAATTGAATTCAGCAATACATTTAAATGTGGCATTTATCCAGGAGTGCAAAGCTGGTTTATTATTTGAAAATCAATCAGTGTAATCCACTATTTTAACAATCTTGGGCAGATCTCACGGGTATTATCTGACTGTAGGAATCCAGTCTCAAAAGGTTATGTATGTGCTGTATGATTTCATTTGTATGATAAGCTTGAAGAGATAAAGCTGCAGTGTCAGGAGTGGGTACTAAGGGAGAGCATGGACGAGGTTTTGGGGAGGATGGAACTGTCCTGTATCTTGATTGTGATGGCTGTAAGACAGCGTGTTTTAAGTCATAGAACTTACACACCAAAAAGCTAACTATATGTTAATTTAAAAAATAAAACTAACATGAATGAATGAATCAATCAAGCAGCTAGGGTACTTTTGACCCAGCATTTCCACTTCTAGGAATTTATCTTACAGATGAGTTACTGCATAGGTAAACTGATGGTTTTATAAGGGTATTGATTGCGAAAGATTGGAAGATTACAAAAAAGATTGATTAGAAAAGACCGGAAGCCATCTAAATGCCTGGCAGTAGTGAATTGGTTAAATTTCTAAATGCAATACAGCGCATACCTTAAAAAAGCAAGCTGAATAACCATTAGTGTGCTCTGTATGCATGAGATACATGCATATGCTCGTAAGTGCGGATACTGTATCAGGAAGGCCCCTTAGGAAACTGATAATAATAGCATTGCTTTGGAGAGGCAAATGAACTGGGGGAGGAGGGAGACCTACTTTCACTGTTTACCCTTTTATACCTTTTGGATTTTATTTTGTGTGCATGTCTACTCTAAAAAAAGTTTTTTAAAAGTATGCAGAATGGTAGACAAAAGTGTTAAGGAATTTGGGCAAAGGACCACAAAGAGCCTAATGGATACCCCAAACTACAGCTCACAAATTCCCATGTAACTCGTAGAGGCACACTACAAATTTGACACTGAGCTTCCTAGTGGTGGGGCAAAGAGGGAAACTTTATCCAGTGAGTGGTGATCCAGAGTGGAAAGCTGAGCCTGTTCTGGAAATTTTGGCTTGTCAGTGTGGTAGATGGCACGCTTGTACAGGACCAGGACCTTTTGGTTGAGGGTGAGTCTGTCAGGAAATTACCTCATAAAATGTCTAATTACTATTAATTTTGGATTTTAGAGAGGCAGCAAGTTAATTACGTATCAAATTTCTACATGATGCCTTTCTGGAAGAGAAAGAAAAGGGGGAGAGAGAAGAAAGGGAAATGGCAGCGTGGTCATTTAATTTGAACTTTGTTTTTATTCTATGGATAGATTGTCTCCTACTGTTGTCGTGGCAACAGTTGATCTGAGAAGTATAACTCTCTTACCTCAGATGCCTTTAATAATATAAACTGAAATTCTAGTGCATAGTGCTTCTTAAGGTTTGCTTATTTTTCCTAATGTGGACACTTCCCTGTCAGTCTGAGAGGGCAGCATTCAGAGCACACTTTCAGTCTTACCGCTGTGGCCCCCAGGAAGAGACAGGAGTTCGGAGAACAGGAAATGGACAGATCTTTACTGGGACCACTAACAGTGCTGGGGTCAGAGAGGTCTCAGGCTTGGGAAGGCAGGGGGCCTGGGAAGGACTCTGACTTTGGGATCACAGAGCCCCTTGGCTGTGTCCTGATTCTGTCACTCATAGTCAGTTGTGTGACTTTAGGCCGCCGACTTGACTTTGCCTCTCTGACCTTTGGTCTCCTCCTCTGCAAAGATAATGCCCTTCTTGCCTGTGCTCATGAAGGTTCAGTAGGATAAAGTGTGGGTGTTCCTGGAGTAGTGGTTGGTGTCCAGTGGGAGCTTAGTAAAGGTCAGTGGTTTCTCTCGTTCTGGTCTTACATCATGGCTACATCTTTACTCCTCTGAGTGGATAAAAACAAAAACTTTGCTGTTGCTCAGGCGTGTTCAGTGTGTTTTGGAAATTGCAGTTGCCAAAATCAGTCTTGGATTCCATCTGAAATGGCTTAAAATTGTTTTTTTTTCAAATTATAAAAAATAGTTCATGAAAAAATACCTGTAAAATACCCAAATGATGGAGGTGGGCAGAATCAAACGGGAAAGCCCTCTTCACCCGAGACTCCACAGCCCCTTCCTGGTTGTAGTCTCTGACCGTTTAGTGCCCACCCTCCCAGGCCTTTCTCTGAGCCAGATTACGTTTGTGTACGTTTCACTCACATGCATACGTTTGTGAGAGAGAGTTGTGCAGCTTCTCTCTGGTGTGTACACGATCGGTTCTCAGGAGACCTGCCCAGCACTGACCTTGAAGGTGCTGTGGCTGGGGCTGTTCGGAAGCGACCATCCGTGTTCTGAATCCACTTTCTGACTGACTCCGGGCTCAGGCGATAGTGTCTGCAGCTGGGTGGCCTGTTGAATAAGCTGAACCAGAAAAGTACGTTTCATGGAAGTAGCTGAATCAAGGCAGCTTCCTAGGAAGGCCTGGGGGGAGGTGGCCCTTGGGAGCTTTCAGATGCTTTTGCCCTTCCCCGAACAATTTAATGTGTTGATATGAAAATATTGACAGCCAAAGAAAACTGCTTTTTTCACATTGATCTAATTCCTGATGGAAGGTTGAGATTTTAAAGTATTAGATAATCTCTAAACACTGTTGGATCAGCAGGGGAGACGCTTCTTGGGTCTTTTCCAGGCCCGGCTGGCTTGTCTTGGGCTGTGGTGCATGGTGCAGGGCCTGGAGCACAGCTGGCCTTCCCGACGAGGCGTCATCGGCAAGCGCCCGTGTAGACTTGGAGAAACCTCAGATTTGAGAAGAGCAAGGCTGTTAACCTTGCTTTCCTTTAAGTTAAGTTTCCTCTAAACTCCCCTTTAAGTTGCTTGTCTAAGTTGGACTCAGAATATTACTTAACATCTTGTCAGCCTGTGGAAGCACTTTGGGTGGAGTCTTCTCTTTGGTGCTGGAAACTCCGTGATATCACTAGTTAATAGGCAAGTGTTGCATTTGTTCCTTGATCTTATGCCTGTGTCTGGTAGTTAACAAGGCCTTAGGGCCACGAAGGGAACACTATTTTGGGATCCTAGTTCAGAGGCAGTGCATCAGGGGAGTTGATAGGAAGAGGCTCTGGAGCCAGACTGCCTGGGTTTAAATCCCGCCCTGCATCTGACCAGCTGTTTACTTAACTGGGGAAGTCACTCAGAGCCTTAGTTGCTCCATCTAGGGAAAAGGGGGGGGGGGTAGGGGAGATGATGCTGATAGTACCTATATTCGTTTCCTGTTGCTCCTGTAATAAATTACCACAAACTTGGTGGCTTAAAACAATTCAGATTTATTCTCCTATAGTTTGGGGGTCAGAAGTCTGAAATGAGTCTTCCAGATTAAAATCAAAGTGTTGGCAGGGCTGGTCTTTTTAGAAGCTCCAGGAGAGAATCTCTTCTTTCTTTTTCAGGTTCTATAAGCTGCTGGCATTCCTTGGCTTGTGGCCAAGGAATTTCTTTTCCCATCAACACACTGCCTTCCCCTTCTATAGTCACATCTCCCTCTGCTTCCATCTTTTTTTTTTTTTAAATAAATTTACTTATTTAGTTTTGGCTGTGCTGGGTCATTGTTGCTACTCATGGGCTTCCTTGAGTTGCAGTGAGCGGGGGCTGCTCTTTGTTGTGGTGCGCAGGCTTCTCGTCATGGTGGCTTGTCTTGTTGCGGAGCACGGGCTCTAGGCGCGTGGGCTTCAGCAGTTGTGGCTCGCGGGCTCTAGAGCACAGGCTCAGTAGTTGTGGTGCACAGGCTTAGTTGCTCCGCGGCATGTGGGATCTTCCCGGATCAGGGCTCGAACCCGTGTCCCCTGCATTGGCAGGCGGATTCTTAACCACTGTGCCACCAGGGAAGTCCCTGCTTCCATCTTTTAAGGACACTTGTGGTTATTTTGGGCCCACCCAGATAATCGAGGATAATCTCCCCATCTCAAGGTCCATAACATTAATCCCATCTGCAAAGTCCCTTGTGCCATGTAAGGTAACAGTCACAGGTCCCAGGGATTAAGACATGGGCATGTTTGGGGGCCGTCACTCAGCCTAGCACAGTACTTACCTCATGGGATTGTTAGGGTTGAATGAGACTCATCGGGTCCTAGCTCAGATGCTCCCTCCTAGGTGGTGTCTTCTAAGAAGTTTTCCCTGACCTCCCCATCTGAAGAACCACCCACCATCGCCCCATCAGTTGTCACTCTGTCACAGAACTCTCAGGTATTTTCTGCACAGCCTATGAAACCTAGGACCAGACCTTGTTTGGTTCTCACTTTATCTCCAGGGCCCAGAATAGTACCTAGCTTTAGTGAATGGTTAATACAGGTTTGTTAAATGGATGAATGTCAAAATTTCAAAACATACCGCTTTGTAGACTTTCTTCTTATCTCTATGACAACAGAGACATTTCCCCATATCATTAAATATTCTTCCATGATCTTGTTTTTACTCACTAAGTAATGGCCTTTGTGTAGCTGTATCATGGTTCACTTAACCAGTCTCCCAGGTTGAAGTCGTTCCTTCAGTGACCTTTTGATCCTGTGAAACTCGGTGGTCTAGCAAGGTTGGGTTTGTCAGCCTGTCTCTTAGGATGCTGCATCAAACAAGTCACCCAGTCTTACCTCCTTGATCTCGAAGGACAGAGACAACAATGTTGTAGGTTAATCAGATAGGCAGGTAAATCCAGTGTGCTGGTGGGGATACAGGAAGCAAGGGGTGAGTGCTGGTTAAACTCAGAAACTTCAGGAGGAAGCATTCTTTTCAGGTGGATTAGGATAGAAGTCACATCTAATGCCAGATGGAGATAGAGAAAAAGGCTCTGTTAACGTCTTATTTTTGCCTTGTTTCAAAATTTAGTAAAAGTCAACCTGTCATCACATGGTATAATAGTTAAACCTTTATGAATGGTACCCAGTCCCGAAATATGTGATAGAAACTGTTGGTAAAGTAACCTGCAGGTTACAGCCTGTCAGAGGAGATAAGCACTGTGCTTTGGAAGCACATCTTAATGTGTATTTAACACATGCTTAATGCGTCTGTCTCATATTTACATTTAGTGAGCCTGTGGGCCCCGGTTGGCTGATGTCTACAGTATGCATGGCACTGGGTGTTGGTAGGAGGCGTGGAGGGGCTGAGAACCCATGCCTCGCTGTGAGAAGGACCCCAGCTCTCTTCCAGTTGCAGGAATTATTTCTGGAAAGTCACCAGTAACTCCTCAGGCCGGGTCAGCTGCCTCCTGGGGCTCCTGGAGCCCCTGGAGCCCTCAGATTTCTCTCAGTCATAGGACCGAGCACCCATATAGTGTGGTAATTGTCTGTTTGCTGGTCTGTGAGGGACTCGAGGGCAGGGACCTTGTCCATCTTTATTCTTAAGGCCAAGCACCATAGGTGCTTATTGGATGGGTGCAGTGAAGGATGGAACAGTGATGCTGAGCGTCTCCTCTGTGCCGTGTACTTTGTTAGCAATCAGTGGGGAGAAGACTACAGCAAGGCCCTGCCCTCAGAGGTTTCACAGTCTCTTGAGGGAAATAAATATTAATCAGAGAGTCATGTAATTACAAGTTGTGATTAAATGCTATGAGGAAACAGAACCTGATGCTAGGAGAGGAGGAACCAGGGCCTTGCTGCAGTTTACATGGTAGGGCAGTAAGTGTTTCTGTGGGGATGTGTATTTAAGATGAGATCTAAAGGACTGGTCATCAGCCTTCTTACTGGTTTATTCCCCTTGTGAAGAAAAATTTCAAACCTGGAGAAGGGTTCAAGTAATAATTTAATGATGAACAGCCATATATGCTCCACTTAGATTGAACAGTTGTTGACATTTTGCCATATTCATTTATTGTGCCTCTTTCTAGTTTTAAAAAATGGAATCATTTGAAAGTAAGTTGCAGATATCATGACATCTTATTCATAAATACATCAGCATTCATTCAGCTCTCTACACAACCATGAAGGTGTTATCAGGCTTAAGAAAATTATCAGTTAATTTCCATAATAGCATCTTACCGTGACCATGTTCAGACCATGTTCGTGACCAGATTATGTTCTGCTTTCTCTAGTTATACCAAACTGTTCTTTATGAACCAGCCTCCAGTCAGGTTTGTGTATTGCCTTTAGTTATTTGTCACTTTATTCTCTTAATAGAAAACAGTTACTCTACCATTCTTTCATGACATTTACCTTTTTTATTTTTTTGAATGATCATGGGTTAAAGGTTCATTTAACACATTGAGGAGATGCATTAAATCAGTTAAATGAACCAGTAAGATGGTAAAATTGATTCCAAAGGCATTTGAGGAACTAGGTATTTATAGACATAAAACCAAAAAAGTTAGAATAAGGTTGCTACATGAGATTTAAGAAAACATCATCTTCAGAGTTATCTATTCTATTGGACGTAAATCCACAAGTTAATATGTCACTTCACAGTGTCTGGGGTCTAATAGAGTAGTAAGTAGCACAGGCACATTCTCCTAGAGAATTAAATAAACCTCAGGCAGGCATATTAAAAACGCCCAGGTATAAATGGAAAAGGCACCTCTCCCCCATGCTTTTGTCTTATTTCCAAATTTTGAATATTTTTTTTAAAACAAGCCTTTCCCTAATCATTCCAGCCAGAATCAGCCTCTCCAGTTTTATCCTCCTATTACTTTTTTTTTTTTTTTTTTTTCTTTTTGTGGTATGTGGGCCTCTCACTGTTGTGGCCTCTCCCGTTGTGGAGCACAGGCTCCAGATGCGCAGGCCCAGCGGCCATGGCTCACGGGCCCAGCCGCTCCGCGGCATATGGGATCCTCCCAGACCGGGGCACGAACCCGTATCCCCTGCATCGGCAGGCGGACTCTTAACCACTTGCGCCACCAGGGAGGCCCCCTCCTATTACTTTTTAAAAATGCCTTTATTGTGGTATAATTTTTATACCATAAAATTCACTCATTGTACATGTTCATGACTTTTAATAAACTTATGCAGCTATGCAACTGTCACTGCAATCCGGTTTTAGAATATTTTCACCCCTCGATGAAGTCCCCTGTTTGCAGTGGATCTCCGCTTCCGCCTCCAGCTCCAAGCAAACGTCAATTTGCTTTCTCTCTAGAGAAAGAAATTTCATATAAATGGAATCATGCACATTACCTTTAGTCTGGCATCTTTTCACTAAGCACAATGTCCCTGAGGCTCACCCATGTGGTGTCCATGTGGTAGCGTGTATCAGTGCCCTTTTCATTGTTGCGTCAGTGCTGTTTATCCATTCCTCACTTAATGGGTTTTTGGAATTGTTTTTGGTGTTGGGCTCTTATGAATAATGCCGCTGTGAACATTTGCATGCAAGTCTTTTTGTGGATGTATTTTTTATTTCTCTTGGGTAGGTTCCTAGGAGTGTGGTAGGTGTATATTGAACTATGTAAGAAACTGCCAGATTGTTTTCGAAAATGGTTGCAACTACCAGTGACTTATGAAAATTCCAGATTCTCCACATTCTCTCCATCACTTGTCATTGTCTGTCTTCTCGATTATAGCTTGATGGACATTGTAGGCTCCTTCTGAGTGAAGAAGTTTCTGGTGGCAACTTGGTAATGCTATTATCCAGAAAATCAGCTGCGGAAAGCGTGGTACCATGGTCTGGGGACTTGTGAGTTTCCTTCCGGAAGGAGAGTCTGTGTTGTCTCAAACCCAGTTTGTTCAGCACTTGGACATTGGACCCATGGGCTGACCAGAAATAATTTTGACCTTATGCAGATTTTAAAGACTTAAAACATTGAGGTATGATCTCCAAACAGTGGAAGGCTGTCATCCGAAGTGTACTATTCAGTTAGTTTTGATGAATGCTTATCAAGATAATATTTCTGTCACCGCCCTGGGGATACGTTCTGCCCCTTCCCAGTCAATCCCTGAGAAGCAATCACTAGTCAGATTTCCATCATTATGTGTTTCTGTGTGCACCCTGACGCTTTGATTGAACTGATCTTACTGTGGAAAACATTTGAATCGCAGTAGAGTATAAAGAAGAGAATAAAATGGCTCAGAATCACTCCACTACCCAGAGGTTACTAGTGTTACTATTTTTATGTAGTTCCTTCCGGTAATGTACATGTGTCATTTAAAAAAAATCTCACAAAGCAGAGCTTTGGCGAACGTTGTTTGGCGTGTCACTGCTTCCTTTTTGGAGTGTACGTTTTCCAGCGTGATATTTGTGTGCTGAGGACGCAGCCTAACTTGCTTAGCGCGAGCATTTAGGCCCGGTTTGTATCGCGGGCGGACATCCCGCGTCTGGACTCCCCGCCTGCGTGGGCACGTCCTCTGTCTGGAGGGCGCAGCGCGACCTTCCCTACCTGAACGGCCAGAAGAGGGACCCCCGCGGGACTTGGGGTGCCCGGGTCCTCCCCCAGCCCCGCCCGGCGCCCAGGGTCCCGGCGAGCCAGGCCTGACGCGCCGAAACCGAGCCGCGGATCGGCTGCGCGGCATCTGCGCACGATTGAGCGGCCTGCCGCCCCCGCCCGGCCGCCGGAGCCGCCGCCCGAGGTCCCGCCGCGGAGCCCCGCTTGCTCGCTCGTTCGCCCGCTCGCTCGGGCATGGAGCCGCCGGCCGCGCGCCTCTGAGCCCCGCGGCGTTCATGGTGAGTGGGGCCGGGGCCCCGCCCGCGCTCCTCCGGGGGTCTGCCCGGCCGTTACTGGCCGGAGGCCCCAGCGTGGGTGCGCCCGTGTGCATGTGTGTGTGTTACACGCATCTGTTCCAACGAGCTGAAGCTTGCATGTGGCCGCGGTGATGCGCCTTCGTCCTCCCTGCCATTCTTTGTCTGTGATTCCATGTAATTTCCTCACAGGGTTGAGTTTTAATGGGTACAGTGGGGGACTATAAGAGAGAGAGCCAGCGCGTCCTAATTCTTACCACCCAGAGGGGGATCGCACCCTGTGTTCAGACTGAGGTCAGTCCAGGCCAGGCACCCCTCTTAGAGGCCTGAATGGCATTCATTGCCCGTGATCCTGGGGGCAAGAAGCCTTTGTACGGAGCTCAGGCTGTACCCCATTTGCTCAGGGTCCGAGTAAGGTGGTCAGATCGCAGCAGTAGCCAAGCTTGTTAACACCTGCAGTTCAGTTTTAACACATTTCATTCACCAGTCCACAGGTGAACTTCTGTGTTCTACATGTTTTGTAAGTAACATGACAATTAGAAAGGCCCCCTGAGAGTTGCTGTCCCAAATGCCAACATTTCTGGTAACCTAGAGGATGCTTTCTGGGAAAAAGACTGTGGTAAGGAGAGAAAAGAGTTGAAATCTGAGGAGCCCTTCAGAGGATTCCAGAGGGTCCTTCTTACTGTGAGGTCAGCCTCATTGGTCACCAGGACTGTCGTTTTGAAGTCCCCGCATTTGTAAGACCTGTTCAGGCCACTCTTACCCACTAAAAATGGCAACATAGAACAGATCTCGTCCCAGATTGTGAGACAACACCCCTCTCCCCCCAAAAGTTGCTTGTTATAAATGGCAAATTGTGAAACCCGCTGCAGTGTTATGGGTTCTTTGCTTTCATCTACTCTTCACCGCAACCTTATTAAGCACCGCTCTTAGCGGGAAACGTTGTGAAAAGTAATTTTGTAGCAAAATAATGACAGTAATACTCCCTGTCATTTTGGGGCACCTGCTGTGGCCATGTGTCTTACGTTAATTCATTCTCATTTAATAGGTGGGGAAGCAGGCTTGGAGGGGTGAAGGACCATGCCCAAGGTCACGCTGCTGGTGGTGGTGGTGATGTGGAGGTGATGCTTCAGACCCAGGCCTGCCGCCAACTCCCAGTGCTTCCCCCGCAGGGTCCTCAGCCGGTGCCCACAGGGTTGCTGCGCTCTCTGTCCCTCACGTTGGTTCACGTCAGTCTGTTAATAGGTGCCACATGGTGACCTGCTATGCTTTATTCCAGACATACCTCTAAAACTCCCTGGTTATTTTAAAAGGCTAATCTTGATGCTGTAACCAGTTGAGTCCAAGGCTTAAGCACAGATTTTAACTGATGACCCTCTCTCCTTGTAGCTAACATAGATTTCCAGGAAGCCAGGGGGCTTCTGTTACCACATTTGGGCGTAATTGGCTGTCTTTTACAGCACTCTTCCAGTTCTGTAAGTAGCAGTGACACCCCTCTTGTCATTCTACCAGGAATACTTTCTTTTCACTGTTTGAGAATCTTGATTTTTTCCTCTCACACAAATGTCTGTCGAGGTAGACTTTTTTTTCTTTTCTTCTTCACCTGGCAGATTATACTCTTTATTTAGGAGTCTGATGCCCTGTCCTTATCTCCAGCACTGTTCAGATCATGCACATGATGTAGACCTTGCCACTGGATGTATCTAATGGGCTCATCACACCTCACACTGTTTACTTTCTGGCTCTACACCCAGTCTAGCTCTTCCTTTCTCTCTCTTGCTTGGTCTTGGCTTGTCCCATCAGCTCTGGGTAGCTTGTTGTTGAGACCATGGAGTCTAGAACAGAACTTTGACTCGGCGTCATTCCCCAGGTGAACTGTTCATGCTCACCCACAGAGAAGCCTGTTCGCTGTCATCTCCTGGCTGCTGCTTGTGCTGTTGGGATGCCCCTCCTTCACGGCTTCTAGCCCAGCTCTCCCCTGTCCTTTGTCCACTGAGATGGCACCCTTTATGAGCTGTTTTCTTTGATTCTCTCCAGCCATAGGTGTCCTGTCCTTGGGGCTCCCACATTTTTTATCGTCTGCTCTGGTTTCATAGCTTCTGCTGGCATTGTACTGCCCCTGCTAGAGTGAGTGAGCCCTTCAAGGTGGGGTCTGCAGGTCTCCTAAAGTGCCAGGCCCCATGTGGCCCCTTCACAAATGAGCTTCTGGCCGCTGTGTGGAGTTGAGGCCCTGCTCAGCTGCCCTGGCTTTTACTGCTTTTTTCCTGAACCTTTGCTGCATTATCAGACCACACCCCGCACTTAGCCCCCAGTTGGGTGCAGTAGGCTTTGTTAGCTGCGGTCTCTCTGGTGTTGGTCTTACCTTCCCAGCAGGATACAAGGCACACCACTCTGGGCGGGGACTGTGACCTCTTCTAAATTAGTGACTTGTAAACTTTTTATTCTGACACAACACCCCACCCCCATCCCCCGGTTAGAAAATTTAGGTTGAGACTCAGTTCTCTCATGAAGGCATAGCTATAAGTAGGTATAGAACTGAAACAAACTGTCCTTACTATGTGCACTCAGTATTTTTGTATTGTTTGATTAAAAAAAATACTGTCGTGACCAGTAAAACTGATTTGCCACTAGAACTTTGCAGAACCCTGTTCTAAATTCCCTCTAGGGTTATGCAGGGTGTTGGAATCCGTAGAGGTTCCTTGAATGGATGGTTTATACTGATTAGCCTGCAGGACTTCTGATGAGCACAGCAATGAATGGCATTGTTACTTGGTTTAAACCAAGAGACTTCAACTTGATCCCATAAGGGCCCCAAGAGGAGAAGAAACTTTGGAACGATGAGTTGCACCGAGGCTGGGCCGACCCCACCATTTGCCTGGCACACGGAAAGGGCTCATACTTTTTGGGCAGCCGTTGAATGTGTGTCTCGTGATCTCATCATCACCGGAGTCTTCACAGTTGCTACCGTTTTATAGCCGAGAGAGAAGCACGATGATTTGCCCCAGATCAGAGCCAGGACTTAGACTTAGAACTCACTCTTTTTTTTTTTTTTTTTTTTTGCGGTATGCGGGCCTCTCACTGTTGTGGCCTCCCCCGTTGCGGAGCACAGGCTCCGGACGCGCAGGCTCCGGACGCGCAGGCTCAGCGGCCATGGCTCACGGGCCCAGCCGCTCCGCGGCATATGGGATCCTCCCAGACCGGGGCACGAACCCATATCCCCTGCATCGGCAGGCGGACTCTCAACCACTTGCGCCACCAGGGAGGCCCCAGAACTCACTCTTTTTGCTTCCAAAGCCCTAGCTCTTGCCATATCACATGCTGACCTCAGTGTTGATAACTCACAACTGAAAGTTGTTTGTCTTGAGAGTGAATCGTCCTCTTTCTTGTTCCTGAAATTGGTTTGTCTGGCTTGGAAGATGAGCTTACTGTCGACCCCTCTAGGTAGCAGTGTGAGAACTACATTTGGAGTAGGATCTGTTAACAGTTTCCAAAGCCGTTCGTATTCTGAAATGCCATTTAGAATTTTGAAAAGGCTTTCCCTGGGATTTCAAGTATGGACAGACCAGGCCTCCTTTTTTTTAAATCATGCAGGGCTCTATGTGATTAAAGCATAAGTATTTGCCTTGCATCTGTACTTAATTCGCTATTACAGGTTTGTGTCATAGTTGAAAGCTTTATTTAGACTGAACGTAAATGATTAAACTGGATCCTGCATTCTAGCGAGTGGCAGTCTGCGGTGAGCAGTGCGGGGGCGGAGCCAGGGTGCTTGGCTCTGGTCCAGCTCCTCCAGCCCCAGCCCGGCCCTCTCAGGGTTGTGGGGAGCTAGTGTGAAGGGCAAGCTGAGCCAGTTCCGTGTGTAAAGCCCTTGGAAAGTGCTTGGCCCGTTGTGGCTGTGCTGCTTGTTACCGTTTGTGATGGAGCCTCCGAGCTCTAACTGAAGAGACTGATTTTTTAAAAATCACAAATCAAGGCATTTAATTAACTTTACAACGCGTCTTCATATCTGTGCTCTTTGCAGACTTTGCAGGGCTCCTTGATTTTTGTTTGGCCATAGAGCATTTTTTCTGCCTTACACAGTTTCAAGCCCGAGGAGAAAAAGGGTCATGGCAGACAGCAGCCAGGGCCAGCCTTTATGGAGCACTTCCTCTGCACCGAGAGATTTGTGCTGACTGCTTCACAAGCCTCTCCCCACTCCTTAGACAGCCCTCTCTGCTAGGTGCTGTTTCCCTTTTTGCAGATGTGGAAATGAGGTGCAGGGATTCTAAGCTGTGCTTTGCCGGGGGTCACAGCTGGTTCCTGGTGGATCTGAATTTGCTCCCAGGCCCGTCTGGCCCCAAAGACCACACTTAACTCGAGTAGGACCCGGCCTTTTCCCTCCAGAACTGCATGCCTGTTTGTTGAGTATATCCACAGGAGAGGTCGGACCTGCGCAGAGTGGCGGAGTGGGGAGTCCCGCAGGCCCAGCTCCTTGCCAGCTGTGGACTTGGGGGCAAGTCACTTCACTCTGAACCTCAGTGGCCCTACCTGTAAAATGTGGTGACACTTGCCATAGAGATCGTTATGGAGATAAAGTTAAACTATGTGTGTAAAGCTCACAAAGCAAGTGGAAGTGGGCATCCACATGCTGGGGCATCTTACTTTGGGGCTCAGCATCTTTGGCCTTGGCATATAGCTCACTAGACCAGCATCAGCAAATAAGTAGCACCTTACAGGGCGTTCGCTAACAATTCTTGTTAATATGCAGCGTGCCTCAGGATCTTTCTCAGCACACAACTTTTGGTAGATTTCCTATAAAATACAAGATTTTACATTGGGTGCTACATACGATACTTCTGATGGCTGTTTAATACCATGTGAAGTTGCAGCTGAGTGCTTGGCGCGTGGAGGTGCTCAGATGTTTGAATGGATGAAAAAGTGAGTCCATTCTCTCAGCTTTGGGTGAGTGGAGGTCGTTTTAGATTTTAATGGAACCCTTTTACACTGGGGTAAACAATGTTAAGACATCTAACCTTGTACAGCCAGATGTACAGAAACTGCCCCACCCACCTGCTTCTTGGTGCACACGCTTCTCATAGCCTGTGGGTTTTGAGGCAAAAAATTTTTCTTTTAACTTTTTAGAAGCCTCTATAGGCTTTCCTGGCTGAGAGAGTAATTGCTTGCCAAATAATTTTACCAGTAACACCCCACTTGACAACTAGTGTTAATAAAATTCGTTTAGCAATTTAATTCATCACTTTCCACTCCTGATACTGCTTCTGTTGTATCGGGAGTGGTTATTTAAATCTTAGTTTGAACTGCTCGGTTGTTTGTCCTGTCTTCCCAGTTAGGTTGCCTTCCCTTAAGGGAGGGTCCTGAGAGCCTTGTCTCTAATAGGCAACAAGAGAATACTGGTTTTTTATTTTTGCAGAGGGCTGAGGGTACACATGCACAGGCACGCATACATATACACACAGTTTCAGAAACTGGACTCTTTGGCACAAATTACTTGACTCTCCTGAACTCTGCTGGTTGGGTGTTTGGAATGTGGGTCACCAGGTGTGACTGAGGTTTTGTAGTTGCAGTTCATAGCACGAATAAGTGACCTGGAAGTGTGGAGGCCTCTCATAGATTTCCAGGACATGGCACAATTATTCGTGTAACAGCTTGCAGTGATGGCTTCACACCAAGATGTTAAGGAATTTCTTTTTTGATGTTTCTGCTTTAAGAAAATGAAACAGCTTTAATCATCTTTAAGCAAAAGATTTTTAATTTTTAAGCCTGTCCTCATTTCAGGAAAGGTTTGAAAGGCAAACAAAAATAGATAAAATGCTGTGGGGTAAAAGGAAATGCATTAGAAATTTAGGGTGGGAGTGGGAGATGAAGCCAGGGGTGGGGGTCAGATGAATGTTAGAATTGCCTATCACTCTGACTCTGAGCTTCCCTGAGGCTGCTGCAATAATCAGTTCAAATTTACGGTGTCCAGAAGACAGAATACACACCTCTTACCCAGAAGCAGCCTAGGAGACCCGAGTCGATGTTTGTGGGCCCTTAGAGGAGCAGCTGGGATGATGAGATCCTTAGTGACTTCCCTGCCAGTATGGGAAGCCCACAGTCCCCATAAACTGATGGCCTGAACTGCACAGCTGAACCCCTTTCATGGGCAGTTTTTCCTTCTAAAGAGTAAGAAATATTTTCAGTGCATCATCCTCAAAATCGGCTTAAAGGACTTCATAACAAAACACCTTTCTTACTTTGAAAAGGGCTTCGTAATATCAGAATTGGCCGGGCCTGGAGTTATCCCTGGTTTCTTTGTCCTAGGAATATGAAGACAAGGCTGGACGACCTAGCAGGCCACCCTCTCCAAAGCAGAATGTGAGGAAGCATCTTGACTTTGAGCCTCTTTCCACCACTGCGCTCATCCTGGAAGACAGACCAGCGTGAGTCTGAAGAAGAGTCTGTGGAGAGTTTGTTTTCAGGGATAAGTACATTTGCTAGTCACCTTTTCATTAGAAAAGGGGAAGAAAAATTAGCACGTCACTTACTAAAAATGCAGGGCCCCTCTTCATTCCCTCTACTAATGTGTATTCTATATGATAGCATGACTAATTTGGAAAACTTTCATTTAACATAGAAGTTTTGATCAGGATTTTCCATTCAGGTGATTTTTTACTTTAATTTAGCATTTCCAAATGCCTAAATAGCTGTTATTAATTATAGACTGGCTTGTAACGGTAAGAAACACCAGGAAGTATACTCTAAAGTGCGTGTTTTGGAGGCACCCCAGTATTGTAGAACAATTCCTGGACTAGCCTACTGGTTCTTTGGGATCTGCAGAAAACAGGCTGGGTGATCCCAGCAAGTTCCCTTCCCTTCTGGGCCTCTGGTTTCCATCCATCTGATGAGGAGAGATGGGTTTTGATGACGGGCTTGTAGATCGTGTTTGGAGACCTTAGTAAGGGAAAGGGATTGCTCCATCGTACCAGGCCATAGCTTATCTCTATTTAAGCATCGAGTTTCCATAGAACACTGTATTTGAATAGAAAGATTCCACAGCTTTTAAGAAAAAGAGAGAGAGATTGTAAAACATTGGGCTAGAATCCCTAAGGTCCCTGCCAACCCTGACATTTAAAATTGATGAAGTCTGCAGAAGAAATCTGTCTTCTGATGTTAATTTTTGGTCCTTGGAAATTGTGGATGTGTGGGTAGATGGGGAGAGAAACCCTGAAATGGAGGATTCAGAAGGTAGGTAGAGATTATTGGTAGAAGCCGCCACACTGTGAGGATCCGTCCTTGTAACGCTGTCTAAAACATGAGCTGTGGGAAATCGTGCCCTGTTCTCCTGCAGCAAAAACACTGTGATGTGCACAGACAGCCAGACATTGCCGCCCTCCCAGTTTTCAAGGGCCAGCAAATTCACCAGCACATTTCTGAAAGAGAACATGTGTTTTATTTTTTTAACCAGGATTCAGAGTTGTATACCACATTTAGTTGTTTAGAACTATTGTATGAATCTGTGTGTGTGTGTATATATATAAATGAGATGAACCACATAGCTAGTATGAAACTTACACACTTAAAAAAACTGGCCAGGGAATATGTTCATACATAGATGTGTCAATAATATATGCCATTAGGGTACTCTACTTCAAGGGTAACTGTTGATAATTATTGTATTCGTGCAGGGTGGTCAAATCAAAGTTTCTTTGGAGACTGGGGTGAAAAAAAAAACACCCAAAGATTAAGTGTTTATCTCTATTGGAGTTATGGTTAATTGCTATTTTCTTCTTTCTGCTAATCTTTAGACTTCAAGTTTTAAAAAATGAGCTTATTTTAATACTTTTGTAAAAAAAATATTTTTAGTTTACGAAAGAGCTGTGTCTTTATCATCTAACAGATGTGGTTTTGGTCTTTGAGCTTTTCATTTTTTAGTAAATGATGCTTCAAGTTTCTCTTATTTAATATTTAAAATGGTGAAAAATCATTTATTTTCTATCAAGAAATCTCCCGGCGAAGCCAGCTGAAGAAGCTCAGAAACACAGGCAACAGTATGAAGAAATGGTGGTTCAGGCCAAAAAACGAGGTAATGGAATTCACATATGTTTGGTTATGTAAGTCAGCACAAGATTTTGTGTCTTTATGGACATTTTCGCTTTACCTTTTGGAGCTGTAGAACCTGAACTTTGGTGAATGCTTTATTTAATATTTTGAGATTTATAATTTTTCATCGAAAATGTATGTTTCTACTAACTACTTATTCCTGGTTACTTCATTCAAGATAATAACACTTTGAATTTACACAAGGAAAGAGACTGTGTAGGATAAAAGTACTAGGCTGGAGAAAGCTTTAGCCAGTGATGCTGGAGAGGCAGATCTCTTTCCTTCTGTGGGCTCAGTTTTTCTTATTTACAAGAAGATGTGATGTGATTCGATAAAGTGCCTTGTGACACCTAAAAACCCCATGATTCTTAGTTGTTTAAAAAGTATGTATAATAATACGTGGTCTGTCTGTACAATGGAATATTATTCAGCCTTAAAAAGGAATGAAATTATGACACACACTTAACATGAAGCTTGAAGACATTATTCTAAGTGATATAAGCCAGACACAAAAGGACAAATGCTATATGCTTCCACTTATATGAGGTATCTAGAATAGTCAGATTCATAGAGACAGAAAGTAGAATGGAGGTTGCTGGGGGCTGGGGAGCAGGGCGGGGGAGGTGTGTCGGGGGGTGGGAAGTTAGTGTTTCGTGGGGAGAGAGTTCCAGTTGGGGAAGATGAAAAAGTTCTGGAGATGGACGGTGGTGATGGTTGTGTAACAATGTGAATGTACTTCATGCCACTGGGTGTACACTTAAAATGGTAAACTTCATGTTTTGTGTATTTTACCACAAATAAGTATATATAAATGAAAATGCATGGCATTTCTCGGAGTTGCTGTTATACCCTAAGAGTTATTCTTAAGCTGTGAGAAGTGAAGTTGCAGGTTCCGTTGGAAAGGGTGAGGGGAGCACAGAGAGGCTTCTGGTGTGTCTGTTCCCGTTCAGTCTTTTGACTGGGGCTGTAGTTTCATGGGTTTGTCTATTCTGTGATAATTTCGTTAGGTTCTCATTTGTATACTTTTCTGTGTATATGTTATACGGTATGTATGTTACAAAAAAGCTTCCTAAAAGATGGCTAACGCCTCAGCTTTCTAAACTCCGTAAGGTGTGAAATGAGTCCTGGAAGGTCAGGTCTCAGTGCTGTACTTCATTGCCCTCTTCCTGGTGTTTTTGCAGCCTGGCTCTTTGAGAAAAGTCACCTAGCTTGAAATCAGTGGATACCAATTAATAGATGTTTTCCTTCTTTTAACTGTGATTTCTAGAGCTGAAAGAAGCCCAGAGGAGGAAAAAGCAGCTGGAAGAAAGATGTCGATTAGAAGAAAGTATTGGAAATGCTGTCCTCACTTGGAATAATGAGATTTTGCCTAACTGGGAAACAATGTAAGCTCTCTAGACTCTACAATTCTTTGCAGAATTCGTGGGAAGCAGCTGTATTAATTGTAGCTCCTCTCACAGCCCCTGATGAAATTATCTGATACGACGTTTAAGTTGCACAGAGTCTCCTTCCCCTGCCTTGGTCCCGCCCTTGTCGTTTCTCACCTGGTACTGTGACAGCTCCCCTCCCAGCCTTTCCAGCTGTCTTCTGCTCAGCAGCCAGAGGGATCTTCTAAGGCACGAATCTGTGTCACTTCCATACTTTACGTTTCAGTAACTTCCTATGACTCTCAGTGTAAAATTGGAATCGCTTAGCTTAGCCGACAGGACCCTTCGTGGGACGGCACGTCCCTTTCCCTGTAGCCTCACCTTTCATCTCTCCTTTGCTTGGACAGTGCCCTTTCCTTAGGGAGCCTCGGGGCCTTTGCATGTCCCATTCCCTCTGCATCGAGTGCTCTTGCCCTGTATCTTCTCATCCGGTTAACACTTTGTCCTTTAAAGCTCAGTCTTCCTTGGAGAAGCCTTTCCTGCCCTCTCCCTGGCTCCAGGTGCCTGTAGAGGACCCCGCTGGGTACACTGCATCTGTCTGCTCAAGTTTCTGTTGTCCTGTCTGAGGAGGGGTGCCAGGTGTGCTTTGGTGACAGCCCCCAGTAGCTGGTACGCAGTAGAGTCCGGCACTGTTGTCTCCTTTGCGTCTGAGGGACAGCTGTAGGTCTTCCCTCCTGCGTGGTCAGAATGGTTAGGGGCTGGTGTCTGGACAGCAGTCCTGGAGCCATGCACAGAGACTGGTGGCTCCTTTTGGGCCTCCCCCTATCAGCAGGAGCTGGGGGAGCTTGGACGCCAGTTTCCTTTTTTCTCTTCCAACCTGAACCGTGTGTCAGGTTGTTGGGGACTTGCTTCTGGCACTTACCTGGGTGTCACTCACTCCCACTGTGGAGGTGGGGTCTCGGGGGAGCGGACATTGCCCTGTTGAGGCTCTGCACGGGGAACACAAGCTGTGCCCAGAGCCTGCTTTTCTGGGCAGTGGGGCCAGTAACAAGAGTTAAGGCCCTCAGAACCCTTGGACTGACTCCCTGTGTGGCTGCAGAGCCCTGGCCCACCCTACACTGACTGATGCTTGATGTAGCCCAGACGCGTGCATTCATATGGGAACTGCTACTTAATGACCACCAGCTGGGTGCCGGGCGCCTTTCTGATTTGTCCCACTTAATCCTCACAGCAGCCCTTTGGGGTCAGGGGGAAGGTTCCATCATCTTGGTTTAGGGAGAATGATACTGAGTGAGAGGAGAAGGAGTTTGCTCCGGGTTCCCCAGGTGAGGGTGTTATGGGGCTGCAGCCCTGGTTCCTGCAGCATCAGCCCGTGCTCTCCGCTCTGTGCTGTGTTGAGGAGCACCGTGTTGGGGGTCTTTGGCACCTTTATGTCTGTCCCAGTCCGTTAGCAGTGTGTGTTCACTGTGACCAGCAGACCTCAGCGACTCTGCAGTTCCGAACGTTCTGAGTTAGCAGAGCTGCCCTGCCCTTAGAGTTGCCTTGCCTGAGCGCTTCACCTGTGTGTGTGCAGCTGTGCAGAGGCTGGCGGCCGTGCTCTCGGGCTCCCTTCTCGAGGCCCCTTGGGGTCTGCCCTCCCTCGGCAGCTCTGCGGCAGTGCCCCCGGCTCCCCACACCGTGCCCAGCTGCCTGCCGTTCCTGGAGCAGGCCAGGTTATTTCCTGTTGCTGTGCTTTCTGCTCAGAACGTCCTTCCCACCATTCCTGTGCTTCGACTGCTACTGGTCACTGAGAATTTGGCTCCAGAGTAGCACTCTGGGCTCCTGGTTTGTGGCGCCCATGTCTGCGTGTGCAGTGCCTGTGGCACACCTGTCACAGCAGTAACCCAGTGGCCCAGTGGGAGGTAGTCGTCGGCCTCCTGGTCTGTCTGTTTGGAACGGTGGACTGTAAGCTCCCTGAGGCCAGGGGCTGTGACATAACTACTGTGCCTCCCCCGCTTTTGTGGTTGGGGGTTAAGCACGTGGGTAGACAAACATTTCGTCACTGAGAACAAACTCATAAACTCATGCTTCCGTTTTTGTCCAGGTGGTGCTCTAGAAAAGTTCGAGATTTATGGTGGCAGGGAATCCCTCCCAGCGTGAGAGGCAAAGTCTGGAGCTTAGCCATTGGCAACGAGTTAAACATCACCCACGGTGAGTGGCTTGCCTGATCCTAGGCCTGGGGAATCCACCCCTGGGTCCTGTGGCTTCTCCTGTCCCATTTGCCCCGTTAGGAAGAAAGGCAGCCATCGCTACGCCGCTGTGTCTTCGGAGAGGCCAGGTGAGTGTGTCTTCCAGGATTGGAGCCGGTGGGGAGCCGGGGCTCACTCCTGGGTGCTACAGTTACCTGGTGTCAGTTGAGAGCAGACGCTCGCCTTCTTCCTGATAGCTGTCACCTTCCCTGAGTACATGGGAAGCATACATGGGGCTCAAGGCTTTAGTGGGCTGAGCCATGTTCGGATCTCTTCTCAGAGTCCTGCAGAAAGCGAGCCTTGATGGGGACGTGAAAGTGGAAGGGAAGGATGTTTCTTTCTGTGGAGGTGCTGTATCTGGGGTACTTCTGGTTTTTTGTGACTTTTTTTTTTCCCCAGGCATCTTATACGTCAGCACCTTAGAGGGGACAGCATACTGTGCTAGGACTAGGTCCTCCAGGGTCTAGTAGCTTGAGTCCAGAGGGAGGTGAGCTCCGTACCCTCCTTTCTTAGGGCTGTTTGTCCCGCCATACGCACTCGTACAGTTTGGGTGTGCTGCTCCTCCACCAGTGTGTTCACTGGTTCACTCCCCTGTCTGCCCAGCGCTCTGCAGGCTGCGACCCAGAGTGAAAGTGATGCTGGGAGCTCATAGACTTACAATTAAGTGCTGAAGAAACGGTAATCCTTCCTTCTTCCCTTTTCCTCCCTTTCTGCCGTCTAAGCTGCTCAGGACTCGAACTCCTTCCTTGTCTTCTTTGTATTAGTGCCCAGCTGTGGAGTTGGTGGTGGCAGTTTTTACCCTGTTGAAGGCCCTTGAGTTTAAAATAGATTGTTGTATCTTCTCTGTGTGGCTCGGGCTCGTGTCGTTATTGTAATTTTTATTTTGTCAGGTGTTGATCTCACCACGTGCGATGGTAGCCTTGGCCAGCAGTGTGCTCCATCTTGAGTAATGACAGCTGGTTGGGTGAATGGGCACTGGTTTCCTTTCATTGTGATCTCCTCAGAGTTCCATTTTTTTTGCTAATCCATACCTGCCCAAAACTTAACATCTGTACGTGAGAAGATGTATAGCATTTAACTTGTGGAAATGGTTTTTCAGCGGCTTCCCTAGAAGTAGATGTTTGGAGAAATGGATGACCATTTATCTCAGTCCCTGTTCTTGAAAATTTCTAAACTGTATCAACAACACTACACCAGTTGGATGTAATGCAGGGTACTCTGTGTGTGTCTTTAATTTTTGGTTCTCACTGTTGGCTGCACTGATTTTATTTAAATTAAAATCCTTCATAGACCATATCATCGTAGTATATCAGGCTAAATGGCTAATTCATCAGTCACATGCCTTGAAAGTTTGTCTAAATTTTGATATTGGCTCGTTTTATTTAAATTGTGTCTTTCTTGTATAATTAGCTGCCTAATGTCAGTTGCCCACCTAGAATTGATGCTCAGGAAGCTGCGGCCTCACCTGTCATGCTTTCCTTCCTGTCACCCAAGCCCAGCACAGCTCTCTGTGCAGTCAGACCCTCAGGAAGTATTTGCTGAATGAATGAATGAATGAACGAGTGCCACCTTATTGGGTCCTTCTTAACCTCAGTTTTGCTGCATATTCAAGCCAATGTGACAACACAGATGATCTTGAAGTCTGCTGTTGAGGCCTGGCGTCGGATTAGGTTCTTTACTCACGTCTTTGTTAACATTGGCAGCAGTCTGAGGGGCACGTATTGTTGACCTTATTTCCCTACTGAGAAAGTCCGCCACTGGCTGACTCTGAAGCCTGTGTTGCGATTTGGGAAGCCCTAGGGTTTTGCTCTTTTTGTGGCTGTGCAGTTGGAAACTCACTGAAAGTCAATCTAATCGTACTGTTAAACTTCACTCTTCGGGAAGTCAGCCTTGTCCTTTGAAGCTTCGTATGGAAAGAAGGTGTGTTCACTGTTCTAACTCCCTCTCCACCCACAGACACACGCCAGTAAAACCATGCGGGTGTTTTAAAAACTGACACTTTGACCCATTTTACCCTGAGGCTGCCAGCATCTGTGCTTTAACTGTCAAATACCTCATTTGAAAAGTTGTTCCCAGTGGTCAGGGGCCACACAGTTGTTTTCCTCCACCTCCTGCCAAAATGAGCAAAGCTAAGCCCACCTCCTGGAAACTGAGAGTGGGCAGAAGTTCCCCAGACCCTCTAGCCTCCAGCTCAGCACACCTCCAGATTTGTTCCATAAGCATTTGAGTTAAGATGCATGCAGTCCTCCCAGGTGATGGTGTTAGTATGAAGTTCTATTTCATAATTGTACTGCCGTTGCAGACTAGTGTAGACTGTAAATCAGATCCTTCACAAGGTTAGAAGAAGGTCATTAATCAAAATTTAGCTTGTTGGAACACAACAGTGTTACTAGAATTTGACTTGTATTTTAAAAAATAGCATATACTGTCCGGAAGGCAGATGTGCTCTGCTTTATTCTCCAGAAGTATTGATGGAAAAAATAAAGTGGTAGAAATTCTCTGGGTAGCTGCAATTAAAGTCTTAGTGATTGACTAGTGGTCGTTCGTGATCCAGGGCAACGGATGGCTGGGAAGCATGGGAGCTGGGGAGGAGCGGGAAGCACCCACCGGACAGGTGGGCCAGCAGAGGCCTGGGAGCCTCTCTCTGTGGGTTCAGTCTTTCAGGAGGAGTGGGGCATGGTTATACCCCTGGAGGTCTGGGTATAAAAGTGAGATTTGTGAGCGTGAGTTATTTCACTATTGCCTAACTACCCAAAGAGAAGAATTATTGAAAAAATAAGTTCTGAATATGGAGGAGATTTGGAAGCTCTCTTGTGAGAGACCTGTCTTGATATGTCTCTGCCACCAAGAATCCTTATTTTTTGAAACTTCTGCCTGTGTTGCTTGCACCCCTATCCCATTTTCAGGCAGCAAGTTCAGGAAGACTGGGCCAGGGGGTAGTGGTTCCATCTTGTCTTTATTTGAAACCAGATTTTCTGCTTGTTCTGGGTTTTCTGCTTGTTTCTCCCTTTCTTCATCAGTCAGATATTCATTGATTATATTGATCTGTGTCAATCCCAGAGCTATTTGCTCTGGATACAGACATGAATGAGAGACTAATGGTCTTACCCCAAGGAGCTCACAGTCTAGTAAGGCGGTAGACTCACAAACGCATCAAAACAATCTAGCTTTATGGGTGGGTTGTGTAACAGAGTGAATACCAGGCATGGAGGCATTTTATGTATTTCTTTGTATATAGCGATGTCTATAGACAATAGAAGTACCTTCTGGCCAAGTTGGGGGGATCGTTTTGGTAGCTGTAATAAGCCTGTGGTGTGTAGTTGAACTGCAGATATTTGAACGAGGCAGCAGTGTATTCTCTGGTGTTGCTGAGGAGACACGTGTGCACATGACACTTACCCAAAGGCTTTTCTTCCAGAGCTCTTTGACATCTGTCTTGCCCGAGCCAAGGAGCGGTGGCGGTGCTTTAGCACGGGAGGCTCTGAAGTGGAGAATGAAGGTATACATGACGCTAACCCTGGTGGGCTCCTTTGGTCAGTTACACGTATCATTATTTAGTACATAACAAGGAAGGTTTACTTAACTGAAGTAGTGGTTGGTGCAAATTTATAAAAGCTTCATGGGAAAGGGGATTTATTTTATTTTATTTTTTGGCCACGCAGAGCAGCTTGTGGGATCTTAGTTCCCTGACCAGGGATTGAACCCTGGCCACAGCAGTGAACGTGCCGAGTCCTAACCGCTGGACCGCCAGGGAATCCCCGAAAAGGGAGTTTTTAGAGCGAACAGTTTAAAGAAGAAAACTTTTATAAGAAAGATTATACTAGTTCCTGAGACTTGTTAGTGTCCTAGAATGCTGGAGGGCTGGTCATGACCAATATCTTTTCCTTTATTCACTGCTCACGTGATGTACAGTAGCCCCGCACCCAGGATTGCTTGAGTGTTGGTTTATAGAGGAGCATCAGAGCTACTTCCAAAGAGACAAGAGCACTGCATATTTCCTAGATTATGCTTTTAGAATTTTCCATGACACACAAGAATGGTTATGATTACTTCTGCTGGTTAAGTAGTACCTTTTTTGCAGCTCTTTTTTTAATACTGTCTATGTGGTACTGGAATTTAAAAAATATAAAGCAAGTTATTCATAATTACTTGTTAGAAATAGTACACATGAGTGTTATACTGCAGTAACTCACACATATTCTACGTTCATACCCGTGATGTTCTGGATTAAACAGTGATTCTTTTGGTGTTTTCTGCGCCTGGAATTCATTTGTGTCTGTTCCCTGACTTGCCCTTACTTCCACTGACAGTTGTTGATAAAAGGTAATTTCAAATTAGATTCTGATTTCAGACTCTAGAAAATGTCTGATGATGGGCTAACATTAGATGGTGCTCTGAGATTTTTACTCTTAAAGCAAGAAATCCTACAAACTGTTGATCGTGTTGGTTCAAGTTGTAATTAGGCCCATGTGCTTCTGAGGAACTTCCTTCCCTTGTTTCATTCTTGTAAAAGTTCTAAGCCTCGCAGTTATTCCACACGCTCACCTCTGAGAGGTGTGATGACTCTTGATCTTTTGACAGATGCTGGTTTTTCAGCAGCAGACAGAGAAGCCAGTCTGGAGCTAATTAAACTGGACATTTCCAGAACGTTCCCTAATCTCTGCATTTTCCAGCAAGTAGGTGGTGGCAGTGATTTGTTGCTCTAAGTATGTTTTGTCTAAAATTCACAGATGTCAAATTGCATGTATTTGTAATCAAGTTTGAAAAGTACCAGGGATTTTTGTTGGGAGGGAGGGTCCTTTGTTAATACATTTAGGCTTTAAAAAATAAGGGTAACTGATCCTTTCCAACAAATATTTAGTATGACTTAGGAATACCCAATCTGATTCTGTCATGCCCCTGTTTCTAGCATCATGCCTTGTACACACTAGGTAACCAGTAAAGGACAGTGGAATAAATTACAACAGATCAGTTAGCAACCGCCTAGAGTGAGCCAGGAGATGTAGAGTTTAGACACAGCTGGGCTTCTCAAAGTACCTCAAGTACCTGTGGCGTGTCCCAGGTACTCTCCTGGTAGTACATACAGCAGCCGGGAGAGGTCAGGGATGAGGCATCAGGCATGCTGTCACTGAGGAAGTGGCTCTTGGGCTGTGGTTGGACTAGGTTTGAATTGACAGTCTGACCAGAGAATGGGAAAGACATTCCAGGCAGAAGGAGGACCAGAATGGAAGCATCAAACAGCTGATGGTTCAGGGAATCCCCAGTTCCTTTTGGGAGAGGGAACCTCGCTAAAGGAATGAACACAGAGGATACAGCTCAATTTCGTGGACCCTACTTACTAACTGTTGGCTGCTCTATTTGAGGTAGGAACGAGCTGCAGGGCAGTCCCTGCTCTGGAGGAAAGAGAGTGTAAGGGCAGAGCTTTGAGACACACTTGGAGTGTAGCCAGGAAGGGCCGTCACAGAACTGGCACAGGATCTGAGAGGGTGCTTGCACCCTGTGGGCACTGAGGTCCAGCCTTTCCCAGACCCAGGCCCCAGAATGTTTTCCGTGGAACATCTCTTGGGGATTCGGCATCATTGACTTTGAGAGTCACCGGGTGATTAACTTGGTGCTGAAAGACGTGTTCAGAAGAGGAGGAGAGCTTTAGGGATGTCTTTTGGGTGAGGCTGGGGACAAGTGGCTTTCCTCTTTGCTCTGGCTTCCTTTGGGCGTGTCTCTCTCCGTCTGTGGTTCCCAAAGTTCTAGATTTCATAAATGGGCAGTATTAAAAAAAACAAAGGGGGAGTGTGGGGAAACTATGAAATGTCCAAAACAAGTTAAGGACATTTAAAATAAGGAACTGCCATGTACTAGCACCATATTTTCACCAAACAATGGCCATTTAGCACCAAAGTTAGAGGGACATAATCAGAAGGGTGGTGGAAAATCTTTTAAGTTAAGAACATTTAGCTTTAAGGAAAGTTCAGTATAGTGCCTTTGCTTTTTTCTCATTTGGCCTTAGACCACATTTCACTTGGTGACAGTCGACACTGATCCTCAGGTGGACATTTGATGCTACCACAGGGTCCCTCCTTGTCCCCCCTTCTCTTACCCGCTTAGCCCTGGCTGTCATCTTTTTACCCTCCCATTGCTGTTTGCTTTTGTCCCTCTATGATTCGGAAGTGCCTCTTCTTTTTATACGTCAGGATGGGATGGCTGGGCCATGGCGTTCTCGTGTAGCCACACAGTAGACGTGCACAGTGAGCATGTGACGTGGGCTGAGCCCGTCAGCTCAGTGTCTTCAGACACGTTAGCATCAGTGTGAGGCACCTCTGTGCTCAGTTAGGAAAAAGAAATTCCAACACTTAAATTTTTGGAAGTTATAGGAACAAATGGAAATCTTGGAGGGATGGGAGAGCTGGAGAATGCTTAGAAGAAAAAGGTAGCTATTAGGACTTAAGAATTAGAGTGTATCTCCTGCACCTCCCATGCTGAAAAATACAAAAGAAACACAGACAGTGGCTGTTAGGGCAAAGGAGGCAGAAAGGGTGGTCAGGAGGGGGGCGTGCTGGGGGGACAGAGCGCCGGTGGGCACGCACCGGCTCTGAAGAGCCTGGGTACCTGGTCACCTGCTGAACTTGCCGGGGAACTGCAGTTACACAGCAGCAGCCAAACTAAGGGAGTTGTTCTAGCGCAGTGCTCACACCTAGCCCACCAGCTCAGTGCAGCTTTGTAGGCAGAGCTACAGATGACCTGGTCAGCTGTGGGTTGGTAGGTAGCGTTTGTCCAGTCATGCGATACGCGCCGAGCTGCTTAATAATGCTTGGCAACGAGGTCTGCTCGGAAACAGCAGGCGTGCCTGGTGGCGGCGACATCCATCACCCAAGCACTAACACTGCTGACGCGTGCCTTTGGTGTGTTGGTCCCTGTAGGGTGGCCCGTACCACGACATGTTGCACAGCATTTTGGGCGCTTACACTTGTTACCGACCGGATGTGGGTTATGTAAGTGAACTTTTCCAATATTTTATAACGTTCTCCTCTAGAGAGAAAGTCACTATATTGCCCGGCACATCGTAGGTGCGGATGTCAGGTTGAATGCCATTTTTTGTTCGGTATGGAAAGTCTCATGATAAATGACTTGCCTCAGTTTCCTCGTAGAGAAATTGAGCTGACATGGCCGCTCTGTGGCATTGACTACATTTTAACTGGGTTTGATTTTCATTTTTTGCATGTGATTTTTTTTTTTCTCAGCGTTAAATCAGGAAAGCTTTTAGCAGTAACAGTTTTTAAAACTATGCTGCTGACGTTTCTGGGGCTTAGCAGACGTGTGCATGCATGGCTTTAGAAAGAGTGACGTGTTCGCTCAGACGTACATTTCTGCGGCACCAGGAAGCTGTACATTCTGCAGGGCAGCGTGTCAAATGCAGAGGTGGGGGGGGGTTATGGTTTCCCACGTGTTAGGGGTGGGACTGAAGGAGCGCACACAGGCGGCTGGCGCGCCAGGGCTCTGGTTCCGGGTCAGAGCAGGTCGGGATCCATGAGGCTGTCGGTCCAGCCTCTGGTGGGTGGCGATGGGTGGGCGCAGTGTGGGACCTTCCAGTGTGAGGGTGCTTGGGTTCCTCTTTCAATAAGATGGAAGAGCTGCTCTGACTGTGGTGGCTGCCATTTGTTTAATGCCCCTTTCTCTTCTCTTCTCAGGTTCAGGGCATGTCCTTCATAGCGGCAGTGTTGATCTTGAACTTAGATACTGCAGATGCCTTCATTGCTTTTTCTAATCTTTTGAATAAACCCTGTCAAATGGCATTTTTCCGAGTGGACCACGGCCTTGTAAGTATCCCCTGTGTGTGTTGTGCCCTGGGTGCTGTGTCCACACACAGCAAGCGTTGCCTAATCATTCTCTTCAGCGGGAAAAAGAATGCATTCTCCCTCCACTAAGATACTTAGAATAAGTCACCCTAGGTAACATGGCGGCTCATCTGGGGCATTGTGTTGGACTTTAAAAACATGTGGTCAATAGCCATACGCATGAATTTCTTAGTACCTTCTTTCAGAAAGTATTTCTGAAAATACATTCTTCAAGTGAGGGAGGAGGGAGATTCCTGCACAAACGTACACACTTTGTGTCCAAGCAGAAGCTCAGGAGCAGGCCCCACGTTAGGGTCTGTCAAATAGCCTGTCGCATAGTGGGGTCCTGTGGCTGCCTGCTGCCACGTGGGGCTCTGCTTCACGCGATGGGCTGGTACGCAGGAGGGGAGACGCGTCCGAGACCAGCGTCTCCATGGGCGGCGCTTGTTCAGGAAGGAGTTGGCAGTCCTTGCCCTGGGGAGGCCCCACCTGCTCCTGGTGCGGTGAGGAAGCAAGGCTCGGGAGTGACGGGGTTCCATCGAGGCGCATAGCTGGTCCGCGAGCAGCCGGCATCGGAGCCCCTCTGCTTCCAGTAGCCCAGACGAGGAGTCACCAGTTCAACAGATCATCAGCTTTTTAATTAACGTCTTGATTTGCTGATCATTTGTTGATAGTTCACTGATAATTAATTTATCGTCAGTACTTTAGGACCAAAGCGACCTAACAGTTTAGATCAGCTAGGCAGTTTTTCTCCTTGATACCTTAAGGACTCCTGAGTATTTCTTGCTCAGGCCGTACATATGTTTTTTTTTTTTAAAGAAGTGTTTTAAAGCTGCTGCTGAATGCTGGCTGTGAAGGGAAATGTAAATCGGCAGAGTCCTTTTATTTATTTATTTATTTAGCGGTACGCGGGCCTCTCACTGCTGTGGCCTCTCCCGTTGCGGAGCGCAGGCTCAGTGGCCATGGCTCACGGGCCCAGCCGCTCCGTGGCATGTGGGATCCTCCCAGACCGGGGCATGAACCCATGTCCCCTGCATCGGCAGGCGGACTCTCAACCTGCGCCACCAGGGAAGCCCCAGAGTCCTTTTAGAAGACAGTTTGGTGTTAGATGTCAGTAGCAGTAAATGGCGTTGGTATATAATTCTGCTCATAAGAATAGGTTCTAAGAAAGTTCAAGTGTGGGCAAGGCACTCTGCACAAAGGTGGTTATTACATGGTTGTTTGTAATTATTCAATAAAATTTAAAATTATTTTTCATTGTAAAAAATGAAAACATTTAAAAATGGGGATTTAAGGGAATGCAGAATGGTTCCTTAAAATCTGGAAATATATCCAGCGCAGTACTGATTGCAAAGAATTGTATTGGAGAAATATTTAAGATAAAATGCTAATTTTTTCAAAAGCATGTAAAACAGAACGTATTCCATAATAAATAGCTACCATATTTAACAATAAAAGGAAATATACCACAATAGTAACAGTGTTTATGGATGATCTTTATTCATTTCTGTACTTCATAAGTTTTCCACAGTGAGCATTTTATAGATACTACTTTCGTAGTCAGGAAAAGCTCTTTATATATAATAAAATGATTTACATCTAAATACCTCCTCATTTTGAAGATAAGATCCCAGCTTCCTCTTTGGAAATACATGATAAAAACTGTGCTTAAAAAATTTAGCTTGTATTATTAAGGAAAAATCATAGAATCATAACGTTGAGTGGGACCTGCATTTCCAGCAGGGTTTCTTTGCAGCAGCGCTGTGGACATTTGGGGCCGGATAGCCATGGTGGAGGCTGTCCTGTGCATCGAGGCTGTTTAGCAGAATCCTTGGCCTCTACCCACCAGATGCAGTAGCACCTCCATTCTAGATGGAGCAACCAGAAATGTCCCGAGGCACAGCCCAATGTCCTCCGGAAGGCAGATTGCCCCCAGTTGGGAACCCCTTGTTTACTGTACATGCCTTCATTAAGATGTGCAGACAGCATCCGGGAGTTGCCATCTGCCCACGTGCATCCAGCCTCTCAGATTCGTATCGCTCCCATCCACTTGTAGCTGTTCTTTCTGTTTCAGCACCGCACCGTTGCTCTGTGCGTTTCGTTTCCCTGCAAACCCTGTAAGAAGTTGAAAAGCATGTGCTCATGAAACAGGCTGTGGCCGCTTCCTTTCCCTTCAGTGTTTTCTCCCTCGGTGCCTCAAAAGAGCTGCACTTTTGAGCCAGAGCGCTGTTGCCCTGCCTCAGTATTAGCATCATATGCCCTCTGGAAACGCTGCGGGTCGGCAGGCAGGCAGACGTGTTTTTTGAGATCATTTTCGACAGTTAATTCGCTCCTGGTTCTTAGAAAAGACTGAGGCCATCAGGAGTCAACCTAGCCTGCGGGACAGGCATGGGTTCAGGGCCCTGCCTTGCCACACGCTGGTGATGTGACCTCATTAGGCAAGTTACGTAACTGCTCTGGGTTTCAGTTATCTACAAGTGGAAGAAATAATAAGATGTAGTCGGTAACGTTATATGAGGTTAGAGAGTGAGCTTATTTAGAAATTGCCTGTGTAGTGCCTAGTTTTGGGTTGCCGACGAAGGGGTGTGAGAACTTACATACGAAGATGATTGTTAGATTCTAAAGGTGTAAGTATATTGACTTTTTTTGGTAGATTGGAAATGTGTGCTGATAATGAGTTTATTAGTGTATTTCACATTATCTCCCTAGATGTTGACTTATTTTGCTGCATTTGAGGTATTCTTTGAAGAAAATTTGCCGAAATTATTTGCTCATTTCAAGAAAAACAACTTAACTCCAGACATCTACCTAATCGATTGGTAAGACTGCATTTTTATGTGTTTTCAGAGTGTTTTCTCATCCCCGTGCCCCCATTTTTCTTTCCTCACTGCCGGCTTCTCTCGGCTCAGCTGAGCCCCGCGTCCTGCCTTACAGCCTCCCCAGCGCCCTGAGCACGATGCGCCTGTGTCTCAGCCCCGTGCTGCTGGCCGCCTGCTCGGCTCTGCTGCTCTCTTGAGCGCTGCCTGTGACTCTGACTGGTCCTCCTGAACTCCCTCCAGGGGAGAAGGGGGTCTTGGACTCTCAGTTTCCAAGGTGCTGTTTACCCATTCCTTCCGCGAGGCGTCACTAAGCACCAGGTCTGTGCGGGCTTTCCGCTGGGATCGGAGACAGGCAGGCGCTTGCCTCTCTGGAGCTTCTGTCCAGGGGGAGAGGCTGTCCGTGCACAGCAAGGCTGCGCAGCATGTGATGAATGCTGTTTCTGGGACAAGGGGAGGACCGAGGCCTGGAGACAGGCCGAGGGGTCAGGGTACACAAGGTAACACGGGAATTTGAGCAAGACGTGACGTGAGCATGCGGTGCTGCAGCATCATCAGGGCTGCAGCAGTTGGTGTGGTGGTGTGGGAGCCTAAAGTACAGGGCAGAGAATGGCAGGCGAGAGCCCGGGAGGCCGAGTCTGGTGCATCTTGGATGCCAAGCTGAGGAGCTCGGGCAGGATTACCGGGGCCAGAGGGAGCAGTTGAAGGCCTTTGCTTGGGGTGAGGATGGAGGTGAGTTCTGTTGGAAGTGACTTTTAGGTTAGGGGAGGCGGGGGAGCCTGGAGGCAGGGACAGACGAAGGCAGAAAGAGCAGGGCCTGAGCCGAGGCTGCAGAAGTGGGTGGAGAGTGGTGAGGGAGAGGCGCTGGCGAGGGCAGGCTGTGGTCCCAGGGCAAGTGCTGCGGGACCAGCTGAGATCAGAGCATGGAGGGGCCGGGTGCGGCAACACGGCAGCTTTAGGGAACCTGTCGGACGTCGGAGTATACTTACAGGCTTCCAGAGAGTTCTGGGGTGGAGCGGTAGACCGGCAAGTCTTCTCACACAGTGGATGTGGTGGCCTGGGGAAAGGCTGGGATGTCACCCGCAGAGGGCCAGTTGAGAAGGCTGGCGGTAGCCGGGGGCACAGAGGGAGCAGTGCCTCAGGCCCCCACTGTGGGAGGAGTGTCAGCTCCGGGATCCTGCAGTCCCGCCCGACCCCCGGTCTCTCTCGTTACTTAGCTGTGGCCTGAACAAGGGCCATGGAGCCTCTCTGAGCCTGTTTTCTCATCTGTCTACCCAGATGGTTAGCCTTTCAGGGCCTTGTAAGGTGATCACCCTACATCCCCCTGCCCCACCGTGCAGAAGGGGCTCTGCAGAAGGAAAGACGTACTTCGACTGAAAGGCCCGTTTGGGCTCCAGCACTAATTTGTGCAGTGAATCTAAAACTGCTGGGAACGTGTAGCTGGTTTGACTTTTTTTTTTTTTTGCTCACTTTTTTCAGGAGACAAAAGGCTTACTTCTAGAAGGTAAAGTCCGAATGTCATGTGAAACGAGGCTCAGTCCCTTAAATAAAGCTGATTTGTCTGCACCCATGGGAATGAGCCTTTGGGACTCTTGGCGTTTCATTGCTTCTGTTCTAAACCCTGAGACTGTTCTGACTCCGCTGAATTCTTGCTGGGAACAAGGGTTTGGAGGTCAGAGCTCGTAGCTGAGGCCACAAGTGCTGGCGTCACTACAGAATAGTATAGACATCAGGCCATGAAGTGGCCACTACTGGGGTGCTGGGCTCACCTGTCTGGCTGTTCCGGGTGGGAGTGTTTGGGGCCTGCCTAAAAGGCCACCTTAATTTAACCAACAAATGATTCCTCTACCCCATGAACAGTCAACTTTTGCATAGGCTGTGCCTCTGCACACCTGTTGGTGCACCTGTGCTGTAATTTGACTATGAACCCTGGCCTCACAGATTCCCAGGCCTGGGGCCTGTGACCCCTCGGGGAAGTTGTTAGGAGAGGATCACATGGGACCAGAGTCTTCAGCTTCTACCTTATCTGTTTTAGGCCCCCAAGTTAGATTCTTAAGATTCCAGGTAAAAGGGAGGTTTGGAAAACACTGCCTTGGAATAGTGTCTTTCAAACTTTTTTCACCCTGACTTGCAAAAGGAAATAAACTTTATGTTGTGACCTGGTGTGTGGCCATGTGTGCAGCAATGTAATATATATATATATATGACTGAGACAGGTTTTTTGAAACAGTACCTAGCCTTTACTATGTGCAGAACGCTCTGAAATTTCCTATTTTCTTTGCAAAAAAAGAGCTGGTGCTGATCCACTCTGATGATGTTACAGTGCAAGAGATCAGTGATGGTCACGACGGGCAGTGTGAAGCGTGCTGTCCTGGAGAGTGCTTATCTGTTTTTTTTCTAGGCCGAAGATGGCTATAATCCAGTGGGGGCAGAGGCCAAGGGGACTCGCACTGATTGACTCCAGTGCTTCTCACATGATCTCATTTAACCCTTAGAACAAGCCCTTGGAGTGAATTGTAACACCTCTGTTTTACATGTGAGGAAATTGAGGCCCGGAGAGGCAGAGTGACCTGCCCAAGGTCATATGGCTAGCTGGCTGGCACTGCTGCTGTTCAGGCACAAGCCGCCTGCTCCAGAGCCTGTGCGCTTCCCCACAGAGTCCTCTCTAAGGGATTTAGTTATAAGGCAGCATAACCCACGAGGTGGGTCCCAGAGCTCAGGCTCCAAAGATGCATCAGCACTCTGATGAGAGAGTGTACAGTGTGCGTCAGACACGTGGGCAGTGAACGTGGAGCAGGGCACTGGGTGTCTGAAGGAAAGGGAGTGCCAAGGAGTCCCCTCCTGAGACCTGTGTGATGTGATGTAGTCGGTGCCTGATGCCTCGTGAATGCCGCCCGCTGTGCTTTGATGCCTAGGCCTCTGCTGGTGTTGGCTTATTCTTGGTGAGGTGCTTGACTACTTTCTAGAATTAGGACCAAGTAGAACATTGCCTGTATCTGCAGTCCTAGCGCAGGCCTTAGTAACTATTTGAGTTGAATGCATTCATGAATTATTCCTTGCAGTCCACATTTATAGATGGTCTGCAGTGATTCAGGCTCTTGGTAAAAGCTCAGGTCAGAAACAGGGTGGGCAATGGGAAGGAGGCCCAGGGAAAGAGCAGGTGTTGCTCAGGACCTGCCCTAGAAGCTGGCATTTCAGAGACATTCATTGCTTTGTTTCACCTTCACAGCATCTGGAGCAGGTCCGTCTTAGCACAGAGGAAGCCACTGAGGCCCCTTACCCAGTGTCACACCCGTAGTGAGCAGTCCAAATCGATCTCTTTCCAGAGCTTTTGCTTCTTCTGCTACATCACATCACTTTCCCAAAGCCACGTCTACACCCCTGACATCAGGGCCTGCCTGAGTTGCACACGCCTGGTGGAGCTGCACTGTGTGTGTGGTCTGCAGAGGGTGCCAGTAGCTGACTCTCCTTGTCCATGTCGGAGGGTTGTGGAGCCCCTGTGGTTTGGCCGCCGAGTGTCCTGGGTGAGCTGTGTAGGTGCTCAGATTAGATGACAAAATCTCCTCTCCTGCCCCGCCGTCTGCCCACCTGAGGCCATCTAGGAGTTGTCCTTCTTCACTCCCAGGACAGTTTCTCCACCCCCTGGATTATAACATTGTAGCTTTATAGGACATTGTCTTGCCCAGTTTAAGAGTTATTCTTCCAGAATCCTCTTTTCTCTCCCCTCCACCTCAGCAGTTGATGCTTCCGTCCATCACGGCGCCGACCCACTGAGAGCATTGCTGGTTTCTTGCTGCTCCGGTAACAGACTGAGCTTTGTCAGTCCCCTCTGTGTCCCTAGTGCCTGGCCCCGTGCTGGGCTCAGAGTCCTAGAGCCAAGAATGCATCTGTTCCTGAGGGGCCCTTCCTGGGTTTAAAATCCATGGAGTCCAGCCCGAGGCTCACTCGGGTGCTAGCCTCCCCACGTGGACTGGGGGCTGCCGTCTGCCCAGTGTTACAGAGACTTCACAGCTGAGACTTAGATTCACTTGCCGATGCCGCCTTCCTGGCAAGGGGTCTTTATTTAGTGTGCTTGTCGCTCTTCTTTGCTCACACGGAGATGGGAGGGTCACAATAGGATCTCGCCCGCTGTGCTCATCTTCCTACAGAGTTTTCAGTGTTCAGGCAGAGGACTGACATGTGGTCATTTAACTTACCAAAACATTTCCCACTGCTGTCAAACGGCAGAATTATTCAGAGGCGTGAGTAGGTTTTGTAATATATAATCCTGAATTAATAAAAGAGTCAAGCAGAACTTTCTCTATCCTGATTAATGTTTCTTGAATGACGTTTGGTGATACTTGGAGATCCTGTCATTACACTCAGTCTCTACCTTAAAGGCAGGTTGAAGGTGAAATTACCGTCGGAAGATTTTAGTTTCCATCGCATCTTGCATACATTTCACCATTAGCTTTTATTTATTTATTTTCAAATTAATTTATTCATTTTATTTTTGTCTGTGTTGGGTCTTCGTTGTTGCCACGGGCTTTCTCTAGTTGCCGCGAGCAGGGGCTACTGTTTGTTGCGGTGCGCGGGCTTCTCATTGCGGTGGCTTCTCTTGTTGCGGAGCACGGGCTCTGGGTGTGTGGGTTTCAGTAGTTGTGGCACATGGGCTCAGTAGTTGTGGCTCGCGGGCTCTAGAGCGCAGGCTCAGTAGTTGTGGTGCATGGGCTTAGTTGCTCCGCGGCATGTGGGGTCTTTCTGGACCAGGGCTCGAACTCGTGTCCCCTGCATTGGCAGGTGGATTCTTAACCACTGCACCACCAGGGAAGCCCCTTACCATTAGCTTCTAACTTCCAGGTCTGCCTGAGAACTCCTCCAGGGTGGGGTTGTCTCACTGAGCTCCCGGCATCCGAAGTAGCATCTGGCCCACGCGGGGGCTTCCTCAGCGCGTATGGAGGGCTGGAGGAGGGTTCCAAGCCCACAGGTGGGAAAGCTGCTTGCAGGAAGGGCCTGCACAGCCTGTGGTCACCAGCGCACCGCAGCCTGGCTGAGATGGAGCCTAGGTGCTAATGCAGGGGTCACATTATTTACCTGCTGCTTGGTGCTGGCACCTAAGGTGAGAACACCTTTGGCTCAAGTTGGAGGGTGCTCTGGGGGCTCAGAGGTGGATCCGGCTGATGGCTTCCAGGATTGGGTCAGGGGTTGGGCTTATTAATTAAGTTTGAACCGAGACACATACAACTCCCTTCAATTTTTTAATGAATGCAGCTGTGCGTTGGGTGTTTAATGTTGTTTTATTTAATCCTCACAAAATCTAAGGAGGCTAGGTAGTTATCTAGCAGCGTCTTCCCTGCTTGTCTGAGTTTCTGGAGCACCATGGTGGGCTTGGGAGTGGGGTTCAGGGCCACTTCCTAAGCCAGCTCTGGGGACAAAGGCTCATTCTTAGGAACTGGTCAGGATGGGAAAATGTGGGCACAGCTGGAAATCGGTGATGTCAGGCCATGAAGGTCCACGTCTCTGACGGTGGCTTCTCCATGAGGGAGACTGCTAGGTGACCTTTGCCCTTTTACCTCAGGCTAAGTCTGTGTTTCCACAGCCTCCCTTTATTTTTGGTTTCTTCACCTGCAAAATGGAGATGATGGTTGTACTTCCTCAAGGAATAAACTGGATAATCCAGGTAGGAGCTTATAAAGCAGCACCCAGCCCCGGGAAGTATGTGCTTCCTGGCGGCTCTGTTTTACCTGCAGCCAGGGCCTTTGAGAAGCAGACCAGGGTGGGTGTCCGTTCTCCCACCACTGGTTCCTGAGAAGGAGCTTTACCTCCATGCCCGGCTTTGGAAGTGGTGGACTCCCTCCCCATCTCCCTTCCCTGACTGTGCTCCCTGTTTGCAGGCAAGCAGTTAGATTAGGCATCGCCAGATAAGAATGTTTTCTGGAAATTGTGAAGGCTTGACAGGGAAGAAACTGTTCCTCTTACATACATTAAGGGGGAAATAGATACACACAATTTGTGTTTGTTGTCTTTTATGAGCCTATAGCCACTTCATTAGCTTAGCAATATAAAAAGACATTTTTTTGCATTAGTTGAATCGGTACCTGAAACTATCATCTTTCATATACAGTGCAGTAATATGCAGTGGTCCAGGGGAGAAAAGCAAACGTGTCTTGGGGGAGAAATCCTCGAATTCTCTCTTCCTCCATGGGAGAACACCACCAGCAGTCCCGGGAAGGCCCGTGGGGCTTTCGCCGTCCGCCCCTGTTTCTTCCACACGCATCCTGGCTGGAGCAGGGTGAAGCCCAGAGTCCCCCTTGGGGAGCAGACTTGCAGGACTGCAGACAGAGAGGGCCCTGTGCACACAGCAGCCCTCGTGTTCCTGGGCTGTGGGCTGTGGGCTGGTGCGGCTCACCTCAGCCCCACGGGAGCTGAGTGGCTCTTCACCTGCAGGAATGGAGTCTGATTAACCACTCTTCTGAGAGGAAACCAGGAGAGCATTGTTTCAGTGTCCTATTCACAGCTGGTTCTGAGTCTAAATGTGGTTTAGAATACAGTCAAGCATTTGAAAGCTGCTGGTAATGAATGGTTTTCCAGTGAAAGGGGAGATGGGAGGAGAGGGAGGGAGCCTGCGGATGTGCTCTGAGCAGCCCTGCTTGAAGGGGAGAGGGGAGGAGAACAACCTCCCTGCTCAGAGGCTGGCCGTCCAAAGCAGGAGACCGGGAGGCAGTGACCCTGGACTCTTGGTGTTGAGCAGGAGGTGGCCCGGGCTGGATCCCAGGGGCCGGCAGCTGACTGCTGGAAGGCCTGCCAGAGCCTGTGAGGCTCAGAGCATGGAAGGTAGCTGGGGTGGGAGGTCCATCCCCATTCGATGAATGTTACAAAAGGGATATATGAGGTGCAGTGTGAACATCTAACGGGAGAGACCCAGCCTAGCCCAGGGGCCAGGAAACAGCCTTCCCAGAGAGGGTCAGCTAGGCTGAGCTGTGGATGAGTAGACATTTGCCAGGGGAAAATTTTTAAATGCTTTTCTTTGAAAGGCACATTTTATTTAAGATATAGTACATTCAAGGCCTTAATAATTCCATTTCAGTACATAAAAAATAGTAAATGATACAATGTATCATTTCATAATCATACTTTTGTATCATATCATACAATGTATCATATCACACTTTTCTGCATGAAGTATGTGCTTGGTGATCAGTTCTCAGTCTTATTTGACTTTTCAGCAGCATTTGACATTCTTCACTCTCTGATTCTAGCATACTTCCTTTATCTGATACCATCTATACACAAACTGTCACCAGCCCAGAGCCCTCTGAACTCCAGATTAATTTATTTATCCACTTGGATGTCTGGCTTACCAACGTAACATGCCTCAAACTCAACTCTTCACCTTCCTGTCCAAACCAGCGATCCCACATCTCCTTAACGAGAACTCCATCCTTTGAATTGCATCTTAGACCCACCCCTCCATTGCATTTCCCGTGAGACACACCCATCACAGAGTCTGTCCACAGTCTCTCTGCTTCAGGCCACCTCCACTGCTACCGTGCTGTGCTGACCTGCCTGATCGTTTCAGTGGTCGCCCAGTGAAGCCTGTGTTCCCCTGCAGACGCTTCTCAGCACAGGGGACAGGCCCCTCCCCTGGTCAGATGCTCCACTCATAGAATAAAACCTGCAGGCCTGGTAACAGCCTGTAAGGTCCCGTGTGCTGGGCCCCTGGGCCCCACAGGCATCCTCGTGTTCTCCCCTTGGCTGTTTTTGTCTTCAGCCCAGTGGCCTCCTTGCTCTTCTTTGGATGTTGCTGGGTTTCCTCGTGCCTCAGAGCTCGTGAGCTCACCACTTCCTCTGTCTGGGTACTTCCCTGACCCTTTCTCCTGCCTTGCCTCTTCCTCTTCAGGGCTTTATGGAAGTGTCACTTTTCAGTGACACACTCTCCTTGACCATCCTGTTTACACACCCAAACTGGCAGTCCGGTATCTCCCACCACTGCTTTTATTTAAATCAACATCTGACATTCTATGCATATCCTTTCCACCCCTGAGGGCCGGGAAACTTGTCTGTTTTGTTCTGTGCTGTATAGCCTCAGCACAAAGAACAGGGACTGGCATAGAGCAGGCTTTGAAAAATATTTATGATGAATGGACTGACCTGATGAGAATCAGCAGGGCTTAGATCTCAGAAGTTACCTCATGGAGTAATGGGAATGCCTAGGATGGTTGGCAGGATTGAGCAGATGGGCATCACAAGCATTAAGGGTGGCATTCCCTTTTTTTTTTTTTCTTCTTTTTGGGGTGGGCTGGGCTTGGCTGTAGTTTTTATATCTTATTTATTTATTTATTTGGCTGTGTTGGGTCTTCGTTGCTGCGTGTGGACTTTCTCTAGTTGTGGCGAGCAAGGGCTACTCTTTGTTGCGGTGCGTGGGCTTCTCATTGTGGTAGCTTCTCTTGTTGCAGAGCACGGGCTTTAGGTGCGTGGGCTTCAGTAGTTGTGGCTCACGGGCTCTAGAGCACAGTCTCAGTAGTCATGGCGCACGGGCTTGGTTGCTCCACGGCATGTGGGATCTTCCCAGAGCAGGGCTTGAACCCATGTCCCCTGCACTGGCAGGCGGATTCTTAACCACTGTGCCACCATGGAAGTCCAGTTTTTATATCTTAAGTTCATCCTAAGTTCAGGGTGAGTTTTTTGAACTTTGAACCATTGACTTACCACAAATGCTACCTGCAAATAGTCCGTATTTGCCAACTCAGTAAAGCAAATGGTTGATAACAGCTTGATTGGTAAATTCTTGTGAATTTTTTTAAAAATGTAAATTGAAGAAGATTAAATTAATCATACTAATGAGTTCATGGTAAACTAGTGTCACTATTTCATGCAAGGCTACTCTTGGTTTTTTGTTTGTTTGTTTGTTTGTTTATGGTATGCGGGCCTCTCACTGTTGTGGCCTCTCCCGTTGCGGAGCACAGGCTCCGGACGCGCAGGCTCAGCAGCCATGGCTCACGGGCCCAGCCGCTCCGCGGCATGTGGGATCCTCCCGGACCGGGGCACGAACCCATGTCCCCTGCATCGGCAGGCGGACTCTCAACCACTGTGCCACCAGGGAAGCCCAAGGCTACTCTTGTTTGTCTGTCGTTAATCTTTTTTGTCCCATCCCCACTCCATTCCCTATAGACAGTACTTGGAATGTGTTTAATATATATCATTTTTGGTATACATTCTTAAAAAATGTAATAATAAATAACACTTGTATAGAACTTACTGTGTCCCAGATGAATGTGGCATTCTTCATCATTTGGATGTTGGCTTAATTTTGTAAAGTTCAAAATATATCTGAAGTAGTTTATGAAGACCCACACACAAATCTGAACTCAAGAATATTATGTTTGAGAAATTTCTTTTGTTGTTTTTCTCCCTCTTTGCCTATAGCTACTCAATTTTTCCATCTTTTTTTGCTCAAGACTCTGCTTTTAGGATGTAAAGGTTTGATTTCCACTGATGAATTGGCATGTAAGTAGTACTGGGGATTAGGTCAGTTCTTTTTCATTTTTTAAAAATAAAGTGTCTTCTAGATAGAATTGAGAGTGTTTAGAGTGAGAGGCGAAACAAAGGTCTCTTGGCTGTGTCCCTTGAACTGTGTTTTCTAGACTGAGTAATGAGATGGTTTTCTGTCTATTGAGACAGACCCTCAGGCTGAAGGTTTGTTGTACCTTTTAAAGGTAGGTTGTCCTCCTCAGCATGTTGCCTGAGGGCACGTGGCCCACTGTGGACATTCAGGGCATGGGTTCAGGGTCTGGTTCTGTTACTGGTGGTGGGAGCTGGGCTGATTTTTCTCTGACATCTGTCTCCCTCTTCCATCATCTGAGTTGAAATCTAAATTATTATGCCTTTCTTGAACCTTGTAAAGCACTGATGGGGGTAGTAGCCCTGAAGGTTACTGGGTCTCAGTTAGCACGCTGTGTGAATGCTCCTCCGCAGAGCATCCTGCCAGGGGGAGAGAGGCAGAGTAGATTGCACCCTGGAGCTCGCGGCAGACAGAAAGCCCGTGCCTGTGAAACCTGTGAGCAGGTCTGCCAGCATGGGGTGACATTTCTTTTTTTTTTTTTTTAAAGATTTATTACTTATTTATTTATTTACTTTATTCATTACTTTTGGCCCCGTCGGGTCTTAGTTGTGGCTCGCGGGCTCTTGTTGAGGCGCACAGGCTCAGTAGTTGCCGCACGTGGGCTTAGTTGACCCACAGTATGTGAGATCTTAGTTCCCTGACCAGGGATCGAACCCGCGTCCGCTGCATTATAAGGAGGATTCTTTACCGCTGGACCACCAGCGAAGTCCCAGTGTAATGTTTCTGGTAGGATCTGTTGTAGGAGAGTGAGAGTCCTGCTGTTAAAGGCCTGGTGACATTACCTCTTGACCAAGGCGGCCCCGCCGTCTGAGTCCAGCACCTGAGCTCAGCTGCCTTCACGGGCCCTGTGGGTCTCGAGTCAGCATGGGCACTAAGGAAATACTGAAACCTGTGGGAAAGTGATTTTCCAGGAGGGCTAGAGAACGTCCCCACTTGTGATGAGGACTAGTACTGGAAGAATGCAGTGAGAACCACTAACACCTGTGACATCCTGAAGTGGGCTGGGGGTTCGTGGACACACTTCCTCAGCAGAGATTGCCCGGTGCTGCGCCAGGTGCTGCGGATGGAGATGCAGTGGCTGGGGTCCCTACTCTTGGGCAGTGTCCGTGCGGAAGACAGGAGCAAACAGCTCGCGGTCAAAGCACGGGGGCAGAGCGGGGCCCGGAGCGGGTGGGGGTCAGGAGACACCCGGAGATGGCACCCGGGCTGCGTCTCACAGCTGCGGGAGGAGGGCGGATTCACAGAGAATCAGCTTGGCCTGCATCTCAACCTGGACTCGCCTTGCTTTGTGACACAGGCCCAAGTCCAGGGTAGAGATGATTAGACCTGTTTGCTCACCTAAGACTGTATTTGTTTGGTAGTTTGAATTGTGATCATCACAGTTTTTTAAGGGAATACATATCTGTGTTTCACTTATTTTTTTCATCTGATGGTTTGCATTGCTAAATATAAGATCAATTTCTTGTACTCCACTGTCAGATTTATTTGGAAAAATTTACTCTGTTCCTTTGCTGACCCCTACTGGGAGAAAAGTGTATGGTACTCTTCAGAAGTAATGGGTACTTGTGTATGCTGAATTGTGTGTGTGTGTGTGTGTATTTTTTGTGGCCACACTGCGTGGCACATAGCATCTTAGTTCCCTGACCAGGGGTCGAACCTGTGCCCCCTGCAGTGGAGGCATGGAGTCTTAACCACTGGACCACCAGGGAAGTCCCTGAATTACACATTTCCGTTTACTGTTTTTACTCCCCACCAGACTCTAAGCTCTGTCTGCCTTATTAACCTTATATCTAGCACTTACCTCAGAGTAATAAGCACATAGTAGGTGCACGGTAAATATGTGTTGCACGTAGAAGTAATTGATGTCTAATTCAGAAACTGTACGGTGTTTGAGATTCTCTGTGAAAGCTGATAAAGCTGTTTTCTGTTTTTTGTTTTTCATTTATTTATTTGGTTGCGCCAGGTCTTAGTTGTGGCAGGGGGGCCCCTTAGTTGTGGCTCAGGGGCTCCTTAGTTGCGGCATGCATGTGGGATCTAGTTCCCTGACCAGGGGTTGAACGCACGCCCCCTGCATTGGGAGCACGGAGTCTTAACCCCTGCACCACCAGGGAAGCTCCCTGATAATGCTGTTCTATAAAATGTTTAAATTGACCGTCAGAGTGACTGCAGGCCTAGGGCTTCTCCTCCCCCCACACCCGCCCCGCGGTGTAAGTATGAAAGTGACTAACTCAGGGAGCATTTTCACGGATTTGACCTGAATTCAGAGCTCTTTCTTTGTGCCATCCAGAATGTGAACAACTCAAACTTTTTTTCCAGGATCTTTACTTTATATAGCAAATCTTTGCCCCTGGATCTGGCCTGTCGCGTGTGGGATGTGTTTTGTCGTGACGGGGAGCAGTTTCTGTTCCGCACGGCCCTGGGCCTCCTGAAGCTGTTCGAGGACATCCTGACCCACATGGACTTCATTCACATAGCTCAGTTCCTAACGAGGCTGCCCGAGGACTTGCCTGCAGAGGAACTTTTTGCTTCCATAGCTACAGTTCAGATGCAAAGTCGAAACAAGAAGTGGGCTCAGGTAAGCGGGTCTTTTGTTCTCTACTCCGTAGAGCGATGGCTCAGTAGTCTGATTCAGGAAGTGAGTTATGCCCAGTGCCCTTTGAGGAAACAGCCCTCTCTGGAGTAGTTCTTGGGCTGGAAGTGAGGTGACCTGGGCTTGAGGCTCGGCTCTGCCACAGGGGCGTCTTGGGCAGGCGTTTCCTCTCTGGGTCTCTGCCAGAAGAAGGGGCTGGAGAATAAAAGCCTTCCCCCTCATTCTGCAGTGGCGCTGGGAGGTCAGAACTTCTGGTTTGCCGTTGCAGTACTCTCTGCGTGTTAGATAGTATTTTGTAAAACAAGCCTTCCCCCCCTTTTTTTAAATGTCAGAGACAGTAAACAAAAGGAACTAACTTGTCCCCATCTCACCGATAAACAAAGGAGGCCCAAAGAGGTGAACTGTGTGTTCTCAGTAGGTGCAGAGGCGGAGGAGGGTGGGCGGAGGAGGGGGAGGGGGGAGGGCGGAGGGCGGGAGGAGGGCTTCCCTGGATGTGGGGATATATGTTGCTCCGGTTCTAGCTGCTGTTAGTGGGGCAGCTGAGCTGATAGCGCGGGCGCGCGTCCACCCCGGGCCTGCTGCTTCTAGGTTCCCCTCTTCTCCTCTGGACACACCCCTCTTAGGTTTTATCACCTGTGGGATTGGCTGTTGTTGTCTGGTTCCAGTCTTGATCATTCTGAAAGGGAAAAAATAAAACCTTGCTTCCTGACCCTGCGTATGCTCAGGACTGCCTGAGCATCAGGTCCTAGGGGAGGCTTGTACTTGCTCAAGTATGCCATACAGTGCTTGTTCCTGATTAATCTTTTTTATTAGTAGAAGACTTAAAGTACATTCAAAAATAGAATAAAATAGAATAACGAACCCCCATGTGCCTGTCAAATATCCAGTCAGTTTCAGATTTCTGTTTTCAAATGTCAGCAGTAGCTTTATAGTTTGCTTAAGTCAAGATCCAAATAAAGTCTACACATTGCAGTTGGTTGAAAGGTCTTTTAAGTCTTTTTTTTAGTGTATAGGCTACCCACCTTTCCGCTTCTCCCTTCCCCCTTTATTTATTGAGGAAACGAGGTCATTTGTCCAATAGCAGTTCCCACCATCTGGATTTTGCTGGTTCTATCCCTCTGGTGTTTTAAAAATTCATTCATTCATTCATTCATTCACACCTGCCACGCAGCGCAGCACGTGGATCTTAGTTCCCCGATCAGGGACTGTACCCGTGCCCCCCGCGGTGAAAGCGCAGAGTCTTAACTACTGGACCACCGGGGAAGTCCCCTGTGGTGGTGTTTAATGCGGTCCTTCTCCTCTGTATTTCCTGTAAACTGACAGATCTGAAGGCCCAGTCAGTTTTTATGTTTGGCTAGATTACTTCATAGGTGATTAGACTCTCTCCCTTTGATCTTAGTTAGCAGCCTCTTTATTTTTATAACAGCTTTATTAATTTACATACCATAAAATTCACCTTTTTAACAGTGTACAATTCAGTTCCTGTTTATTTATTAACCAGAGCGAGGTTCCCCTCTCACCTGGGCCCTTTGGTCTGCCTCCCGGCTGGTCCTTCCTCACTTCCTTGTCCTGTTATATGATGCTCTCTGGCTGGTGGTCTTCCTTCCTATCTGGGTCTTTTGGGAAGGAACACAGCTGCTATAGTGGGCCCTTGGGTGATACTGTGAAATGCTCCCCTGGTTTTACAGGGCGGGGTGGGCACTGTTTTGTGCTTAGTGTGACATGAATTGCATTTCTGAAATAAATGCGTTCAGTTTATAAAAAGGAATGAAGTACTGACTCATGCTACAGCATGGATGCACCTTCAAAACATTATGTTAAGTGAAAAAGCCAGACACTAAAGACCACATACTCTGTGGTTCCACTCTATGCAATTTCAGAAAGGGAAATCTGTAGAGACAGGAAGTAGATTAGTGGTTGCCAAGGGAATGGGCGAGGTGGGGGGCAGGGCTGTGATAGCTGGAGGATGGGGTGATGAAAATGTTCTAAAATTGACTGTGGAGAGGGTTGCACATATCTACGAATATACTAAAAGCCACTGAATTGTGCACTTCAAATGGGTGAATTGTGTGGTATGTGAACTGTATCTCAGCAAAGCCGTTAAAACAACTCAGCTCAAGTGTGAGCAGGACTGGCTATATAATTATCAGGGATCTGGCGAGAGGGAAGAAGATCCCTTCTCTGATTAAGAAACAAATGGGGCTTCCCTGGTGGTGCAGTGGTTGGGAGTCCGCCTGCCGATGCAGGGGACATGGGTTCGTGCCCCAGTCTGGGAGGATCCCACGTACCGTGGAGCGGCTGGGCCCATGAGCCATGGGCGCTGAGCCTGCGCGTCCGGAGCCTGTGCTCCGCAATGGGAGAGGCCACAACAGTGAGAGGCCCGCGAACTGCAAAAAAAAAAAAAAAGAAAAGAAATATCCTTAATTAGTATTAGTATTTTTCTGTAAGATTACGGAAAAACCCAAAGGAACTTCTTGGCCACCCCAGTATTTCACTGGTCCTTCCCTCTATCCCCACCCTCACCCGCGTACCCACAGAGACACGCAAAGAGAGACGGACTGAATCCAGATCTGTCATTTTGCTCCTTGCATTTTAGGTGAAAATTATTGGTTAAAACCAGGTCAAAGGTTATTAAATAGTAGGACATTCTCTAACGGTGGGACAGTAATAGGCGTTAGCCTGATGGTAGGCACCAGCAAGTTTATTTAGTTCCAGGGCCCATGGGAATTGTGCTTTATGCACGTTTCTCTTAAACACTGTGCTTAAGGTTAAGATCCTGGTGAGCTTTACAAAACAGTTAAATGTTTATGTTTGGTTGAAAGTGTCATTTACTTAGAGGTAGAGAGGGGGACTTTACCCTTAGCCCTTCTGCGCAATTTACTTGAAACCCACATAAAATGTTTCTGCTTTCCCCCTGTACTTTGTAATTCAATTGAAGTGGCATAGTGCCTGGCCCCAGTAGTTCAGCACAGGTGCTACAGAGAGTCCCTTGGTTTTGAAATCAGACAGATCTGAGTTGAGTCCATATGAGCTGTTTGGCTTTTAGCAGGGCACTTGTATGAGTGTCTGTTGTTCAGGTGACTTACAGTGTTGTGTGGATTAAACAGCTGCTGTGCTGGAGGTGCCTGGTGAGGGCCCTGCTTGGCTAGAGTGAGCATGAGATAAGAGGGGCCTATTGTTATGTCCTGGCTGTTGTTAAGCAATCAGGGTGGAAGGTAATGTTTTTAAAAACAAAGGTGGTAACTAACAGCTGAGCACCCAGTCGGAGGAGCCCAGTTGCCTTGGGAACTCCCAGGGAGCCGTGCGAGGAACTGATGCCTCTTAGGCCTTGGAAGGAGGAGCTGATGTCTCTTAGGCCTTGGAAGGCTGCATCGTTTGCTGGTGGAGAGAGAGGGGCGGGGCAGCGGGGCCAGCTGCGTGTGAGGGCCCCATAGGGCGTCGGCATTCTAGAGTGGGGCGTGCTGGGGCTGGAGCCAGACTGTGGAAGGAGCGGAGCCCTGTAGCCCTGCCTTGACATGGGTACCTGCTGGCTGGTGGGAAGTGGTTGTAGACGTTAGCCCGGCGACGGCGTGGTCGGATTTCCATGCTGAAGGGTGGATCTGGATGCAGGCGTGGCAGACGGACCAGAGAAGTGGCTGGTGGGGAGGCAGAAGTGGCGGGTGATAGGAGGCTGTCAGGACCTGTGTTCAGTGTGTATTGCAGATCACCCACTGATGTCTTCCTGTGATTCCCAGGTACTGACCGCCTTGCAGAAGGACAGCCGGGAAATGGAGAAAGGAAGCCCGTCTCTCAGACACTGAGGCGGCAGGTGGACTTGTGCTCGGCACTGAAGCAGTTCTCCAAGTGGCACCTGTGTTGTTTCAGGCGGACATAGTGGCAGCTCCGAAGGACAGGGGCTATTTTCACGTTTGATTCCTAATGCTGGAGTTGGCCTTAAACAAAACAGAACAAACAAAAAAAACTTTTAAAAGAATTAAACCAAGGCTAAGCCTTAAGAAGCTCAGTGGAATGATGGCCATGGCCAACCACTGCATATTCTGCATGGTTTAAAAATAGGGCAGTGGCTAATCCCCTCCCCTCATTTCAGCAAAAGTTAATTAAATTGTAATGCCTTTATGTCAACTACTGGAAAGTACATTACAATTTTTCATAGCCAGGGTGCATGAGAAATGTTATTTGGGAGACCTCAGAGATGTTATTGGCTCATATTTACATATTTTCGTCAGAAAGGGATTGCTGATTTAGTTACCGAGATAATCTTTAGAGGGCTGCCGGTCATGTTTTTAAAGCCCAACTACCAAAGATAACATTACAGGAAAATAGGTTCTCACAGGACAGCCGCTGACGAGTGCGCGTGGGCTCCCCGGGACACGATCTGACCTTCAGGTCGACCTTCCACCACGTTGCCTTGACAGAATTCCAGCAGGAGGGCTGACAGTGCGTGCTTAGGTTGCAGTGGGAGCCCTGCTGTCCCAGAGGCTGCGCCCAGGTTTGTCCAGCGGTGGCGACGAGTCCAAGTAGGAGGAGGTGTGCACAGAGACGCTGCGAAAGTTGAGACGGGCTTCACGCTGGTGGGAAACGGATGGCGGCGGCCCCTCTGAGCCGGAGGGGAGGCAAGAGGGTGTTAAGACGCGCCCCCTCGTGCACCCTCCTGGCTCCTCTGGAGGCCGGTGCAGCATGGCAGGGTTGGGGGCTGCTCCCTTGCTCTGGCAGCGCACTCCCCTTGTCCCCTAGATGGCAGGCGCTGTCCCGTGTGCGGTGATCCCGCCTTACGCATTTGACTTACGGACGGACGGACGGTTGTAAGGACTGAGAATCCAGCAGCCCGCACATCTTGTCAGGATTCTCAGTGTCCGTGCTGGCAGCCTTTCCCCCGCATAGCTGGTTTTCCCCAAGTTCGTTAGCAACTTTTTTGTTCTAGCTTTTCCTTGACTAATTTGGAGAACTTTGTATTGAGAACTTCGGTTATCCAAATTCAAAGACGTGAAGAGTTTTGGCACAGAAGAGTCCAAAGGACAGGCCAGTCTCCATGGAAACCGGTTCCATGCTAATGCGTTGGCATGTTGGTCTCTGGCGCGCTCAGTAGGCCAGGTTCAAGGGCACCTGCTTCCCTGCAGCCCTTCTCAGCCACCTGTCCCACCCCCAGGGAGTGCCCCCAGCTGACCTGGTTCCTGATGTCAGGAGCGCCCTTGGCTCTGAAAGCATAGCGTGCGGCAGGGAGACACGGGTTGGGGTAGAGCCTAACTACGGCATTATTTTTATAGGTTTTCTATATCTGCCATATCCGCCGATGACACTTCAGGTACAAAGCAAGGTGCCGAGCCAGTGGCCATCCTCATGCCCTCCGTCCCAGCTCTGTTCCGTGTGTCATGTTTTCCCTTGTGTTCCTGGCTGAACTCTCCAGGGAGGTTGCAGAGCATCTTGCGTACACTGTCTGCCTCAGCCTTTAAACGCTGACTTGCCTGACCTCTTGGAGGAGGTGTTCTGTCTCCACCCAGCTCTCGGCAGCCTTCCAGACACAGCCGTTCCCTGACTTCATGCGGCTGAGTATAACCCAGGCTGAGCCCGGCCTGGGAAATGGGCCGCGAGCCCTGTCACGCCGTTCCTCACGGATCTACTTGGTTTTGTTCCATGACATGGGCTTTCTGTTCTTGAAAGATGTATATATTTTCTTACTGTACATAAAGATGTTCCTTAAGTGGTGACAGAAAGTGACGCAGCAAGGGGCGTGGGCAAGTTATTGAGAATGCGTTTGTGCAACTTCATGTGTAGTCAGACCCCAGCCCTCAACATTATTGTCAGACACTTTGACATAAATCTCTTTGGATAGCACCATATATGCATTACATTTTTAAACAGGATTCCAGGCCAATCTGGAATACTTCCACATCTTTAGTTCAGAGGAGGTTTTCCTGACCTGTCCAGGGACCACACGAGCTCTTGCTGGTTTGATGCGTCCACTTCAGAGGCCGGGAAGTTCTAAGTCCCAGTCTAGGGTCACTTTGCCCCTTTCTGCAGAAGGCTGCCGGGCAGCACAGGGCTGTGCTTCTCTGCTTGACGTTCTCGTTTAGGAAAACTGGAAGCAGGAGTTTAAGTGCAGCCCCTGGAAGCCTGCCCTCTCCACTTCCCGTGCCATTGATGTTCAGGATGTGAGACTTCAGGTTTTGGGACCTCTGTGCAGTTGGCACTTCAGAGGCGGATGCTGTGTCCCCCACCAGTCATTGAAATCCCATCTGGAAAAACGTTCACTTTAAAGGGTACTTTTTAACTGCTCAGTTTTGGACTATTTTAAATAGGTTGCTGATAGAAAACCTCTGATAACACTTGCTACATATCATGTTTTAATTGCTTGTACAGTTAACCTTTAATTTTATTTAGTAAAGTGTCAAACTAGGACTTTTTCAATTGTAAATATGTGGTTTTATTAAATAAAAGTCATGTAAAATTGTTACTTATGTTCACGGCAGTTTGGTTTAAAGTTGGAGTTCTCACCCTGAAGTATGGTAAAATCTGAGTATCATGCTGTCTGAGTATTTTAAAATCCACTTACTGGTCTCAGTTAAATAAAGAAGATGGTACAGTTATGGTAATTTAGTCAAGGGCTGGAAAGTTAGCGCTGCACCCCTTCTAGGCGGAGGGGAGCCCCAGCCTTGCTGCCCCTCGAGCCTGAGTGCCCATGGCTTTAGCCCCTCGTCTCCAAGTGTCTGCCACACTCACCTGCTCACATCCCTGAGCCTGCCGCCCATGCGAGCAGGTCATCGGGCTTTCTAGGCCAGCCGCCGGGCTCTCGACACTACCTCGACCCTGCTGGGAGCCTCGTAACGTCAGCGGGCGGCCGTGGCCCCTTCCCATCTGGGGTGGAGACCAGCAGTGCCGCCCGTGGTGGCGGCGGGCAAGGAGCAGGCCACCAGGTCCCGCAGAGCTGGGCAGAGCGATGCCCACGTTTCGTGCGCTCTTCCTTCCAGTGCTCGGAGACGCGCGGCTCGTGGGGTGTTCGGGCCCTCACACGGTGCTCAGAAACGGTGCCCTCTCTCCACGAGTGGCCTGCCTCACGGCTCTGGGCCACTGCCCTGTGGTCTCCGTCCTCCGCAGGCCGAGGGTGCTTGAGGGTTGACTGCCGGGGGCTCGCTCACTGCTCCACCCACGCCGGGCTCTGGGCTGAGTGCTCCGTGGCTGACCTCATTCCTGTCCACGGCGGCTCTGTCACTGCCCCATTTCTGAGGTGTGGCTCAGAAGTGATCTGCTTGGGCCCCTACAGCCAGTTGGTGGCAGAGCTGGGGTTCACACTCTGGCCTTGTGGCTCCCTAGCCCTTGCTCAGAAACACCCCTCCCCAGAGAACACGTTGCTCTGGGGCCTTCGGAAGCTTTCCTCTGGGACCTCTGACCTCAGCTCGGAGGAAGTAGAGACATGCCCGATGGCTGGCCCCTGGGGGAGGACCCCCTTGCAACACACGAGCCGTGGGTGGGAGCGGAAGTTGGGGACCGAGAGAAACTGGGGGGCTGACAGTTCAAAAACCACCTCCTGCAGTGTGCAGCCTGCCGAGAAGGCAGGAGGGGGAACGAGGTGCTACCAGTGGGGTGGGGAGGTGGCCTTGGGGTGAGCTGTTGGTCACCAGGTGGACCAGAGGAAGGGCGCGGCCAGCGGAGGGAACTTAGAGCCAAGGAAGTCCTCAGGTGGGAAGCGGCGGAGGTACGCTCCTGGAGTCCTTTTCACTCATAGCATTTGTGTGCTTCATCACTCTGACTTAAGACTTACCCGAAAGTTTAAAACATAAACAGTACCAAATTGGGGTGCATTAACTCTTTTTATAGACAGGCACCCCTGTTGAGAGTCAAAAATCTAAATTATGGCTGCAGATGAACGTGTATTTCCACTTATGTAGTAAAAAATTTCCAATGTGATGTCACCAAAAAATGATTTTCATTTACCAATAAAAAAGTGTTTCTTTTTCAGATGCCTGGAGCTCTATCCAGATAGTGCCTGCTTCACTCCTGCCAACTGCTGCCAAAAACAAAGAAAAAACCCTCTCTAACAGTGGACACATCCAACTCAGACCAATTTTTTAAAAAAGGCTAGTTCACCCTGAATGTTCCTGGCCCAGTAGGCTGCTCTCTGGCATGTCCACATCTACTAGTTGAGTGTAAGTCACTGTGATTCTTGTTCCAAAGTTTGTTTTTGCCAATGGTAGTAGTTACTGTATTTACATAATTTAATGTTATGTGAACTGATGGTGCAAAAAGAAATTGTTGTTTCTGAGAACACTAAAAGCTTTGAAAAGTCTCAATAAAGGCAAATCTCTTTAAAATGCTATTGAATTGGGTGTGGGTGAGACAACTGGAAAATAGTTAACACCTGTTGGGTGTTCACTGTGTGTCAGTCGCTATGTTAAGCCTTTATATAAAATATCTGTTTGACCCTCACAGTAACCCTGAAATGGGTGCTGAGAGAACCAAGGCACAGAGAGGCTGAGCAACTTGCCTGATTTAGGAAGTGGTGTGGCCAGGATTTTGAAAGAAAATAATAATGGAGTCTGTGCTCAGATTATTTTACAAGAAACTTAAGTTTCTGAAATCCATAGACAATTCAAAATGGGTGCAGTCATTTGAGAATCAAAGAATCTACCCTTAAGGGAAGGCCTTGGCTGTCTACCTGAAGGTAAGAAGTGGTTGTGCATTTGTATTTCGAAATTAGAATAAAGGGTTGAAAACAAGAAAAGCCCAGAAGGCTAGTTTCATGTAACACCTCATTCAAATTTTCTCGTGCCTGCATTTTTCAGGCCCTGTACTTTTTTTTTTTTTTGGCTGCGTTGGGTCTTCATTGCTGTGCGTGTGGGCTTTCTCTAGTTGCGGAGAGCGGGGGCTACTCTTCGTTGAGGTTCACGCGGGCTTCAGTAGATGTGCTCGCGGGCTCTAGAGAGCAGGCGCACGGGCTTAGTTGCTCTGCGGCATGTGGGCGTTTACTGGACCAGGGCTCGAACCCATGTCCCCTGCATTGGCAGGCGGATTCTTAACCACTGCGCCACCAGGGAAGTCCCAGGCCCTGTACTTTTTGACAAAGAGATGAAAAAAAAAACTTTAGCCTTTTAGTGTTCATAAAAATAATCTTAGTTTTCGGGGTTTCTAGTCCAAACTCAGTTACTACTCTTTAACTTTCCCCTCATGGAAGGCAGGGTCTCTGCTGGAATGGACAACTCTGTGTATGTCCTTCTTCTGTGGCTGCAAGCCTGCTCCCCTGTCATTTTCTTCAGTGGTTCTACTTCATGAGAAATCCTCTTTTCTACCTGTAATTGTTTCTGAATCTGACATAGAACTTGGTGCCTGACATATAATAGGCATTCAAGTAACTCTTATTTTCAGAAAATGAGACTGACATTATGCATTATCCCAACAAATTTATTCAACATTGATTGTGTGCTTGGCACTGTGCTTGGCCACTAAGGAGGATGGTAAGCCAACAGTCCTTGTCTTCCGGGGCCTTTGTCTCGGGGGCACAGAGGACAAAGCAGTCACAAAGCGGTGGGTCAAAGGCTGGCATGGGGCTAAACGCAGGCTGCTGTGGGGTGCAGAGGGCTGTCAGTAAGACGAGGGAGAGGATGCTTTAGGGTCCTGGCATTCTTCCTCAGACAGCAATCTATCAAAAACAGTTTATGAATGTGTTGCTGTTTCATGATCAAGCGTTCTCCTATAATCTAATTAGAAAGAACTTCGTTATGAAATAATCAACAGAAGATTATTTATCTTCTAGTCAATTGGAACATCTCCAGCACAGGTCATGTAATTTGAGAGACCATCGGCAGCTTTGCTGCTTAAAGCAAGGCCAGCCTCATCAGTCTATTTTGTATCTTTGTGTGTTCAGAGACCTGCTAGTCACTGGGTTGAAGGCTTATGAGGAAAGGTTTGGATCCACCTGGGTAACTGCCAGTGGTTCAGAGTCAGCTGAAAATGCTTATTCTCTCTAGTGAACCAAGGGGCTGGACACTCTGATAATGAAAGCTGCTTGCTTGGTGAAGGCACCGAGCCTGTTGCCAGTTTGACTTTCAAGCCTCCTCAGCCACAACAGAACCTAGTGCGCCTGTGTCTCTTTCAGTTTGAGGCACCGGGAAAACCAAGTTCTATTTGTCAGTGATTCACTACTTCACTTTGGTCTTGATGAATAGGGTGGAGAGAAGACAGAAATTGTAGAGGATGAGGAGAAGGGAAGTAGGAAGGCAAAGCTTTTTACTCCCCTCCTTGTTACGTTGTGTGCTCTGATAAGTACAATGTTATAAAAAAGTGTATAAGTGTATTCAAGAAAAGGAATTTTAAAGGGAACACACTTTAGAAAACAAAATCATGTCATCAAAAGATGAAAGTTATTTTGATTTTCTCACGACCAGCTGAGTCATCTGCCTAGAGAAGGGTTTCTAAAGGTGTTTAGCACCAAAAAAGAGATCACCCTTCTTATGATCTTTCTTATTCTTAAGTTTAGGGATGGGAGAATACTGTTAATCCCAAATCTGCACATCTCAAAATTCAAGCTAAGATTAAGAAGAAATAAAACCAAGCCCCTAGCTCCCCAAAGCATCAAAGAAACCGGAAAATATTCATCACTGATTCCAGGTTAAGGAGATAGATCTATCAGCGTTTCTTACATGAACTCAAGGAATGAGAGACATTTTAATATTTGATACAGAGTAAAATCATGTGCACAGTGAGGGTCCAAGATCCGAAAATATCTCGCTGAAAACAAAAGGCTTATGGACAGTCGGCAGTCACCAGTCCATATATTTTGCACCTGGCAAAATACACAATACAGTCACCATTCTGTCTTCACTGGAAAACAAAATTTCATTTTTTGGTACAGATCAATGCATTTCTTTCGTGGATCCAAGAAAACGTTTCATTAGAATTGAAGACTCATTGAGCCAGAAACAAACATTCACAGTTAAGCAGACAGACAGAGCCTGCTTTCATTGGAAAAGGAGAGACGAAGGAACGTCAGCTCCTTTCCCTGGTTCTCATTCCTCCTGTTCCTGAGTATTTTTTTATTACCCCAGAAGCTAGTGCTACTTACATGCAAAACGATTTTAGAGTAAGGGAATCAGTGAGGTTCGAACTGAGCCAGCGACTCAGGACCACACAGTTCAATGCGTTCAAAGGGGATTTCACACTGAGCTTCATGCACAGGAACGTTGTTGCCACCCTGCCCATTTGTCGAACCCTCTCACACGTGGAGGAAGAACAGTTCTTCTCAGTGTCAGGACACTGAAATTATGGAATTGCTCAGATATAAAAGGGCTTTTGACAGCTTTTTATGAGGAGTAAGTCATCCCTGTTTGTTCCTCTGTACCTATTTTACTTAACCCTGTATGAACTGAGCGCTAATTCAGTTTTGTGCACAGCACTAATTGGGAAGCTGAAAAATTAAGAATACAAAACACAATTCCATCCCAAACATCACAGGCCTTGTTAAGAATGGCGAGAAATGGAGAATAAGAGTTAACGAAGGATTAAGTTTGCTGGAATTGAAGACGCTCTGCTGACTCTTCCTGTCAAGAAGGCAGAAAGGCTTTGGCCACCCTGATCTTCTGCTTCACGCCTCTGCAGGACAGGATAAGCCCAGCGTGATGGTGCTTCAGGGCTTCCAAGCGCTGGCTGAGTTCTTCAGTCCTGTCCACCTTCTCTTCCATGTCCCGAAGGAGTGCTTCCTTGCCCAGAAGCCCGCACTTCTGATTCAGCTTGATGTTGTCAATCCGCAGGCTGTCCCGGGCTTGCTTGGTCTTGGTCAAGATGTCCCTCTTTAGGGCCACCTGAGCCTCAATCTTCATAAGCTCTGACTTTTTACACGCATTTTCTATGTCCACAAAGTATAACTTCTCCTTCACATGGGTTATGATTTGCACGTTGTTGGTCACCTTGCTGCGCAGTTTCAAAAGCTCCTCATTTCGCTCCTTGACTTTCTCATGGAAGGTCTGGTTCTCAGTCTTAAGCTGTTCAAAATCTATCAGGAGCAGGCCCTCTGTCGGGTCCTCCTGGGCCCTCATCCTGTTTTCAAAGTGCACCAAACTCTGCTTCAGCTGCACGTTCTCTAGCCTCACAGCGCGTATCGCCTTCTCCTTCTTATCCTCCAACGCCTGGATCTGCTCCACCTCTCGCAGGGCGGCCTGGCGACCACCCCTCATCCGGCAGCTGCCCATGGCCTGCATCACCACCTGCTTCTTGAGTGCCTGCAAGCGTCGCCATTCCTCCTCCACCCGGGAGAGCTTCTCTTCGCGCTGCCGCCTCAGCTGGTCCAGCTCGCGGTGGTACCAGCGCAGGTCGTCTGACTGCTGCTTCCTCAGTTCCTCCAGCAGGGCCAGATGGCGTAGGTACGCTTGCTCTTTCTCGGGGGCCTCAGGCTCCGCGCCCTTCCCGGGCACCTCGGCTGCATCCAGGCCCTTCTTCTTGCGCAGCTCCTCGGAGATCCTATACTGCAGGTAGACGCTATAGCGCTGGTAGCGCTCCCGCTCCGCCGTCAGGGAGCGGAACTGTTCCAGGAGCTCGGCGCGCAGCTGCTTGTCCTGCTGCTTCTGCACCTCCTCAGTCCAGTCGCAGCTCTCAAGCTCGAGTCCCTCGTCCAAATCCTCCAGCTCGCCCTCGGTTTTCCCCAGGCCTCCTTGCACAAGCTTCTTCTCGCTCTCCTCGCTCTCTTCTTCCGCCAGCTGTCCTTCCCGCTCAGCCTCTCGGTCTGGCGCAGCCTCTTCCTTGGCGGCCGTGGCCTGCTGCAGAGAGATCTGCGACGGGATTTCCTTCCTCCTCGGCTCCGGCGCCACCTCCGCCTCGTCCTCGTCCTCGTCCTCCTCCTTCCACTCCTCCTCTGGTTCCTCGGGGCCGCCTTCGGGCTCCGGCTTGGCTGGCTCCTCAGGACCGGTCTCCGCCAGGTCCCCTGGCTCGGCCTCGGCCGTCCACTCCGGCTCTCCGGGCCCCTTCTCGCCAGCAACCTCGGTGGCCGCCGGCCGTTCCTGGGACTCGGCCGGATCGGCGCCTTCCTCTGAAGCCTCTACGGTCTCCGGCTCCGGCTCCGCGGGTTCGGCCGGGGACTGGAGGCCAGAGCTGGTTTTGATCCCAGACAGACGTGAGGCCAGGCTCTCCATATCTCCAGCTTCCTTCTCGGGGTCCCCAGTGTGGTCGGAGCGGTCGTCCATGTGCCTCCCGCCGGGCCGGCGCTGCGGACCCCGGCTGCAGGCTAAGTTTCCAGGGGCAACCAGGGGCGCGCGCGGTGGGCCCGGCGATTGGCTGGACGTCCGCCTGACGCCCTGCCCCTTTCCCCCGCCTCCTGGCAAGAGCAGGCCAATGGGAGGCCGCAAGCGGACGACGGGTAGCGTTGATTGGGGGAGGGCGTAGGCTCGCTCCACGAGGGGCGTGGCGCGTCCGCCGCGCTTCCTTTCCGCCCTTTTCCCCGCGCCCGGCCTGGGGCGGGGCGTCGGGGAGACTCTGGGAGCGGCGGGCGGCCGGCGCTAGGGACGCGCAGGCGCAGAGCCGCGGGCCGGGCCCCCGCGCGGTGGCGCGCGCGGGGCGCCTGCGCGGTGCAGCGGGGCGACGGCGGCGGCGGCGGCGGCGGCCGGGCCGGCCGGAGGGCGCCTGCGTGTTGAGGCGGGACGCGGCCCGGCAGGCCGGCTCCGGCGGCGCCTGGGCGGGGCGGCGCGGTGGCGGCGGCCGCGGCGGCGGGCGACGGTTGCTGGAGCGCGGCGGCGGGCCCGGGCGGCGGCGCGCTGACGGCGGGCGCGGCGGCGGCGGGCGCGGGCGGCGGGCGGGGGAAGATGGCGGAGCTCGGTAAGAAGTACTGCGTGTACTGCCTGGCCGAGGTGAGCCCGCTGCGCTTCCGCTGCACCGAGTGCCAGGACATCGAGCTGTGCCCCGAGTGCTTCTCGGCCGGCGCCGAGATCGGCCACCACCGCCGCTACCACGGCTACCAGCTGGTGGACGGCGGGCGCTTCACGCTGTGGGGGCCCGAGGCCGAGGGCGGATGGACCAGCCGCGAGGAGCAGCTTTTGCTGGATGCCATCGAGCAGTTCGGCTTCGGAAACTGGGTGAGCAGTGGGCCGGGTGGCCAGTGCACCTGCGGGTTCGGCGCGGCCGCGGAGGGCCGGGGGGACAGGGCCAGTTCACACCCCATACCCGGCGCAGAGAGGTTAAGCCACCCGCCCAAGGTCACACAGCAGGAAGTAGCGGAGCGGGGATTCGGACCGTGGCTGTCTGACACCAGAGCCGTTTTCCCCGTCTTTGGGATTCCTTCCGTAGGTGTCTGCCGAGTGCACCCCTTGGGCGAGACACCGGACGGAGTGGGAGTCGGGGGACACAGGCAGGTCCGCAGACTTGACAGCAGTAGGCTCCCGAGGAAGGAGTTGGTTTTGCCTGGAGGACAGTGGCGGTGAAGGCCAGACGAGCTCCACACGGGCCCGCGGCCTCTCCCACCGCCTCGCAGGAGCTCACCTTGCCTTCATGGCCCCGCTCGCTTTGTGGCCTGTGTCCACTGCCAGGCACTTGTTCATCCTGGCGTCCCTCCGACACCAGGACCTCGTGTGAGGAGGACTCAGTGGGTTCTGCCACAGGAACGTCCTGTCCTGGGTTTTGGTCTCTTCCTCTGTCAGGAGGTTTCTATGGGGACACTTATCTGAGAGGAAAAGGCGAGAGCTGGACTGGATTCGTTTACATCGGGCTCCTTGAGAGAGAGAGACGTGGCGGCGCTTCTCTAGGTGGTCCCTGAGGAACGCTCTTTTCGTTCTGCAAGAGGAAGCTCTCATCCCTATTAGAAGGGGAAAGCCTGGCTGTACTCTGGGCCGCAACCGCCAAGGATGTGCGGCCACCTCCAGGCATTGTGAGAAGTAGAAGGAGAGACCTGACCCCAGCTCCCCATCTTTCCAGACCCTTGCACTTGATGGTCCCCTGGCTTCCCCGAACCAGTATTTCATCTTGCTGCCACTTCTCCAGCAGTACAGCCGGCCCTCAGTATCCATGAGGGATGCGTTTCAGAGCCCTCCCAGGCCACCAAAGTCCTCCAGTACTCAGTCCCTTGTATAAAATGGCGAAGCGGGGTTGAACCCACGGATACCAAGAGCCGACCGTACGCCTCTCGTCCTGGGCTTACTGGAAGACATTCCACACTTTCCCCCACATTCCCAAACACACCCTGCCTTTATTTGTCTGCTTTTCTTTCTATAAAGTGAGCCAGTCTTCAGGGACCAGTACCCGTTCCACAGCCCTGGAATCTTTACTCTTCTCCCTAACTCCTTAGAGACACTGCTGTACAAATTCTCACCTAGGCAGCAGCATCATGATTGCCACCCGCCAAAACCTTCCTTCTCACTTTGTCCTGAAATGCTGTTTTTGGTGTGTATTGAGCATCTGCTCTGTGCATGTTACAGAAGGGCTTCACCCAGGTCTTCAGGGGCTTACAGTGTTGTGAGCAGTTGCTCCCGAGCCTGGAGTTCTGCCCTGAGCTCCAGCCTTCGATCGCGAACCCATCCCTGACATCCTCGTGCTTGTCTCCCGGACATCTCGACGTTCCCTGACCCAGATCTCACACCTCGAGCAGTTGTTCGGGCTGCACATGAAGAACCATCCTCAGGGCCTTCTGGGTCCAGTTCAGTAGCAGCCCTGTCTTCAGAATATTTCCAGAATCTAACCACTTGTCACAGCCTCAGTCCAGGCTGATGTTTATCTCTCGCCCGAGCACTTCGGGAGCCTCCTTACTGGCCTCTCTGCTTCATGCTTGTGCCCTGCAGCCCATTCCAGGCAACAGGATCAGAGTGATCTTTGAGGACACGTCACGTCACATCAGCTTTCAGTGGCTTCCAGTTCTCTGGAGATGAAACTTCAGGGCCTGCAGGCCTTATATTACCTACCTACTCCTGGGATCCCAGCTGCTATCCTCCTTGATCATTTTTTAGTTCTTCTGCTTAGAGAGTTCTTCCCCCAGATCATGGCTCGTGACTGGTCTTTCTTCTTATATATCAGTGCCTTAGAGAGCCTTCCCTTCCCCACTTCATTCTTGCAGCTCTTATCTCTACAGTAGCAGCTCAAAATAGCTAGCGTGGACTGAGAGCCTTGCTGGGTGCCGGGCACCGTGCTGAGCTCTCCTGAGTTTCTTGTGAGATCTTCCCAGCAGCCCAGAGCAGCAGGTTTTAAACTGAATAGTTTGACTTCAGAGTCAGTGCACCTAGCTGCACTGTCTACACTGCCTGCCCTGCAGCACTGTGGAAAATACTCGAAAAACAAGCCGGGGACTAAAACATTTGTAGTGTATTGGAGGAAGCTGGGAGGGCGTTCTGGAAAGCAGTACTTTTCAAACTTTAACTTGCACATGAATCACCTGGGGAGCTTGTTAAAAATGCGATTCCGACTCCCGGTCGGCAGCAGGCTCGGCTGTTACGAGAGACAGACAGAGCCGGGTGCTTCTCCCTGCCGGTGGGTTTCTGGGGGAGGCTAGCCAGGCCTGGAGGCCCACAGGCCACGCCGAGGCGCCGGCTCTAGTGTCTGTAGCTGTGCTCTTTGGGGCTGCTTTACCCTGAGCTTCATTGTGCGTCATCAGAAGCTCCTCTGAGATGTGTGTCGTTTCCAGGTGTGCGCTCGGTGTGTGCTCGTAAGCGGCGTGTCCCACGTTTGCCGTCGTTGGCAAGCACCGGTTCTGGGTGACGCTCCTCCCAGCGGCCCTGTGGGGTGGCTCTTAGTTTACAGCTGAAGAACAGCGACTCCGAGAACTTAAAGTGCTCGTGCAGGATGCCCCAGCCTTCCACGCGGTGGAGCCAGGGTTTAGACACAGGCCTGACCCTGGGCCCCGGAGCCTGGGCCTTAACCTCCCTGGGTAAAGAGCGACGCGCGAGGAGCCAGGTCTGGACCCGGCTCGGCGGGAGGTGAGTGGGTGGGACGGGGCGGGGCGACGGTGACCGGCGGGCGCAGGAACTGGCTTTCACGGGCTGAGTGTGGAGTGTGGAGAAAGGCAGTGGGGACGGTGGCTTGGAGGAAGGTGACAGCCTTCATTCCTATTTCTCCGATGGTTCGTGTGAGCTCGGGGTCATGGGGACTTCGTGGGGACAGGCTGCCGTGAAGCCCGGGCCATCTGCTCACGCCGTGTCCCGGGGCTGCGGGCCCGGCCGAGGGGTGCTGGCAGGAAGGCCGGGAGGGTTTGGGGACGAGCCGAGGGGGCCGGGGGGGACACACAGCTGTGACGGCGAGACCGGGGAAGGACTAGCGGGTGGGCCCACAGGGTCTCATCACCGTGGGTATTGAGACCTCCTCCCCCAAGGGCAGCCGGTCGTGTGGTGGATGCTGTGCAGATTCAGAATGAGACACGGATCCTGCAGGAACGCAGACACAGATGTAAACACAAGGGTGAAATAGTCTCCGTTTGTTGATTGGTTGCTGGAGCATCGAACAGTTTGAGGGAGGCCCAGGCTCCGGCAGACGGTGGTCAGGAGGACTCCAGGGGGAGGTGGGGTTCAAGCTGGCCTTGAAGCTAGATTTCAAATTGGAAAAGGATGCGAAGTTCTCTGTGGACTCTGCGGGGGCTTGTGCTTGTGCACATACATTCGGCCTGATTATCGGAGGCAGGTGGAATGTCCTGAGCAAGGAGTTTCACTCTTGTAGATGACAGTGGGCATCCGGCAGCCTGGGTGATGCCGGATATGTAGGTGGTCGCTGCGCTGTGCAGTCGTTGGTTCATTTGTTCATCCGGCACTTACTGGGGGCCCATTTTATGTCAGCCCCTGTGCTAGGTGCACAGATTAGCCCCTGGGTGAGGTCTGGAAATAGGTGTTTACAGACGTTCTCTGGGAGTCCTAACGCAGTGGGTCAGCAGAGCCTCGTTTGTGGACCATGAGAACGGTCACCTTCTCAACCAGGCGCAGGTCCCTTCTGTGTGTTGGTGGGAGCGGGTAAGTCCATCCCGTGAGTCTCCCGACGGCGGGGTCCTCAGTCGTCACTGCGGATGGGGAGGAGGTGGCGGGAGGAAGAGCCTGGATGGAGAAACCAGCCAGAATGGGCACGGTTATGCAGAGCAGTGTGACTGAGAGCGCCCTGGTCGGCTTGTTAAACGCGAGTCCTGCCCCCCTCCCGCTCCGGGTTCTGAAGTCACAGGTCTGAGGCTTGGTGTGAGAGTCTGCATTTCTGACCACTTCACCGGTAAAGCTGCTGCTGGCCCAGGGACCCTACTTAAAAACCACTGATGTGGAGTATGGCATGTGACTTTTAAAACTTGTATTATTTTTTTAAAGTATATATTTTTATTGTGGTGAAACATACATAACGTAAACTTTTCCATTTTAACCATTTGTAAGTGTCCAGTTCGGCAGCATTAGTACATTCACGTTGGGCAGCCATCACCACCATGGTCCCCAGAACATCTTCACAGACAGAAACTCTGTCCCCCGTTTCCACCTCCCCCAGCCCCTCGTAGTTGCTCTTCTACTTTGTGTCCCTGTGGGTTTGCCTGTTCTAGGGACCTCACGTAAGTGGGTTCATGTAATAATGTTTGAGCTTTTGTGACTGGCTTGTTTCACTTAGGATGATGTTCCCCAGGTCCGTCAGGGTTGTAGCAGGTGTCAGGCCTTCCTTCCTCTTTAAGGCTGAATGATACTCCATTGTGTGGATGGACCCCCTTTTGTTCATCCAGTCTTCCATCGATGGGCACTTGGGTTGCTTCCACTTTCGGCTGTTGGGAATGATGCTGCAGTGAACATAGGTGTGCAAATATCTGTTGGAGTCCTTATTATTTGGGGTAAATGCCAGGAGGTGGAATTGCTGGATCTGTGTAATTTTTTTGAGGACCTGCCATGCTGTTTTTTTGCAGTGGGGCACACAGCTTTTTCAAGCTCTTTCACAGGTAGCCTGATTTGACCTGAGAGGCTTTAGTCCCCTTGAGGGCCAGTCCCCTGTGTGAGCTGGTGAATCCTGAGTGAGTTTAGGGAGGCAGACAGGGAACCTGGAACTGGGGAGAGGCTTACAGAACTTTCCAGCTAAAAAACCTAGCAGACAGGATTGGTGGCCCAGGGAAACAGGGGCCCTGGAGTGGCTGATGACCTGGAAGCACAGACGAGAGACCCGTGTTAGTCACTGACCTCTGCGGTCGGAGGCGGCCCTGACCCGGACAGCGGTGCATCCCGGAGGAGGAGTCGGGCTGGAAGGCAGGGGAAGGTTCTGGGGCCTACGATGCGGGGTGGGCGACCCAGGGCGTCCTCCCAGCCCCCAGAGGCAGGCGGGCTGTTTTCTTCACTGTGAAAGGTGACCGGCCGGGGCTGGAGGAGGCAATGGCCGCATCCGGGGCCCCGTGTGAGCGCGCGGGGCTCCGGCGCAGGGGGCTGGCCTGGCCTGGGGTCCTCGCAGCCGGTCCGGGGAGAAGGGCGCATGCGCACACGGGGGCGTGGAGGCCCAGGCGGGGCTGCAGGTCTGGGTCCGAAGCCCAGGTTTAGTCCATGGGGCAGGCGGACGAGTGTAAGGAGTGACTGAGGGAGGCCGGTGCCCGGGCTCCTGCTCGTGTCCCTGTCACAGGCTCCGGCCCTTCGTCCCGGTGGCGGGCGGCCCGGGCGCTCCTCTGGGCGCGAGCAGAGCCGTGGGGGGAGCCGGCTCCGGAGCGGAGCGCCGCGCCCTCCGGGCTCTGAGTCTGCCCTCCTGGGCCGGCGGCTCTGAGGCTCCCGCCTCGGCCCTGGACCCCGCTCTCTCCCGGCCCCGAAGGCCACTCGCTCTCTGCTGACCCGGGGCCCCTGCAGCGTCCTGGCTGCTCCCGGGGTCTCTGCCCCAGCCCCCGGGGCTGCCGGGTTGCTTCTGGCCCCTTGAGGCTTCTTCCCTTAAAGAGAAAGGAAGCTGGAGCCGTGCCTCTCTGGGGAGATACAGCGCACGCCCGCCCCAGGCCTGGCCCCTGAGCCGCCGGAGCGAAGCCAGCCTCCGGACCTCCGCCTCCCAGGCAGACGCTGCTGCCGAGAAAGGATGTGCGCTCTTCAGGATGCTCTAGAGCAGCACCGCCAATCTGCACAGGAAGGATGCTCTGTGACACTAAAGATAGTCGTTCTGTTAAAGGCACTGGTTTGTGCACAACGATTGGACTGAATTCTCTACCCGGGAAGAAGTAGGTCGTGCAGTGCCCTCACACATCCTGGAGGTCAGAGAGGGAGCCGTGGCCGCACTTCTGTGACGTGGTCCGACTGGAAAGGAGAGCGGGAGCCTGGCGGCGGGGCCTTGCGCTGCCTTTTGAGCGTCTCAGAAAGCAGTTGACTGCCCGGCCTGCTCTTGGTGTGCCCTGCACCACTGGGTGGACGAGTGCTGGCCGGTGCCCGGGGGTAGCTTCACCTGGGGTTATTCTCCCAGTCTGTAAAACGTGGGGAGTGAAAGTCATGGTACCTCGTGGAAACCGCTAGGAGGATGAAATGAGGTGACAGATGTAAAGGCTCGTACACGTTAACTGTTACTATTCATGATGATTTTTGCCTTATCCTGACCAAACCCTTTAAGAGGAGGAATTACAGATCACGAAGCAGAAGTTGAGAGGATAAGGATCCCACGCTAGTAAGTCATAGAGGCGGAATCCAAACCTAGTTCTGGGGATCATCGAAGCCTCCCTGGAGGAGATGATTTGGGTCTTGAGAATAAACACAGGTTGCGGAAGTGACGCTGACAGCTTTGTAGTAGTAACAACAGCCAACATCCATGGGGGCAAACTGTGCCCGGCACTGGGCTAAGCAGTGTGCGTGTATTACCTCGTTAACTCCCCCTTCTGTCCCGTGAAGGAGGTGGTGGCATTACCTCCGTAATTCAGACACGGAGACTGAGGCACAGAGACGTGATTCGTCTGAGTTACTGAGCAGTGAAGGGGCGGAGCCAGGAGTGGGTCGCGAAGCCCGGCCCCAGCCTGTGCACGTGGAGAATAGTTGGCATTTGTCTGGAGGAGGTGGGCGCCGCAGCCCGGCGAGCAGACCTTCAGGTCAGGAGGGCCAGAGGCCGCCTCGGGCGAGAGTGGCCAGCACGGAGGGGAGAGACCCCGAGGCAGCCCCGCTGGCCGGAGCAGGCCGGCCCGCAGTGCTGACGGTTCTCTGGACTGTTCTTTCTACCTTTCCCTGCTCAGGTGCTGGAGGCTGGCACGAGTGCGCCTGGAAAGGCCGGAGGGCGTGCAGAGCAGCCAGAGAGCCCAGTGGAGCTGTTGCCCACTGGGGCCTCCTTCCTCTCCTGGAGAGGCTGCATCCTGGCCTGGGTCTAGTGACCTTGGAAAGTAGACCTCACGGGCCCAGTCCAGTGTCTGAGAGACACGTATTCCTTTATTTTTCGGAGGACTTAAGGAAGCAGCATACCTAACTCTCCTTACCTTTTTGCAAAGATGGGAGTCTCTTTTTTTCTAAGCGTTTAGCGTTAGACTTTGGGCTACTCACCGGTGTGTTTCTGCGCGCTGCGGTGGGAGCAGAACCAACCGCAGGGTACGGTTGTGTTCCTTGTTTAGTCCTAGTTGCACTTGAAGTGAACTTTCTCTTCAAATCTCTTCCCCCCAAACTCACTTTTGTTGCTTCTGCCTGCCCAGCCATCAGTCTGTCCATCCATCCTTCTGTTCATCTATCCATCCATCCATCCTCTGTCCATCTATCTATCCATCTGTCTATCCATCCATACGGATTAAGCAACAACTTTGACCTTGAACATGTGAGGGAAAGAACTTCCCTCCCATTCACTCTCCTGCTGTCACATGGGACGCTGTAACTTGGTGATGGGACACTTCTCTCACTTGTGTGGGCTGGTCTTGTGTGACCCCTGACACGTGAAGATTGAAGGGTGTGACGAGCAGGGTGCTGGGCCTGTGGTAGGAGTGCTGTTGCTGTTTTTAACCATCATCTTTTAAAATATGTTCGTTACTATGGTTTTGCTTCCCTGAACCTGTCTACCTTCTGTGGACTCCTGTTAGAATCAGAGCTGGGTCATCGCCGTCATTTAGACTGTTCCATTATGACCCTCACTGTTTGAGGGTCCTTGGAAACTAGGATCTTCGTGCTTTCCTGGGCCTTTCTCAATGTTCATGAAGCAATGTGGTGGCCCCTGGGGGCGGGCAAGTCTCTTCAGCAGTAGCTGGTGGCCAGTGTCTCTCCTAGCAGTGGGCTGCCTTAGGCAGTGGCTGACATTGCTGATGGGGGCTCCTGGGCTCCTGGTGACAGGGCGCTAGCCCCACTGATCTGTGGCTTCATAAATAACCCATCGCCCGGGTCCATCTGGAGCCAGAGACCCCCTTTGTTACCTGAAGAGGAGCTGGATAACTGAGGTGTCGGTGCAGGGCCCACAGGTGTGTGGCCCTCTTGCCCGGCGAGGCTGGGAACTGCCTGGCCTCCACGCAGCCGCGGGAGTGTGGATATTTGCAGAGCAAGGCGTGGAGCCACGGAAGTGTTGGGGTGTCGCCCCCTGGAACACAAGAGCCGTGTCTTTTAAGGGCTCTCTGTGTTTTTCCTTTAAACATTTTGGATGAAAATCTTAGACCCGTGTAAACAGAGAATTGAGGCAGAATTTAACTTTACTTAAAAAATACTTGTAGTTTTATTCAAAAGAAGTGAAAAACCAGCACACAGAATCCCTCGCGAAATGTGAGCATGTTGCATCTGCTCAGTGCAGGAAGCCCGCATTGGCCCAGAGCCATTAGCTCACGCACAGACAGGCCCGGGGTCCCACCAGCACCTGCGTTGAGGTAGCTGCCACGTCTCATCCGCTCTGGGTCTGCACACTTCTTTCTGAGTCTCTGGGCCCGGGACACCTGTGGGGAGTGCTGGCCCAGTGCTTGTGGGGCGTCTGCAATTCGGGGTTGGCTGCCGGGCCCTGGCCTCACAGTGGTGAACAGAGCCGACCAGGGTCCCCTCTCCTGATGCTTCCCTCTGCTTGGGGCTTTTCCTTAGTTTTACAAATGGGCAGTACATTCATAACGTTGAAAACGCTAAGTCGTAAGAAGGTGTGCAGTGAAGTGGCCCCCTGCCAACCCCACCCGATGCCCTGGGGGACGGGGCTAGAGTCGTGTGTCCTTAGAAGGTGTCTGATGCACCACAGGCAGAGAGCTTTCTGTCTCCCAGCCGTTTTGGCATGAGGGCACGAGGGCAGCAGCGTGAACACACCCTTCTGCTGTGTGCGTTTTCAGCTGCCCCATGTGGGAGCGAACGCGGGTGAGGCCCCGGGAGCCCTCACTGGGAGGACGCACTGTGCATCCCTGGCCTGCGGCCCCCAGGCTTCCTTGCTGCCTCCACAGCCTCTGCTCTCTGTTCCCAGAGTGTTGGGGTTGACGGAGAGAACCTCAGCTCAATAAAAATACCTTGGTTTGGTCAGATGCAACTTTACTGCCGAGAACCTTTCTGTTCTTTCAGGGTTTAAATTTTACTCTCAGTGTGGTGCTCTGAGCATCTGATGCTTTCTGGGAGGCAGGTCGCTGGGGTTCAGGGTGGACAGCAGACTTGCCGGAGGGCAGAGCTCTCACAGCAGGTCTGCACCGGACCAGGCACGGAGCCCAGATCTGGGGCCCAAGTTCCTACCCACGCAGCCTGGGTGGAAGCTGCGGTGAGGGGGAGAGGCTGAGGGGCACGGCTCCCGGAGCTGGCAGCTCAGACCAGGCGCAGGCGGGCAATCCCGCTCCCCAGACATGCTCACCAGTGTGACATGCTCCCGAAAGGGTGTGGGTCAGGCACAGTGTCTTCCCAGTGTGTCCCAGGGGCTCCTGGGCCCCAAGGTGGGGTGGGGGGAAGACCGTTACCGTCCACGAGAGCCTCACTGGCCGCTGAGGGGGACCTCCTGCTCCTTTACTGTGGGACTCAAGGCTCCGAGGAGGGCGGGGCCAGCCTGGGTCAGTGACAGTAGCTGTTGGGAATGGTTGTGACTTGTTTTGTTTTTTGGATGAAATGCTTCCTGGGGAAGGATAATGACAGAGTTGATGCTAAGAGTGAGTGATTTTTTTGTGTGTGTGTCCTTTTTTTAATATATAAATTTATTTATTTTATTTATTTTTGGCAGTGTTGGGTCTTCATTGCTGTGCACGGGCTTTCTCTAGTTGCAGCGAGCGGGGGCTACTCTTTGTTGCCGTGTGCGGGCTTCTCATTGCTGTGGCTTCTCTTGTTGCGGAGCACGGGCTCTAGAGCGCAGTCTCAGTAGTTGTGGCGCACGGGCTTAGTTGCTCCGCGGCATGTGGGATCTTCCTGGACCAGGGCTCGAACCCGTGTCCCCTGCATTGGCAGGCAGATTCCCAACCACTGTGCCACCAGGGAAGCCCGCTAAGAGTGATTTTTAAAGAAGAAACCGTGTAGTTTCTCCATGAGACAGAGTCTAGCTTTAGCTGTGGTCCTCCCTTTTCCCTGCATGGTGCTCAGAAAGAGGCCTTGCAGTTAGGTCCTGGTCCTGGTCCTTTGTTCCGGTGCCCTTCAGCCCCGCCCTCTGCACAGCTCCTCCGGGAGGGTCGCCATGTCTGGTCACTGTGCCAGGGATCCTTCCTAATGCTCCCCTCCCCTCCCCACCCCGCCCAGTTTGTCAGCAGCGTCAGCCCGAGGGGACCAGCTGTTTTCTTGGGTTCCAGTTTGGCCTTTGGGGGTGCAGGGAGCATCCCGATCTCGGGGGGCGGGGGGGGGCGCGTGTTTCTGGGGCGGAAGGCAGCCTGTGCGGCGCCCCGGCGGCTGCCAGAGCTGGGAGGGCAGCGCGCGGGGTGAGCGAGGCCGGCGGGGTGCTGAGTGGCTGCCGGTGAATGAGTGCGCATTCTGGGCAGTTACTTTCTGAAGTGGCTTTAGCGGTTGACTTTGAGGAAGAGGCCTCTTGGCAGAAGGAAAAGATTGAGGGAGTTGTACGATTTCCTCCCATTAATAATCCTGTGTTCGCGGGCAGTTACCTTCTGTAGGAATGAACGCCTGCTTGCAGCCCGGGCGTTTCCAGCCGCCAGACCACGGGGGCTGTCAGAAGTGATGGCCCGCCTTCCCCTTTGAAAGGCTCTTTCCCACTCAACCCGACCGCCCCCTAGGAAAGGGACAGGCGGACCCTCGGGGCCGGGGTGTCAAAGACCGGGCCTCGGCCCTTTCTGTTGGGAGGCGGGCAGCACGTTGGAGACCCGGGCGCGTCTGTTGTCTGGTCTGGGAATGGAGAGGTGGGCTGGGATGAGGCGGGCGCCCCAGGGCTCTGGCTGTGTGCCTGCGTCCCGTGAGCCCCTCAGCCAGACAGCCGCCCCAAGCGCGGGGCGCGCGGCGGGCAGACCGGCCCGTGCCGGGGGCCTCTGCTAGCCCTCTTAGGGAGCCCGGAGGAGAGTCGGGGTCTCAGACGTGGGTTCCAGCCCCACTCAGCCGCGGGTTCCAGCCCCACTCAGCCGCCAGCTCGCACCGTGACCTTGCGCACGTTACCGTGACCCCGCGCACGTTGGCGCCTCTCTGGGTCCTTTCTCACGGGCGGAATCCTCGAAGGTTCCCTCTAGCGCTGACTTCCACGTGATCAGCCCAGCCCAAGAGAACGTGCAGGAGGAGTGTCTCTGGGGAGGGGACCATAATGATGCCATAATAAGTAGTTCAGGTGAACCTTTGTGAAAGCGGTAAGGGAATCGCGCGAACCCCGAGTCTGAAACTCTGACTTTGGAAATGACCTCTGACCTTTGCCGTTGCAGGAGGATATGGCTGCTCACGTTGGCGCTTCCCGGACTCCCCAGGAAGTGATGGAGCATTATGTAAGCATGTACATCCACGGAAACCTGGGGAAAGCCTGCATCCCCGACACCATCCCCAATCGGGTGACAGACCACACCTGCCCCAGTGGAGGCCCCCTGTCTCCCAGCCTCACCACCCCCTTACCTCCCCTAGACATCTCGGTGGCCGAGCAGCAGCAGCTGGGCTACATGCCGCTGCGGGACGACTACGAGATCGAGTACGACCAGGACGCCGAGACGCTCATCAGCGGGCTCTCGGTCAACTACGACGACGACGACGTGGAGATCGAGCTGAAACGCGCGCACGTGGACATGTACGTGCGGAAGCTCAAGGAGCGGCAGCGGCGCAAGAACATCGCGCGCGACTACAACCTGGTGCCCGCCTTCCTGGGCAAGGACAAGAAGGAGAAGGAGAAGACGGCCAGGCGCAAGGTCACCAAGGAGGAGAAGGAGCTGCGGCTGAAGCTGCGGCCGCTCTACCAGTTCATGTCCTGCAAGGAGTTCGACGACCTCTTTGAAAACATGCACAAGGAGAAGATGTTGCGCGCCAAGATCCGGGAGCTGCAGCGGTACCGGCGCAACGGCATCACCAAGATGGAGGAGTCGGCCGAGTACGAGGCGGCCCGGCACAAGCGGGAGAAGCGGAAGGAGAACAAGAACACGGCCGGCTCCAAGCGGGGGAAGGAGGACGGCAAGGACGGCGAGTTCGCCGCCATCGAGAACCTGCCCGGCTTCGAACTGCTGTCGGACCGCGAGAAGGTGCTCTGTAGCTCCGTGAACCTGAGCCCCGCGCGCTACGTGACCGTGAAGACCATCATCATCAAGGACCACCTCCAGAAGCGGCAGGGCATCCCCTCCAAAAGCCGCCTGCCCAGCTACCTGGACAAGGTCCTGAAGAAAAGGATTTTAAACTTCCTCACAGAGAGTGGTTGGATTTCCAGGGATGCTTCCTGAAGGCGAGTCGCTGTGAGACCTGGAATGATGCTAAAGAGCTTGTGAGCCAAAATGACGGGGAGGGGGGGGTAGGGGAGGGGCGAGGAAACGTTTTTTTCCCGTTGCTCTTTTTTAAACAAATTGAGTTCTTTTGGGGATATAAATTCTTTTTATGGTCCTCTTTAGAAGCAATAGTAACACTTATATCAGATCGTGAGGGAGACAAGTATCTATTTTAACTTAGTTCTGAAAGTAATACTTTAAGATGACGATTTGCCTTTAAGTGTTCAGTTTGGAGAATATTACGAGATTGGGTAATTTCCCTTTGTGAGTTTCTTCCCTTTGGTACATGACTGTTGTGCTGTGGGCAGAGGTACGCCTTGCCCTGCCGGGCCGCCAGCTTCGCCCTGTGACCTGACACCCCGGCACAGCCCGGCACGTGGCACTTTAGATGGGGGCCGGGCAGGGCAGGTGGAAGAGAGGCCGGGGAAGGACAGGACAGGGCGTCCGTAGGGACTGGAAAGGAGGAATCTGGTGTGGAACAAGTGGGCCAAATGGAGCGTCCATAGCTCCCGAGTCCGACCACCCCGGCTTGTTCCCGTGGGGGTCACCGAGGGAGGAGCAGCGGCCCTTGGCAGGCTTCCTTGGGTCTCAGGGGACACCGGGCCCAGCACGGACTGCCAGAATGCTGGGGCTGCTTTTTGCTGCTCTGAGAACTTGCATGTGTTTTACTTGGAAGAACTCGTTTTAGAAGGTTCACGGCTGAGAGTTCTCGGGGTTCTGGCGTTAGCTCCCCCCAGGGTTTTCACCCCAGTTGCAGGTACCTCTTTCGCTGGGACTTTCGCCCTGCATCTTACTTGGGGTGGCGTCAGGCGCTCAGCTTGGCGAGGGCGACGCCTGGGCACTGCTTCTCTGCGTCACCGTCTTGAACCACAGAGGTGGCTTCTGCCCGGCCCTGTTTATAGAGATGCTCCCAGGGGCGCTCTTTTGTGGACCTGGACGGTACCTTCCTTCTGGAACCTGAGGAGTCCCTCCTCTTCCCGCTGCTCAGGGCTCCTGTGTCCAAGGCCCTGCTTTAGAGTCGGTGGAGTGGCCAGAGCCCAGCGGTCGGTTCCTCCCGGGGCACGTCCTGCCTCTCCTCCATCATAGCTACCAAGACTGTTTACCTCCCAGAGTGTTTGGGCTTGAAGTTACATTAAAGTGAAGTCATTTGAAAGAAAAAGGAAGAAACCTCATCATTTCCAAGAAAGACTTAATTAAGGTGCCTTTTCCTTTCTTTTTACGTTCTTCTGTCCTCTAGGGGTAAAATTTTCAGCATTAAATAAGCCCTTCAGATACACTGTATACGGCTTTAGTTGTAAGCTGCAGGGCTCGCTGGCAGAGAAGCGCTCCCTGTGACCTAACGAGGAGTCCAGGGTGTCTCTGTGAGCACGCGGGAGCGGCAGTGCTGTTGCTCCCGGCGCCCCCCAGGATAATGACGGCTGGCAAAGCGGGTCCTGTCTACCGCTGAGCAGAGATGGAGACAGTGCTACGTTCCCACAGGTGTTCCAGCCAGTGGTTCTCACCTGGGGTTCCTGGACTGGCAGCATCAGCATCCCCTGGGAACCTGCTAGAAATTCAGGTACTCAGGCCCTGCCCCAGTCCTCAGAAACTCTAGGGGTGGGGCCCGTGGAGCTGTGTTTTTACTGGCCTTCCAGGTGACCGGGATGCAGGCTGAAGTTGGAGAACTACTGGCTTTAGCTACTCTGATGTCATTAATTTTCTACATCAGATTCCTGGTTTGATGAGGTTTTAACTTTAGTCTTATTTTTATATAAAATGATTGCCAGACTTTCATTAAGCTTGAGAAGCAAAAGCTCCCTGTAAATGTGCGTGGCCCTGGCTGAGAGCTGTCAAATGAAAAACTTTTGTGTTTAAGCAGGTTTTCAGTATGTGTATCTTTTTGATGGTATGAAGAATTTATTTAGGCTTGACTGTTTTTAAACAAACACCATAATGAATGTATAATTTATGTTAGAGTATTAATGCTTCATTACAAGGGAAATGTAATTTTATGATTGGTTGCCTCTTATCCCATCAACTCCAGCTATTACTGTCACATTAGTCCTTACCCTGCTGTTAGCTTGGAGCCTTTAAATTTCTATATTTAATTCTCAAGATAAATTAAGTCACCATAATCCCATGGAGTTAATTAGGTCTTTTCAGAATTTAAACTCTTTGAGTTACAAAAGATAATCAGCTATTCAGAATAATGCTCTGGGTGGCCAACATTCCGAGAATGTATTAAAACTGAAATTCTGCCTACTGTTCTTATTTCCCTTTTACATATTAAACAGGTTGAGAACCAAATAGTGTCACTGCTTGCTTTTAACCGCCTGCCCCTGGAGCCTTAGCTTTTTAGTCTCATAGATGGTATGAGCCAGCCTTCAAAATCAGGATGGGGGACAGCCCGTGACGTCTTAGTGTGGCACTTCCGTGTCACACCAGTTTTTCCTCCAGACTGGGGGGAGTTAAAATAGATTTCAGTTAAGCAGAAACCCCTTCCCGCCACTCTCCTTGCCTGAAAGAAGCGGAATAGCTAGAGCTCTCGTGGAGCCAGGCCGGGAGAGCCTGTGGTGAGTGGACAGTGCTGCCTGTCACCTACACGCGCTAGAATCCAGGCCACGATTACGCAAAACCCAGGAACTCGGCGAGAGTGTGGCCCACAGGTCTTTAATTGCCAGTGTCAGTGCGTACAAAATTAAATGTTTTCCCGTTAGCGGTGACTGTGGATGAGTGGAACAGTGAACAAATAGCTGATCACCTTTAAGCGAGACCATCTCTAGGTTTAGCACCTTTTTGCAGGTGCAGCTCTAGGTGAAAAGGGATGGGAGGGGACTGCACTGCACACGTTCCAAGAAATTAGTTTCAAAGTTACTTTTCTTATTCACCCACATTTTACAGATGAGTCCAGGGAGGCGAAAGGCTGTGCTCACAGCCACAGTGTAAAGAGCAGGTGTAACTCTCGGCTGTTTCTCAATAATGCTGTACTGCTACCTTTAGTTCTGGGCTATGCTCTTGACCAAGTTATTTAAAGCAGCTTAAGAGAAAAGGGGGACGGGCTTCCCTGGTGGTGCAGTGGTTAAGAATCCGCCTGCCAGTGCAGGGGACCAGGAAGATCCCACGTGCTGTGTACCAACTAAACCTGTGCGCCACAACTACTGAGCCTGCGCTCTAGAGCCCGTGCGCCACAAATACTGAGCCCGTGCGCCACAACTACTGAAGCCGGCGCACCTAGAGCCCGTGCTTCGCAACAGGAGAAGCCACCGCAATGAGAAGCCCACGCACCACAATGAAGAGCAGCCTCTGCTCGCCACAACTAGAGAAAGCCCGTGCACAGTAACGAAGATACAACGCAGCCAAAAATAAGTAAAATAAATTTATAAACAGGAAAGGGGGGGGTTCTTGAAATGGTATAAATTGGAATTTTAATTATGGGAGTATCACCTACACCTTTCAAATCGACTGCCCACCTTTTTTATGCAGTAAATCGAAGTAACAGTATTGACCTTTAATCCTAGAAGTATCTCTTAGAAGCAAAGCTAGTGGAAGATTATTTTTTTCCCTCGTTTATAAGAGTACCTCAGTCATTCAACTTTTCCCCTCACGTAAGGAACGGAGGGTCCGGCGGCGAGTCACAGGGCCAGCGCTTGCCGGTCATGTGTCCTTGCTGCTGCTTCTGAGTGTCCACGGTCCCCTTCCGGGACAGAAGCCAACACGTTTGCACGTGTCAGGCGCACAGCTGCAGGATTTGAGCAAAGACCTGGAAAGCTAAGCCACACTTCTTTGCTTAGTAAGGGGATCTCCTCCACCAAAGCGCATAGCTAGCAGAACATAGGAAAATAAACAACAGGGCTTTAATCCTCTGAAATAAAATTTTAAATTTAACATTTAAAACATACCAAGCACACAGTCCTCAGATTTCTAAGAAAGTCCATCTTACTAGGGAAAGTACCTTCTGGTCATTAGTAACTAGTCGGGTATAGATTTAAACCTTTCTATAAAGAGATGAACAAAACAGGACAAAAGTAACTGAGTGTGTCAAATTCAGTTACTGGCAAAATAAGGAGGTGAGGACGTTAGGGTGTGCCCACTGGTCTCACATCTCCCAAAGCCAGAAGACGATCACTCTTAGCAGCGAGACAGTAACTGATCATAAACGAACTCAAACACGTTCTTCACCAAGGGTGTTGTACAATTTTTCTTAGCAAGAAAAATGTTTAAACTCTTGCCTTGCCTTCACTGAGTGACGGGTGGTGGGCTAAGCAGTCCAGGAACTCGCGTGCTACAGTGAGACGCAGAGGACGCGGTGCAGCCGGCGCAGCCAGCTAGCAAACAGCAGGATTCCTGAAGACCTTTTATTCATTTGAAATACTCTGACGTCACCAGAGTTTGAGCAGACACGGTGTTTTTCCTGATACCCTAGGGTCCGGTAGCATCCCGCCGGCCTGTCCTGTGAGCACGTGGAACTAGTAACTCCCGAATGTTCATTAACACAGCTGTGCAACTGGCTTACTTCCTGTCCAGCCACTGGTCACTAAAGCCTGGCAACAAGGTTTAGGAAAAGGTCGCACGCGCCCACAGCTGAGAAAAGATGAAGCGGCCCGAGTCAGCGAGTGATCGTAACAAAGCCCCGGAGCCCGTGAGGGCCGCTAAGCCTCCTTCACCACCCCAACCAGGGCGGGTCTCAGGGTGCGCCCGTGCAGCTTGTACCCCACTTTGTTAACGAGCGCCACCGTGCCCGGCTCCTTGCCCTCAACCGGCGTGTGGAACAAGGCCTCGTGCTCATAGGGGTCGAACTTGGCCCCCACGGGGTTCAGCTGGAGTAAGCCGTGCTTCCTGAACACCTTCTGGATCTGCACCTCAGTCATCACGAGCCCCTCGTAGAGGTTCTTCAGGTGCGGGTTATCGTCTCTAATCTCCTCCTTCGGGACACACTGTGTTGCCTTCTCCAGAATGTCCGCCACCTCCAGCAAGTCCTTGCAGAAGCCCTGAATGCCTACACAAAGTTAAAGAAGAACAGCATTTGCATTCTGTATCAACTGCATGGGCAACTCAACACTGTAAGCCCCGTTTACGTCACACGCGGGGTATTTAATGACATCTTTTCAAATCACTAGTTTGCCCTAGAATTTCAATGCTGGATTAAAAAACAGACATACCTTTTTGGGGTTTAGACAAAAGCTAATGAGGTATAAAGACCAGCAACTTAAAACCTGCAGAACCACCATCAGTCCTGCTCCAGGCTAAGAAAACGTGCAAACCCCGGAGCACGTTGTTCCCGCAGACAGTAGAGCCGGGAAGGGGCGCAGGTGGCCGCCTCAGCTGAAGAGCATGGGGCCCGGGGCCACATCCCTGGCTGTCACCGAACTGCCCATGTGATCCGGTTAACCCCTCTGGGTCTCAGCTTCTTTGGTTATAAAACAGGGATAACAGTACCTAACACAGTGAGGTTATGAGGACAAAACCACACACACTCCGAGCACCTAGAACACTAAGTACTCAATACACGTTAGCAATTATTTGGCCCCGTGGGTAAAAGTGACCGGGACACACCCCAAGCCTTAACCTTTATCTAACAGAAGAAATAACGTGTTAAAAAACTTCGCATAAACACAAACGTTTGTGGTTCCAAGATGACGCTTCAGCTGCTGAACGAAGGAGGTCAGGGCAGATGAGAAGCGCACACGGGGTCAGCTCCCCCGGCCCGCCCCACCCTGGCCCCGGCAGCGCAGCAACCGTGAGGCTCTAGCGCGGCCCACTCAAGTCTTCTCGGATCTTGAAGGCTGTGCACTTCGAAGGAGGCAGCGCTTGTTTTAGGCTTTCCTCTTTCACACAAGGTTTTCACCCCACTGCTTTAAAATGAAATTAAAATTCCACCTATCCGATAAAGATGGGAGCGTCTAATTAAGGATGAACCCTGTGCTAGTTCCCATATGGTTTCTGAGACACGTAGGAAATGGTCACACAAGTGGCAAGTACAATCACAACGATACTTACACAAGGTGCACTCTGAGTGCTGAGGACCTATTAACCTAAGGGACGTGGATCGGCAGGGCAGGCGGAGGAGGGTTCCGGGAACAGGCCTGGAGGGTCGGGAGGGAGCCACACACTGGAGGAACTGAGGGCGGCCAGCCTACCAGGAAGATGCAGACCCGGAGTAGCTGCAGGTTCCAGATGGGGCAGTGGAATGGGTAGAGGTCTGCTGTGGCCACACTGCCTGGGGTGTGGAGCAGGGCTGCAAGAGCTGAAGCTGGCCTGGACCACAGCGGAAGCAGCAGAGACAAGTGGATGAACGAGAGTCCAGGCATCACCACTCACTGGATGGGAGGGGAGTGAGCTTGAGGGAGGAGAGGGTAGTTCCCTGCCTGACCTAAACACCCGGTGGGCAACAGTAGCATTTACTCAAATGAGGAAGAGAGGAAGCACAGGCAGAGGGGAGAATCCAGTTTAAAACACCCCTGAGACGTCCAGGTAAAGACATACAGGACTAGAACGCAGAAGAAATGGCTGAACTGGAAAGTGAACCTGGGCGTGGATGCCATTCAGACCTGTGGGAGGGCAAGTCAGCAGGGGGGACGGCGAGAGGAGGAAGGGAGGCCTGCTCCTAGCCCTGAAGAACCCAGACACGTGGAGCACGACAGACACACAGCCAGTGCAGGGGATGACCAGAAAGAGGAAGAAGAACAGGAGGTGAGGTGACTGCATCCAGGAACGAAGAGTGTTCCCAGAAGAAGTGAAGCACCGTTGTTAAGGGGCCCGCGAGGGGAAGGGTGGGGCCCGCCATGGCAGCCTCTTGCTGGGTGCCACCTTTATGAGCTCTGGGAGCGCCAGGTGCCGGTGCCAGGGGGCTGCCCACACGCGGAGGTGAGACTGAAAACAGAGCCCCCTCCCTGCAGCTGTGTGATCCACGCCACTGCCGCCGACTCTTGTAAACTCAGCAGCACGTGCGGGACATCCAAGTGGAAAGGGTGCTCCCGCAGCTGGGACGGGTCCGGCCTTTGCAGCTGTGGGCTTTGTGGGCACGCACAGAGGCAGGGCCGGGGTCTGGGCTGCTCTCACGGCTCCTACGGCAGGTCCAGGCGCACGACTACTCCGGTCCTGGTACCCGACCTCAGTGGATCTATGCTGGTGGTTTTGTGCACACAGCACCTGAGGGACCCCAGGGCCGACTGCCTGCATTCCCACAGTGCAGGCGGGGCCGAGGGCAGTGTGACAACAGCGCACTTTGTGAGCCCGCACAACAGGTGACAGATGGCACCACAGAGCACACTCCCTGGTAGATGGCTCTGGCGGAGGGATACTGAGTGGCTTCCCTTCCAGCGGGAGTGCTCCAATCTTGCTCACAAGGCAGCTCAGAAACGGATCTGGGGGCCTCTATTCCAACAACTAGGGAGCAGGACCTGCCCCCAACAGGGCTGTGACAACCACAAGCAGAGAGGAGGCCCCGCTCAAATCGAGTGCAGACGCTGGTCACCACACCACCAGTCACACCTCCTGTCAAGGGGAGGAAAGAGATGGCAGGCATCCACACTAAAAACAGGCCTTGGGCCTTCCCTGGTGGCGCAGTGGTTAAGAATCCGCCTGCCAACGCAGGGGACACGGGTTCGAGCCCTGGTCTGGGAAGATCCCACATGCTGCGGAGCAACTAAGCCCATGTGCCACAACTACTGAGCCTGTGCTCTAGAGCCTGCGTGCCACAACTACTGAGCCCACACGCCTAGAGCCTGTGCTCCACAACAAGAGAAGCCACCACAATGAGAAGCCCGCGCACCACGACAAAGAGTAGCCCCCATTAGCCACAACTAGAGAAAGCCCGTGTGCAGCAACAAAGACCCAATGCAGCCAAAAATAAATAAAATAAAACAAAATAAAAAACTCACTACAAACAAAAGTCCAGGACCAGGTGGCTTCACAGGCGAATTCTACCAAACACACAAAGAACCTGTACCACTTCTTAAACTCTTCCAAAAGACTGAAGAGGAAGGACACTATGAAGCCACCATCACCCTGATACCAAAACCAGACAAAGACACTACCAAAAAAGAAAATTACAGGCCAATATCTTTGATGAATACAGATGCAAAAATTCGCAACAAAATGTTAGCAAACCGAATCCAACAACACGTAAAAAAAGATCGTATGCCATGACCAAGTTGGATTCACCCCAGGGTCATAAGAATGGTTCAATATATGCAAATCAATCAATGCGATACACCCCATCAACAAAAGAGAAGACAAAAACCACATGATCATCTCAGTAGATGCAGAAAAAGCATCTGATAAAATCCAACAACCATTCATGATAAAAACTCTTATGAAAGTAGGTATAGAGAAAACACCTCAACATAATTAAAGCTATTTACGACAAACAGCCAACATAATACTCAATGGTGAAAAGCTGAAAGCCTTCCCTCTAAAATCTGGAACAAGACAAGGATGCCCACTTTCACTTCCATTCAACATAGTATTGGAAGTCCTAGCCACAGGAATCACACAAGAAAAAGAAACAAAAGGTATCCAAAATGGCAGGGAAGAGATAGAATTGTCATTACATGCAGATGACATGATACTATATTTTGAAAACTCTAACGACTCCACACAAAAACTACTAGAACTGGGCTTCCCTGCTGGCGCAGTGGTTGAGAGTCTGCCTGCCGATGCAGGGGACACAGGTTCGTGCCCTGGTCCGGGAGGATCTCACATGCCGCGGAGCAGCCGGGCCCGTGAGCCATGGCCGCTGAGCCTGAGCATCCGGAGCCTGTGCTCCACAACGGGAGAGGCCACAACAGTGAGAGGCCTGCGTATCGCAAAAAAAAAAAAAAAAAAACAAAAAAACTGATAAAGGTATTCAGCAAGGTAGCAGGATACAAGATTAAAATACAGAAACTGGCTACATTTCTTCACATTAACAATGAAATATCAGAAAAGGAAAGTAAAAAAAACAATACCTCTTAAATCCCATCAAATAATACTTAGGAATAAACCTGACAAGGAGGTGAAAGACCTACATGCTGAGAACTATAAACCATTAGTAAAGGAAACTGAAGATGATTCAAAGAAATGGAAAGATATCCCGTGCTCTTGGACTGGAAAAATTAACATTGTTAAAACGGCCATACTACCCAAAGCAATCTACAGATTTAACGTGATCCCTATCAAATTACCCATGACATTTTCCACAGAACTAGAGCAAATAATCATAAAATTTATATGGAACCACAAGACTCAGAACTGCCAAAGCAATCCTGAGGAAAAAGAACAAAGCTGGAGGCATAACCCTCCCAGACTTCAGACAATACTACAAAGCTACAGTAATCAAAACAGCATGGTACTGGCACAACGACAAACATATAGATCAATGGAACAGAATAGAGAGCCCAGCAATAAACCCACACACCTACGGTCAATTAATCTTTGACAAAGGAGGCAAGAATATTCAATGGAGAAAAGACAGTCTCTATAGCAAGTAGTGTTAGGAGAGTTGGACAGCCACAGGTCAATCAATGAAGTTAGAACACACCCTCTCACCATACACACAAATAAACTCAAAATGACTTAAATAAAGACCTAAATATAAGACAAGACACCGTAAAACTACAAAAGAACACAGGCAACATTTTCGGTTTTTTTTTTTTTTTTTTTTTTTGCAGTACGCGGGCCTCTCACTGCTGTGGCCTCTCCCGTTGCGGAGCACAGGCTCCGGACGCGCAGGCTCAGCCACTCCGCGGCATGTGGGATCTTCCGAGACCGGGACATGAACCCATATCCCCTGCATCGGCAGGCGGACTCTCAACCACTGCGCCACCAGAGAAGCCCAGGCAACATTTTCTGACATAAATTGTACCAATGTTTTCTCATGTCAGTCTCCCAAGGCAACAGAGATAAAAGCAAAAATAAACAAATGGGTCCTATCAAACTTACAAGCTTTAGCACAGCAAAGGAAACTAAAAACAAAACAAAAAGACAACATACAGACTGGAAGAAAATATTTGCAAATGATGCAACCTACAAGGGCTTAATCTCCAAAATGTATTATACAAACAGCTCATAAAACTCAATAACAAAAAACCAAACAACTCAATCAAAAAATGGGCAGAAAACCGAAATAGACATTTCTCCAAAGAAGACATACAGATGGCCAATAAGCACATGAAAAGATGCTCAACATCACTAATTACTAGAGAAATGCAAATCAAAACTACAATGAGGTACCACTTCACACCAGTCAGAATGGCCACCATTAAAAAGTCTACAAATAGGGCTTCCCTGGTGGCGCAGCGGTTGAGAGTCCACCTGCCGATGCAGGGGACGTGGGTTCGTGCCCCGGTCCGGGAAGATCCCACATGCCGCGGAGCAGCTGGGCCCGTGAGCCATGGCCGCTGAGCCTGCGCGTCCGGAGCCTGTGCTCCGCAACGGGAGAGGCCACAACAGTGAGAGGCCCGCATACAGCAAAAAAAAAAAAAAAAAAAAAAAGTCTACAAATAACAAATGCTGGAGAGGGTGTGGAGAAAAGGGAACCCTCCTATACTGTTGGTGGGAATGTAAATTGGTACAGCTACTATGGAGAACAGTATGGAGGCTCCTCAAAAAACTAAAACTAGAATTACCATATGACCCAGCAATCCCACTCGTGGGCATACATCCAGACAAAACCATAATTCAAAACGATGCATGCACTCCTATGTTCACAGCTGCACCACTTACAATAGCCAAGACATGGAAACATGGAAATGTTCAATGACAGATGAATGGATAAAGAAGATGTGGTATATATGTATATTCAATGGAATATGACTCAGCCATAAAAAAAAGAACGAAATTATGCCATTTGCAGCAACACAGATGCAACTAGAGATTATCATACCAAGTGAAGTAAGTCAGAAAGAGGAAGACAAATACCATATGATATCACTTATATGTGGAATCTAAAGTATGGCACAAATGAACCTATCTATGAAACAGAAACAGAATCAGAGAGAACAGACTTGTGGTGGACAAGGCAGGGGGGTGGGGAAGGGATGGAGTGGGAGTTTAGGATGAGCAGATGCAAACTATTATATATGGAATGGATAAACAACAAGATCCTACTGTAGAGCACAGGGAATTACATTCAATATCCTGTGATAAACCATAATGGAAAAGAATATAAAAAAGGGAGGGCTTCCCTGGTGGTGCAGTGGTTGAGAGTCTGCCTACCAATGTGGGGGACACGGGTTCGAGTCCTGGTCTTGGAAGATCCCACATGCCATGGAGTGACTTGGCCTGTGAGCCACAACTACTGACCCTGCGCATCTGGAGCCTGTGCTCCGCAACAAGAGAGGTCACAACAGTGAGGGGCCCGCGCACCGCAATGAAGAGTGGCCCCCGCTTGCCGCAACTGGAGAAGGCCCTCGCACAAAACCGAGGACCCAACACAGCCAAAAATAAATAAATAAATTTATTTAAAAAAAAAAAAAGAAGATAAAAAAGGGAATATAGGGCTTCCCTGGTGGCGCAGTGGTTGAGGGTCCGCCTGCCGATGAGGGGACACGGGTTCGTGCCCCGGTCCGGGAGGATCCCACATGCCGCGGAGCGGCTAGGCCCGTGAGCTGTGGCCGCTGAGCCTGCGCGGCCAGAGCCTGTGCTCCGCAACGGGAGAGGCCACAACAGTGAGAGGCCCACGTACCGCGAAAAAAAAGGGGGGGGGAATATATACATGTATAACTGAATCACTCTGCTGTACAGCAGAAATTAACACAACACTGTACATCAACTATGCTTCAATAAAATTTAAAAAAAAAAGAGATTTGTTCTCTGTGTTGAACTCGTCTCTTATCAATACTTTCCACTGTGAGCACCCAAGGTCGAACCTGAGGTTCTGCATCTACAACAGGGGCACTGAAAGCTCCGTCCCCACAGGTACTCAAATGGTAGCCTTTTGGGTAATCAACACAACACATCTGGGGTTGGGAGACGGGCCTCAGTGCCAGCGCCATTACCAGGTTTGTACTGAACGGCAAGTCATTTCAGCCTCACTGATCTCAACTGTAAAAACGGGAAGGATGATGACAGAAACATACAAAGATGACATTCAGACAGAATCTGAGGAGGTCCTAAGTGAGACCAATGCTAGGGCTGCTCCAGCTAAGGAACCGAACCTCACAGAGCCGACCTGCTAGTTACCTGCAGGCTCACACTGAGGTCTTTGTGTGGAAGAGCAAAGCACACACTCCTCACTGAAGGAATGACGCTCACCACTCCGAGTGCGAGTCATAAGGGCAATTTTGCTCCTTCTGGACAACGGCTGACCCATCTCAAAAACTGGAGGGAGTGCAACCAGCAAGCTCCCCATGGGGCTGGCCACTTTGCCTGGCACTCTGATACCCCCTCCCTTGCCCCGTGTTTCCCCACGGTCGATGTCATGTAACGTTGAAAGTTACCATAGAGTTTCGCCTCCTCCACCAACTTTTGGCTCCTCTGCCGCAAGTTCTCAGTATCTGCTAAAGCTCGCTTATACTTTTCCTTAAAAAAAAGAAAGGGAGAGAGAAAGACTGATTCACATGAATTAAATATGGAACAAATTCATAGGAAAGCATATCTGATGTAACAAACTCCAAGTCAAAACACAAATAACAGCTATCATCACGTTGGAGATTTTGGGTTACAGACAGCTGCTGCTTAATAAACAGAAAACAAATTAACCTGTGTCACTATTTCCACCACATGGGGAATAAGATGGCCAGGTGTCGCATATTCATACAGCCCACAAGGCCACTCTCACGCAGTGTATAGCTGGGAAAGGACAAGGAGAAGCTTCTAGTTTCTCGCGGTTCGATGGTTCTCCTCAAGGAAGGACCATTCATTCCTTCCTCAGAAGAATCTCCCACTTAAGGGAATCCTAGAACCCCGGTTAGGGGCTGACCCGCCTCAGTTCCCACACCCTGAAGAGACGTCTAGGAGAACAACGAACCTGAGTGGACAGCTTTGGCCTCTACGCCACAAAAGAGGAAAAACCCCATCAATGAACCTCTGGTATTGTTAACATTGCCCAGATATGATTCAGTTGAAACATTTATTGTGTACTAATCATCTGAATTCTGGTATCTTCCTCATTTTGCACCAACTTTTCCTGTAATCTCATCCATCTCCTGGAATTTCTATTTCTCGTGTGCCCCAGGTTACTGTGTTCAGCCTTCAGGAGATTCCAGAGCCGTGGTTAAGAGCAAGGCCTCCCAGGCTCAGGCCCTCGCCCTGCCACTCAGTGGCCAGGTGACCTTGGGAAGTTTACCAAACCGTCCTGGACCTCAGTTTCCTCATCTGTAAACAGGGATATTAACGGTTGACTCACAGGGCTGTTGTGAGAATTAACATAAATAAAGGGGTCAGAACAGCCCCGGCACACGGTATTTGATATTATCATTCTTAAATGCTTACAGAGCTCCATTTGTGCCACTCATGCTTCTCCACATGGGGTCCTAATCCATATCACTCATCAGTTCACAGAACTCCTACCTCCCTAGGAGAGCACCACGTGGCCGTACCTCTGCCCCCCACCCTTGTCCTTCCCTAAGACCAGCTTAAAGGGCCCTACTGAATCACCTGTAAAGACCGTTTTAAGCCTTAATTCAATATAATCTAGGTAGCACATAGAGATGACCCTCATGACAACCAGAGCCACACAGGCTTTGGGTTCTATCCCTTCTCCGGTAATAACTTGTTGTAGGACCCAGCCGCAGTCCTTGGACAATGATGCGATTTGTCTGGCCTCTGTCTCTGTTGTCACGGAGGCTGGCCAGACGTCCTCGGAAAACACTCACCTGGAGTTCGAAAGCCCACGCTACGCACGAGAGCCCGCAACCTTACCATGGTCTCCTTTAGCTGCTCTTCCAGCTTGACCTTCTCTTCCATCAGTGTCTTCTCTGCAGAGGGCAGATCTGTCTTCTGTTCATTCTGACCCATGTCCTCTTCCAAGTTCTGGCCACTGTTCTTCTGTTTCGTAGCTGTGCACAGCAGCCGAGGAGAGGACCTAAAGACAAGTCCACACGCTAGAAATTAAGATCATGTTTTTTTTGCTTCGTAAAGTCAGATGTATGACTTCAGAAATCAAAGAACTTAAAACTGTTTGCTACTGACTCATGGGGGAGAAAGGATTTATTTTAGACCCAATAAAGGCAAACTGCATATGATGTATAGAAGCTGTTTGTTGATATAAAGTCTTCTGCAACACATGCCTAAACTAATATGTCAGTGTACCGAGACTATGGTTCTAACCTTCTCTTCTCCCCACTTTAAACATCTCCTTCTGAGATATGGTCACCCAGCCCCACCACATAGCAATGCAGTAGCTGCTACTGGAGGTGAGGCCCAGTGCTGATGCTGATTACAAAGCTGGAGGGGCAGAGATCTTGCCCACAGGGTACTTCAGTCATGCAAAAAAGATATCTACACACAAAAAACCATAATGTGGGGTTTGAAAGTGATAAAAGAGGAACCATGCACTTCAGGAGGCTCCGAGTAGAATATTTCTAGCTTTGGGGAAATGGAAGGCAATGAAAGGGTTTATGCAGCGGGATTTTGAAGGATAAGTAAGAGTTCACATACAGAGTCAGGAATGGATGAGACAGATGCACTTCAGGAAGAGGGAAGGGCTTGGACAAAGGCATGGAGGTTGGAAAGCATGGGGATGGTATGTACAGGGGAAATACAAAGAGCTCTAAAACTAATGCTGCAAGGAACTTAAAGTATTAGCCAATCTGATCCCCACGTGAAAAAGGTTAAGTGATAAACTCAAGGCCACAAAGCCATTAAGTAATGATACACATCTCTGCACCAAGTCCAGTGGAGCTCTTAATTATGCCACAGTCCAACCTGAAAATAAACTACATGCAATTTCTTCCCCGATTAAAAAAAACTGCCTCAATGAACAGGAAAGCTAGAAGTACACAGAACGTATGTACAAGGATGTTTACAGCAACTGGAAACAGATCGCTGGTCAGAAGGAGATGGCTGAACAAGCTGTTACTTCCATGATCTGGAATACTGAGCAGCTACCAAATAGAATATGTTAAACTGCCATCTTTTGGCTACACCACGGGTGTACTGTGCAGGAAGAAATGCAACTTAGAGAAATGCACAAAACACGACCCCGCTTTTATAAACTCAAATCAGAAATCCTGTGTAGGTACATGCGTCTGAGGCCCGCAGAGAGCAATAAGAGAATTCATTACATTACTCTATTACCCTGAGGGTGAGATGCAATAACCTTTTTACTGTTATTTTTACTTTCGTGATGAAAAAAACTGATAATCTGAAAACTGAGTGTGCTGCTGTGAGGCCTGCCTTTCTTCCTAGATATTCTGACCTCTGGGTGAGACAGTCACCGCCATTCTGCAGTTCACCTCAGCTCTGCCGACGCCGTCCTGGAGCTCCAGAGGCTCCCGCAGCAGCCACAGCAAGTCTTGCTTTGCTTTGCTTTGCATTGCAGGGAGGGAGACGGAGGCTCCGGGGGCTCAGTTACTCCGAAAGCTACGCATACAATTCAGTTCTCTAGACTCCCCAACTTGAGCCTCTTGCCACAAACCCAGTTCTCAGAGCAGAAATTCACGCTGTCCTGGCAACTAATTCCAGATACAAAAATCACAAATTACTTGAGCAAAGAGGCCTTTTCACTCGGGCTTTCCAGGTGGGCTTGTTCCCACACAGTTCTACACCATGTATCGGGCTGGAATCGCAGCTGCATCCCCGCGCACCACCGTAGTCCACGCTGCCCGGCCCGGTCTCCCCATCACTCAAGCAGCTCCTGCGGGGAAAGCCCAGCTCCTGCTCTGCGCAGCTTCTACCCAATCTGTCTTCTACCAGATAACCGCGTTCTGGGAAGCTCCCCCAACGCAGAAAGTGCTAAGCACTCGCTAAACTAACTTATGAGGCTAGACTTTGAAAAAGCAGAAACCGCAGGTTTTAAAAAAAACACGAAGAAGAAAAGCCAAGGTGAGGGCACTGCCTCGTGACCCCCGCCGCGGAGTCGCCGCTCTTGTCTAAATAAGCCGCTGTCCCCACGGCGGGGCAGGCGCCGCTGCCCTTCTGACCTCAGGCTCCGGGGCACGCGGAGGTTGACGAGGACTCGGGCCGAGCGGAAGGAGCCAGCGCGCCGCCGCCCCGCGCCCCGGGGACCCGCACACGCGGCCGCCTCGCGCCGGCCTGGGCTCGCGGGCGGCTCGGCGCGGCCTCGGGCTCGCGCAGGGCGCCGTCCCACCCTCCCCGGGCCCGCCGCGCGGGCAGCACGGGCAGCGAGGTCGCAGGGCAGCCCCGCGGTGTCCGCGCCCCGCGTGGGGGAACCGCCGCCCACAGCGACCGGGCCGGAGCCGGGCAGGGCTCGGGTCGGAGCGGACGGGGGCGGCACGCGCACCGCGCCCTTCCTCAGCCCGGGCAGCCAGCGCCCCTTACCTGAGAGACAACGCCAAAGCCGGGAGGCTGTGCCGCCCCAGCCTCACGCACCGAGCCGCCATCACTGCCGCCGGGCCTGCGCGCACAGGGAGCATGCGCGGAGGCGGCTGGCGCGTTCCCTTGGCCACCAGGCCACTCGCGCAGACTCTGTGCTTCCTTCCCCCTCCCAACTACTTCCCCTCAGCCAATCCACCACCGCTTCTCCTCTGATGGACAGATCATACTCACCACTAATTACCGGTCTTGGAGGCGTACTCTCCCCTCCCCTGGTGGGCGGGGTCTGAGGCCTTCCAAGCCTGAGAAGGTGAGGAGGTGAAAGGTGAAGGAAACCGTGGGAGGAGACTCTCCGCGGAGGGGCGAGGTCAAAGGAAGAACCAATAGGGAGGGAGCATGGGGTGGGGCGCCGGAAGTGCGGACTAGGGAGCGCAGAGAAGGGGTAGTCGACTTTCCTGTCTGGTCGCGCGTTGCACGCTTCGGGCCGCCTTTTCTTTTGGGGGTCGGCGATGCGCCGGGGCTTGCATTTGTCCCGTTCTCCCTTGCAGCGCGAGCTCCTGGAACCCTGCCGGGCACCGGGCACTCAGTGTGGGCTAAATGCAAATAGGCCAACGACAAAAGCACGTCCACGGGCAACCGCAGGACTTTAAAAATGTCGGTTAAAACAGTGTTAGGGGAGCACCGCCCGTCCTTCCTGCGGCTCCGCGGCGGCGGAGGAGGGGGAAGGGGCGAGGGCTGGTGGCCGGAGGGGACTCCATCGCTACCTGTCAGTTTTTTTTGTTTTTTTGTTTTTTTGCGGTACGCGGGCCCCTCACTGTTGTGGCCTCTCCCGTTGCGGAGCACAGGCTCCGGACGCGCAGGCTCAGCAGCCATGGCTCACGGGCCCAGCCGCTCCGCGGCATGTGGGATCTACCCGTGTCCCCTGCATCGGCAGGCGGACTCTCAACCAATGCGCCACCAGGGAAGCCCTACCTGTCAGTTTTATTAACGCGAAAACCAAAACCCAGGAGGCAGATGTGACACAGCACGGCGGCGTTGGTGCTGGGTGAGGGGAATTGAGTGTGTGTTGATTTCTCTTTGCGCTCTTCTTCAGTTTTATCAGAGTAAAGCACAAAGCATAACAAGATGCGAACAGCACCGAAGAAGGCTCTGGGGACACAGCCAAAGCTCATAAATCCAAATGTTTTCGTTAATCTATCAAAGGTCAGTGCTACCGTATCATGTGCCACGAAGGAACCGAGGTGCTGGAAGAGGAGGTGTCCCTCAGCAGCTGTCCCTGCAGCGAGGCGCCCTGGGAGCTCTGGCCTGGCCCCTGCTTCAGCACTGCCTGGCCTGCTGTCTCTCCGCCGGGATGGAGGACTGGAGCCTGCGGCGTCCCTGAGATCCCGGGGCTGGAGCCCGTGGTGTCCCAAGTGCAGTGCTGCCTGCATGTCATATTTGGGGTTTTTTTGTTTTTTCTTTAAATTAATTAATTTTTGGTTGCATTGGGTCTTCGTTGCTAAGCGCGGTTTTTCTCTAGTTGCGGCGAGCGGGGGCTACTCTTCGTTGCGATACGCAGGCTTCTCACTGGGGTGGCTTCTCTTGTTTTGGAGCATGGGCTCTAGGCGCGTGGGCTTCAGTGGTTGAGGCACGCCGGCTTCAGTAGTTGTGGCTCGTGGGCTCTAGAGCGCAGTCTCAGTAGTTGTGGCGCACGGGCTTAGTTGCACCGCGGCATGTGGGGTCTTCCCGGACCAGGGCTCGAACCCCTGTCCCCTGCATTGGCAGGCGGATTCTTAACCACTGTGCCACCAGGGAAGCCCCGAAGTTTTCTGTAATAAAATGTAAAACATGTCAGGGGGAGAGATAAATTAGGAGCTTGGGATTAGCATACAGACACTACTATGTATAAAACAGATAACCAACAAGGACCTACTGTAGAGCACAGGGAACTCTGCTCAATATTCTGTAATAACCTATATGGGAAAAGACTCTGAAAAAGAATGAATATAGGTATATGTATAACTGAATCACGTTGCTGTACACCTGAAACTAACACAACATTGTACATCAACTATACTCCAAAAAAATTTTTTTTAAATTTAAAACATGTCATGTTTCTCATTGGCTGTGACCTTGGGCAAGTCATTTAATTGCTCTCAGCATTGATTCCCTCCCTGTAGACCTGGGATTATTTATTGTGAGGTTTAAAAGAGGTACAACTATTCATTTCCTAACTCTTAGGGCTCAAGGGAGTCAGATGGGAATCCTGCTGTAAATAGCTCACAGTGCAGCATGGGGACGATCAACAGTGGTAACCGCTGTGTCCTGAGACAGAGACAAGCACTGGCTGTTGCAGTGGCGATGTTTCTGGGACACTGAATCCCTGGTCCGTACAGGACAGCCGAGAGGCCAGGCCCCAGATCTACTATTACATCCAAAACGGCAGATTTTGCGCAACAGAGGCCTGTCTGTGCTGCCACCTTGTGGCAGCTTTGGGAACTACGCTCTTGGGAGCCTGCTCAGGTAGTTCCCTGAAGTCTGGAACTTCTTTGTCACCTCATTGCAAGTCATCAGCACGCAGAGATGAAGCTGCCTGTGTGGGAAGACTCCTGCATCAGCCCTTGGAACGAATTTCTAGCAAAGAGAGTGGGTGGCCCGGACAGGGGGTGCAGGAAGAGCAAGCTAAACAGCCCATGGCGCCCCCAAAAAGGATGGGGTTGTGTTTAAAAGAAAATGTCCTCAGGAGAAGGTTGTGCAGAAGGCACAACAGCATGTGGGCTGTGGGTGTGATGCTCATGACAGCTGAGTGCCCGCAAGTGCCAGGCTCCGTGCAGGTGTCCTCTTCTGGACCAGCCTGCCCTGCGGTGATGGGGGGACAGGGGATGGGCCAGGTTCGTCACACACTTGGAAAAAGGCAGAGCTCTTGCCTGTTTTTCCCGACTAATCCCAGCCCATGTGACCGTCAGGGCCAGAACCCTCATCAGAACGTTGGCTGCTGCCATAAGGTGTATTGTCATCTTTATTATTATTATTATTGTCCCTCAGCTGGAGCATGGAATTTCATCCTTTAACTCTGAAATAAGCAAATTAAAGAATATATATATGGCTATGATGGGTGTGGTGGACAGAATTCTAAAGATGGGCCCAAGATACCCATCCTCTGGTTATTCAGTCAAACACTAATCTAGATGCTGCTGTGAAGAGGCTTTGCAGATGTAGTTGGCGTGTCAAGTCAGTGACCTTCATGGAGAGTATCTGGTGGACTTGACCTTGGTGAGCCCTTTCAAAGCAGAGAGTTTCCTCCAGGAGGCCGAGGCAGAGAGCTTCACAGCATGAGAAAGACTCGAATCACTGCTGCTGGTGCGAAGATGGACGGGGGAGTGAGAAGGTGGCCTCAGGGAGCAGACGGCGGCCCCCCTCTGGCCACCAGCGAGGACGTGAGGGCCTCAGATCTGCTCTCTCAGGGCACTGGACTCCACAGGCCATCTGCGTGGGTCCCCAGACCACAGCCCAGCCCGGCCTTTTGAGGGGCATTACTTCTCTCCTGTCCACTTTATCTGTATTTGGGATCTCAGTACACAGAATGGAGTAACCATAAACCTTGTTCCCATTCCCGTCATGGGGTCTTATTCTTGGCCCACTTTTGTTTTTTTGTTCATTTGTTTCCATGCTACAGGAGACCCCCACCAAATAAAAACCTTCACCTGGAGGAAACGGGCTCCCCAGTTAAGAGACGTTCCTGGAAGAGGGACCTGAAACCGGCAGCAGATTTCACCGACATTCCTCCCAAGCACACGGGCTCCAAACTGAAATGCATGTTCTTGGTAAGAAAATGCCACCAGAAGGGGCCACAGACGTTCAAGCTGAAATGACTTCCTGTAGAAATAGCCCGATCAGTTGCATGAGGAACGAGCAAACACGTTAACTAGCAGCCGCTTCCCCGAGAGCAGCCGCCTGGAACTAGTGTCCTCCAGGTATGGCTCAGGTGCAGCCCTCAGCACCATCAGTTCCTCCCACAGAGACACTAGAAGGTCAGGGAAGGAGAGAGCAGCGGCAGACTCCCCAATCCCGAGGAGAGTGTCTTAAAGAGCCCTTGGACATCAGAGGGAGTTTGAATCCGAGGCTGATTAAATTGTTCATCACAAGCCCACTGTAATTGGAACTCTCCTGTGTGTCCGTCGAATCAGCCATTAGCCAGAAGAAAAGTCAGAAGGGTGCAAAGGCTGCGGGTTGGCAGGAGGGACAGTTTCTCATTATAAAAATAATGGATGCTCATCGTAGAAATGTTACAAACTGTAGATGGTAGGAGAGTGTAGGACTATTAGCCTTTCCCTCCTGAGTTCCTCTTTCTCATCCCTGTTGGGACCTTGGGCACCTGCACTCTCTGTCTCCTCTTGACCCTGACCTTGGATTGATCACAAACCCAGAACTAGAGCCAGAGGCATCTTGAGGTGACAGCCATGACCCTGTGAGGAGCAGAGACGGTTGGGTCCCTTGCCTGTATCACGAGGCTAATGACACTTACTGGGAAAGGCCCGGGCTTCCCACGAGCAGGGCTTGAGGGCAGAGGGGCTCCCAGGAGCTGTGGCTGAACCCGGGGTGCTTAGGAACCTCCTTCCCCTGCCACTAGTGGCCTCGGGTGCCTGTCAGGAAACATGGACATGGATGCAGGGTGCACACAGGGCAGCCACGGAAGCAGCGGGCACATCTGCCCCTGCTCTTATCCCTAAGCCCTCCTGGATCAGGAACCAAAGCAAACCAGAAAAGTTTATTTCCCCCATCTGCAAAAGTCCGGGTGGCTCTGTGGCTCCAGGTCCTCGGGGGCTCAGGCTCCTTCCTGCTCGCAGGTCTGCCCTCCCCAGGGCAAGGCCCTCGCCCTCACGGTGAGGATGCATCTCTGGTCCTGACAGCGATATCTCAAACAGCAGGCTGGCAGAGGTGAGGGGAGGGAAAGGCCGCACTGCAGGAGTCTTCTAAGGAGGTTGCCGGGGTGCCAGGTACCATATCAGCTCATTCCCTATTGGCCTTAGTCACATGGCCACACCTAGCTGTAAGGGAGTCTGGGAAGGAGGTCTTTGTTCCTAGTGATCCCTTCCCAGCTTAAAATTCTAGTCCCGCAGAGGAGAAAGGATGCTTGGGGACACCAGCAACAGCTCCACCTGGGGTCCTCTGTGACCCTCCACTCCCTCTGGGTATGGGGGACCCCCTCCCTGACATCCCAGGGATTGGAGCAAACCCCCTCCTACGAGCCAGGTCCATGCTCTCACCAGGCCACAAGAGTGGGTTCTCAATCCTCTCATTCAACACCCCCGAGTTCTAGGCTCTGCTCGTTCTCCCCACCCCACTGATTGATAAACTGAGGCCCAGAGAGGTGAAGTCCATAGCCAATGTGTGCTGGAACCAGGGTTTGAGCCCGGGTCTGTCCTGGGCCCACACCCCACCCCTCATCCCTCAACCCCGCTTGACCACAGCCCCCATCTCTGGCCCAAACCTCCCACTCTCACCCCCGACACCCCGTCTGTCAGCAGGTCCTGCTGCTCGGCCTTGGGGACAGGTCCACCTCCAGCCCCTGCCACCACAACCCCCCGGTGGTACCATCCAGTCTATTCTGTTCCAGTCCTCGCTGCACAGAGTGCTCCCAGCCCGCGCAGTCCCGGCTACGAGGCCAGCCCCACGTTGGGACCCACCTGCCCTCTCCCCTGTGCCCTCTGACGTCCACTAGCTCATAGCAGGCACGGTGGCCACCATTAGCCCCTGGGGTGTCTTTGTGCCAGTTAGAAAGAGGTGCTCTCCATGAGGACGTGGCTTGCAGGGCTTGGGGGGGGAGCCCAGCCCCGAGCTCAGCCCCCTTTTGTCCTCAGTGGGCCATGGAGGGGGCTGCAAGCTGGGACACTGGGTCACTATGCACCTGGCCAGACAGCCTGGTTCTTCCAGCATTTGCTCCTCCTGTCCACATCCCCCTGCCCCACCAGTCCATCCCGCTGCAGATCTGTCTTGCTTATTCGTCTCATCCTCCGTGGGCCTCTCTTGACCAGAACGGAAGCTCCATGAGGGCAGGAGGGGTCTGTTTTATGTTCAGTGGATCTCAACAGCTCATGACAGCCCCTGGGGCTCAGTGCAAGTGCCCGTAGGTGAGTGGATGTATGAATAAGGGCTTCATGAAGTCTGGGGAGAAAACTTCCCTTTCATGACCACATGAGAATTGTTTCCCTCTCCATGATATGATTAAAGTTATAGCTGCTTCATGGATTTGACTGCTTTTCCCTTAGGTGTGGAACCCCAGAAAGCACTTTCTCTAAGGTGAGTTTTCAAAACTGAAGATTTTCCTTTCAACAGAGACAAGACCAGCATTCCAAGGCAGTAGAAAAGCTGATCGGAGCCTGGCTGGGGCTGGGACCCCAGGGAGAAACCCGTCCACTCCTGGCCGGCTTCCCTGCCCTCCTGCTGGGCCTCGGCCCATCTGCCCAGTTTCATATTCTACAGATGGCCGGTTCTGAGTTTCATTTCTGAACAAGAAGCATCTTGAGTACAAAGCAAACATGCTTCGGTCCAGATACTGTTTCTCAAAAACTGGGTTCAAAAAACATGCACAATGTTTTAAAGTGTTTTTTGAGGAGGATTTTCTGCTGGTGGGGGGTGGCGGTGACAGCTGGGGGAAGGGAACCTCATTTGCATGTTCTCTGTCCCATGTTGAGGACCTACTGTGTGCCAGGGCCTCTTCCAGTGCATCAGGAACTTTCACTCATTGAATCCTGTGGCCCCTGTGGTTGTTTTCTCTTGTTTTGTAATCAACAATTACAACTGGCTTTTTTTGTTTTGTTTGAACTTCCCAGCGTGTGTTTCAATTCCCTTCTTTTTGTGACAGACTGAGCAGAAGGCTGTACCTGAGACCCAGGCTTTTATAGATGCCCATCCTTTTGGCAACTGGGGTTGGTCCAAGGACTGGCCATGTGACCCAGGCAGGGCCAATCAGATCCTTCCCTGGCAATGCTATATGGAAGCTGGAGGAAGCTGTCTCACTGCCAGGGTTTTCATGCTGGGAGACAGATCTGGACCCTGTGATCCCTGCCCGCCCCCCTCCCAGAGGGAACCAGCAGAGACAAGTAGAGAGGGGAGGTGGAGAGACTGAGGTCTGAGAGCCTGAGTCCCTGTTCCAGTGTCCAAATCCTCACTTCTGGCAGCCCCTTCCTCACTCCTGAGGTATTTCAGCATTCGTCCCAGCCTTGAGAACCAACTACGAATTAGCCCCGTTTGCTTAAGTTGGTTTGAGTTGGTCTTCTGTCCCTTAGAACTGATGGTCCTAACATTCATGTTGACAGTCACTTCCAAGGCCGTAAGCGCAATGGACAGAGCAGGTGGTGCATCCAGAATCCAGATGCAATCTCGCTCGCTCTGGACCTCGTGCTCTTTCCAGCACACTCTGTCTCTTGTGTCATTACATCATGACAACCTCAGTGTGACAGCTTCATCATAGCCCTGCGAGGGTTTTCTAGATGAAGAACCCGAGGCTCAGAGCCAGACGACGCACAGTTGTGGGGCAGAGGTTGGGCTGCCCCCCGCACGGTGCCACCCACTGCCCCATGCTACACATAACGCCAGCAGGAGGACCTCAGCAGGTGTGTGAGTGGCCGAGCGTGATGTGCAGCGACAGAGATCAGAACACCCGCAAACCTGCCCCGAGTGATGGCACTGCCTGCGATCTACTTCCACTGAAATTCTCACTATCATCTTATTGGTGTGATGATTGTAACTTCAGCAACAGCAATGGCACTGATGAGAAGAGGGGCCTCCGTGCCCTCTCCTGCTTACGTCACCTACCAGCCGCGTGCTGGGCCCTGGGCAGGGCATGCTTGGTCTCAGCACGAAGCAGCTCTGCAAGGCGGGGCTTCATCGAGGGATTGGTGGGAAGAGGTGGCGGGGAGAACCACGTCCCTCTGACCCAGTGCTCAGGGCAGTAGAAGGACCCACCACATCAGGGGCAGAGGGTAAAATCCTCTGCATTATCAAAGACATTTTCTTTTTTGATTACACAAGTGGTCAATGAATACTTTCTTGTGAAAATCCAAACAACGCAGAATGAAAGTCTGCATGCCTGAAATGGTCAACTACTTTTAAAGGTCGTCATGTAGTCTTCCAGATACATTCCTTGCCATTTACATATGTGTGTAGGTGATAGGTAGGTAGATATATAGGTAAATGCATAGAATTTTTTTTTCCGTCTTCACTGCGTCTCTTTATTTTATGTATGTATTTATTTTAACATCTTTATTGGAGTATAATTGCTTTACAATATTGTGTTAGTTTCTGCTGTATAACAAAGTGAATCAGCTATACATATACATATATCCCCATATCTCCTCCCTCTTGCATCTCCCTCCCACCCCTCTAGGTGGTCACAAAGCACCGAGCTGATCTCCCTGTGCTATGTGGCTGCTTCCCACTAACTAATACATTTGGTTTTATAAAGATGGGTTCCTCATGTTATTTCTATGTTCTACACTTGTGGTTTTTTTTTTTTTAATAAAAAGACTGATTTCCATGCCGGTAAATATATTCTTTACTGGCAACTGCTGATTATGTAACCATTTCCCTAATGATGAGTATATTGTATTTAGGTTGTTTCTTTTTTTTCATCATCAAAGCCACATTTTTTGGTTATACTTACTCTTTTTCTCTTTCAGGTGAACTTTAGGGTCAGCTTCTTAGTCCCGTGAACTGGAATATTTAGGTTTAAATGTATAGATTAATTGGGGGAAAACTGGCATCTTTATAATATTAAATTGTCTCTTCCAGAAAAATGATACAATTATTTTATTCAGATCCCCTTAAATTTTTCTTTAGGAAGGGTTTTGTTGTTTTCTCGCACATATATTGTGGTAGAGTTTTCCTAGGCGTTGTACAGGTTTTGCTGCTTGTGTGAAAGAGCTGTTCTATGACCTTGCAGATTGGCCACTGGTGTGTAGGGAGCCTATAGTGTTCATATGTTGACCTCATGTTATGTAAATGGATTGAAGATGGCCCCATATTGGCCCTGGGTTCCTTACTTCCTCACGGCAGCCTGGACCGTTAGCTCAAAGCCTGCTGGCCCCAAGCTCAAATTTTTACACATCCAGTTACTTTAAATATACGCCATATAAGCATATTTTTGCCATTTGGTGCCTGCCTCCTTTGCACATGTGAAATTTGCCAGCAAACGGGGCCTGTGAAAGATTCCAGGTGGCTGCCGCTCTTCAGAGCCCTCTGGCCCAGAGACGCCCCAAATGGTACTGAGAGACATCAGTGATTCCCCCGGAAGTTCCTGTGCCCTCCTCCCTCTCTGGCTGGTGGCCCTGGGCTGCAGTCCCCGGAAGGTTTCACACTGTGAGGGACTTCCCCCTCCCCCATCCAGCCAGGATAAAAGGCAGCCCAAATGATGCTCGTCCCACTCTCCTGCCACCTTGAGGTCAGATCTTTTTCCTTGAACTGAAATCCTCAAACTCACTACAACTTACTGAATTGTTATTTAAGTTGTTTTCAGTTGATTAGCGTTATTTTTCAAGTAACTGTATAGTCAGCTATGGCTTCTCTGTATCTTCCTTTCTGTTATTTACATCTCATTTTGTTACCGGGGCCAAGCAAGCTTCTATTGCTTGCTGCAAGACAGGCCAATAGATGGAGTTGTTGGGACAAAGAATAGTGTGGCTTTATTTAGAAGCCAGCTGACCGAGAAGACGGTGGGCTCGTGCCCCAGAGAACCAGCTTGTCTGAATTAGAGTTCAGTCTCCTTTTATACTAAAAGAAGAGGGAGCAAAGTCAAACACTTTCTGGTTCCCATCAGCCTCGGGAGGGGATGTGTTAATTTCTTTCCCCTGCAGTCATTCACAGGTGGGCCCTGTCAGGATGTTTCCTGTGAGCAGAACAAAGGTATTTTAGCTTAATGCTCATTACCTAGGAAGCAAGATTCCCAGAAATGGACGATTACGTGTAATTTAAGCTTATTGGCAACATCCCTTTATTCATTAACTTGTAATTGAGTACAAAAATGTTCTTCCCTATTACAGAAGGAGGACCAGTGTTGGCGTCCCAGGAACAGAGGCATTTAACCTTTATTTTTAAGGTGGACATTCTTTACATCTGGTCAATGTGCCCTTTTCTTCAGTAATTAAACAGATGGACAATGTATGTTTGACAGGCCACAAACAGGCTGAGTTAGCATGAAATTCAAGGTGACTCAAGGATAAGCCAGAATGACTTCCCCAGACCTCAACATGTGAATATTTCTTTTATCACTACCATGAGGTGGTGAGGGGGATTCTGTGCTCACGGCCCGTGTCTAGGGGCGGGGGCTCCAGAAGCCCAGGGACAAGGGCCTGCCGTCAGGCTGTGGCACCATCTGGGCCGAGTGGCCTCCCTGGCGGCTTTGCACAGTCTTCCCACCAGACCGGCTGGGCCCCGCTGACTGCCTCGGGGCCCCCAGGCGTGGCCTCTGGACCAGGTGGTTCCCCTGCGGGCACCCTCAGCCCTCCCGCCAGCACCCAGACTCGGGCCAGCCGGTGGTGGCACTCAGGGGCAGGTTCGGGGGTGACCGGAATGAGCAGAAGAGCAGGTGGGTGAAGGCGGTGACCGGGCCTCTGGTTTGTGCAGCTGTGTTTGCTGCTCCCGCCTCTGGGCACCTTGGCCTCTCCCTTGTCTCTGCTCCGTCACGCCTGTCACCACCCACCCACCTGGTCCCTCCCAGGCCACAGAGGAGCCTCTGGTTTCTCTCACTCGCCTCGATGGCTCTGATGCTCACTTCACACTGGGCGCTCCACACAGGGGCCCCTCCTGAGTGTGTGTGTGTGTGTGTCTCTGTGTGTGTATCTGTGTGTACCTCTGTGTGTCTGTGTGTCTTGTCTGTGTGCGTCTTGTCTGTGTGTGTGTGTTCTGGCTCTGGTAGCCTTAATCCTGGTGTTATCTTACTTTTCAAATATAACAGATGTCTGACTTCCCCTGTGATTTTTGCTGCCCGTTACTCAACCCAGGATCTTTTACCTAACAGCACTCCTGCTGGGCTTTTATCCCAACTGAATTCAATCTGTGCTCATTGTAAACTGTGTGGAAATCCTCAAGTCCACCCCAAACCAGTCTGGAGTCACCCAGGTGGTTACCACTTTACCCCCGCCTCCTTGAAGGATCAAAGCTGAGTCAAGCTGTGCAGAGATGCCAGGAGGGGCGTCAGAGGTCAGTCCTCACATCCTTCCTTCCAGGGGATACAGTGAGTTTCCCAGAGTTTCAGAGTAGAAATCCCTGGGGAACTGTTTGGTTTCTACTAATTTATTAGACTATCAGGTAAGACCCAAGTGCACAGACCTAAAGATTTTTGACAGTTAAACATCTGGGATGAGCAATTCCACTCCTAGCTATTCACCCGAAAGAATTGAAAGCTGGGACTCAAAGAGATATTTGCACAGTCATGTTAGTAACAGCGTTACTCCCAATAGCCAAAAGGTGGAAACAGCCCAAATGTTCATTGGCAAATAAATGGCTAAACAAAATGTGTTATGTATATACAATGGAATATTATTCAGCCTTGAAAAGGAAGAAAATTCTGACACATGCTACAACAGGGATGAAACTTGGAAACATTATGCTAAGTGAAATAAGCCAGACACAAAAGGACAAACACTGTATGATTCCACTTACAGGAAATATCCAGGATAGGCAAATCCATAGAGACAGAAATAGAATAGTGGTTCCCAGGGGCTGAGAGGGGAGAGAGAATGGAGAGTGATTATTTAACAGGGACAGAGTTTCCGTTTTGAAAAGTTCTGGAGATGGATGGTGGTGACGGTTACACAACAAAGTGAATGCACTTAATGCCACTGAACTGTGTACTTGAAAATGGTTAAAATGGAAAATGTTGTTATCTATATTTTACCACAGTCAAAAACAATTAATAATGTAAGAAAAAAAAAACCTAGGATGGGTTTGGAAAAATGTTACTAGACATGGGCATGGACATGCTTGGGAAAATCCTGGCAGAGTATCAGGAGGAATGGAAGCAAATTAAACCTCTTTGAGACCTCTTGCTTAGTCAATTTCAATTTCTTCTAAGTAGCAAAACATACAAGACCAACAACATAAATGCTTTTCACAAAAACAGGATTGATAAATTTTATGGCCCATTTACATTGTAAATCTTCAATTAAGATGAGAAATAGGGGCTTCCCTGGTGGCGCAGTGGTTGAGAGTCCGCCTGCCGATGCAGGGGATGCGGGTTCGTGCCCCGGTCTGGGAAGATCCCACATGCCGTGGAGTGCCTGGGCCCGTGAGCCATGGCCGCTGAGCCTGCGCGTCCGGGTCCGGAGCCTGTGCTCCGCAACGGGAGAGGCCACAACGGTGAGAGGCCCACGTACCGCAAAAAAAAAAAAAAAAAAGATGAGAAATAAACCAGCCTTGAACAGGTGTTACGAATTAAATTGTGTCTCCCCCCCTCAAAATTTATATGTTGAAGTCTTAATCCCCAGTGCTTCAGGATGTGACCTTATTTGGAAACAGGGTCTTTACAGAGTAATCAAGTTAAAACGAGGTCATCAGAGTGGGCTGTAATCCAATATGACTGGTGTTCTTATAAAAAGGGGAAATTTGGACACAGACACACAGGGAGATGTCATGTGAAGATGAAAGCAGAAATTGGGGTGATGCTTCTACAAGCCAAGGAACACCAAACATTGCAAGCAAACCCCCAGAAGCCGGGAGAGAGAGGCAGAGAACAGATTTCCCCTCAAGCTTGGAAGGCACCACCCTGATGACACACCCTGATGACACCTTGACCTTGGACTTCTGGCCTCCAGAACTGTGAAGCAATAAATTTCTATTGTTTAAGCCAGCCAGTCTGTGATACTTTGTTATGGCAGCCCTGGGGAACTAATACAGGTGGTTTAAAACAACAGAAACTTTTTCTTCCCTCTGTGACTGTGTTCAAATTTCCCTCTTCTTAAAGGACACCAGTCAAATGGGATCAGGGCCCACCCCACTCCATCTTAACTAATTCGTCTGCAAAGACCTCATTCCCAAGTAAGGTCACATTGATGGGCATGGGGTGGGGGGAGGGTTAGGAGTTCAACGTATCTTTGGAGGGGACACAATTCAACCCACGACAGTCTGCCCTCTGGCTGCCCAAAATTCACGTCTTTCCCACATGCAAAATGCGTTCACACTATCCAAATATCCCCCCAAGTCTAAACCATTCCTGCATCAATTCTAAGTCCAAAATCTCATCTAAATACCATCAAGTCAAAGTCCCAAATCTGTGCTCCTCTCTGTGTCCCAGACCTGGCACGGAGGTGGTGCTCAGGAAATGGGTACCTCCACACCCATTCATTCACTCGCTCACTGTTCATTGCACACCTACTGTGGGCTGGTCCTGGGGATCCTGAGATAAATCAGACAGAATCCCTGAGTCTGATGGGGAAAATTAACACATTAATACATAATCTGAATAAAATGTAATACTTGGCTTCTTCTATCACAATGCTTATCACACTGTTTTATAATTATTTATCTGAAACAATCTAAAAAATGCACAAGGTTGCATTTTGTAAAACAAAGCAAAATGGTTTCCACTAAATTTTTGTTTCTTCTTCCTGAGATTTTACATCTCTTAGAACTGAAAAGTGTTTTTCATTAGAAGCTTGTGGTTTGGGCACAAACTGAGCAAAAAATTTTTTTAAAGTATCTGTAGGATCTGTAATGACGTTACCTCTCATTCCTGATATTGGTAATTTATGTCGTTTTTTTTTTTTCTTTCTTTTACTGATTAGTTTAACTAGAGGTTATAAATTTTATCAACCTTTTCAAAGAAGCAACTTTTGATTTTCTCTATTGCTTTCTGTTTTCTATTTCAATTGATTTCTACTCTGATTTTTATTTTTATTATTATTCCTTTTCTTCTGTTTATTTTGGGTTTCAGTTTTCCTATATTTCTGGTTTCTTATGGTAGAAGCTGAGGTCAATATTTCACTTTCCTTCCTTTCTTTAAAGGATTAAAAACAGCTTTATTGAGATATAATTCACATACCATACAATTCACTCTTTTAAAGTCTACGATTCAGTGGTTTTAGTATATTCATAGATACATATACAACAATTACCACAATTAGTTTTAGAACATTTTCATCACTGCAAAGAGAAACCTGTGCCCATTAGCTGTCATTCTGCATTTCCTCCTCTTCCCGCTTCCGGCAACTGATAATCTACTTACTGTCTCTGTAAAATTTCCTATTCGGGACATTTCCTAAAATGGAATCATATAATATGAAGTCTTTTGTGACTGGTTTCTTTCACTTAGCAGAATGTTTTAAAGGTTCATCTGTATTGTAGCATGTATCAGTATTGCATTCTTTTATTTAAAACAATTTTTTAAAGCCCCCTTTTTAAAAAAAAAGTTTGTTTTATTTTATTATTATTTATTTATTTACTTTCGGCTGTACCCTGTGTCATGTGGGATCTTAGTTCCCCGACTAGGGATCAGACCCCTGCAGTGGAAGCGCAGAGTCTTACCCACTGGACCGCCAGGGAAGTCCCAGTATTACATTCTTTTATATGGCTGAAGAATATTCCAGAATATTCCAAACAAAAGGTGGAGAAAGGAGGAATTCGATCTCTGTGCTTGAGCTGAGACGTCCATCTTCTCCTGCCCTCAGGCACCGGCTCCTGTGTCTCCAGCTCTTGGATTCAGACCAGGACTTACACCTGACACCCGCCTGTTTCTCAGGCCTTTGGCCTTGGACTGAATTACACCATTGGCTTTCCTGGGTCTCCAGCTTGCAGACAGCAGACTGTGGGTCTTCTCAGCCTCCATAACCCCGTGAGCTGAGTCCTATAATAAACCTCTTCTTATATAAATCTCTCTCTATCCCTGGTTCTGTTTCTTTGGAGAACCCTGACTAGCACTAACTCAGACCTCTGCTTCTGGGCTCTGAGCCAGTGACAGGTGGCTGTCCTAGTACATGAAGCCTGGCAGCAGAGACCGAGCACACTTCTCTTGGCCCGATGAAGGATGACTGCCCACACTGGGGAGGCCTGGGGCCCGCTGTCAGGAGACCCACTGGCCCGCAGATAGAAGCCGCATTCTCCAAAATCAACTTCCCCAGCAACAGAGGTTTCCTATTTTGGTTTCCTATCTGCCATGTCATTTTCCTGACATCTTTTCTTGTTGAAAACATAGGAGAGGAGCCATTGGCTGGGCCCCTGGGAACATCTGATCACGTGGTGCCTTTTTGCCACCCACAGGCGGCTCCTTGCTGCCACCAGGATGAAGCTCACATCCCTAGGATGGCCAGCCTCAACTCCCTGCGTGCCCCTCCAGACCCCATCAGCACACTGAACTGACGTCTTGCAGACCCTCTGGTCTCTAGAGCCTCAGCCTGGAGCATTCCTTCCTCTCTTGAACAACCCACCCCAAGATCCCTTTGCCTGGCTGATAGCAATCTTTTGACTCAGGTCCCAACCTGGCCGTCACCTCCTCCAGGAAGCCTTGCCCAGATTGCCCAGGCTGCTTTAGGTTTCTCCTCTGTGTCTTCCTCCATCGGGGCCCTGGTCACAAAGGGGTGTGTGCGTGTGTGGGCGTCTTTGCTCTTGTCTTGGCTGAGGCTGTGGGTTCAGCTTGACTCCTCTCAGGGCGTTGAGCTGAACAGAAGGAACTGTCTTTCCTCCCGTCCTTCTCCCATCACTGCCCCTTCCTGGTCCCTTCCTTCCTCCTCAACTTCACCTGGTCCTCCTTCACTGTGTTGTTTCCCTCGCCTGCCGGCATAATGACAGAGCTGCAAGCGGCCTCCTTCCGCGTCGCTGACACCCCCTCTGGGAGTCCAGCCTTCTCTCCGGGCTGCCCCTGCCTTCAGTTCCACACCAGCCTTGATTTACTGGACGGGCCGGGACGTTTGCTGGGTCCTGTCTAGAGGCAAGCGATTTGCTTCGAGGTGATAAACGTGGCTCCATGGGCAGGTGATAAATGTGGCCCAATGGGCCTCGGCCCAGCTGTGGTTGCCGGGTCAGTCCCGAGCCGCCTTGCTGCTTCCACCCCGCCACTCCCAGCTCTGCCAAGAGTTCAGCCCAGAGGGATGATTTAAATAAGTGGCCCCCAATTTTTCTTTGTTCCTGGAAATATCTTACACACACTATTTATGTTTTGAAAAATCCACGCAACAAGTGATGTTAAATACACTCCTTAGCTGGGAAAGGTGGACTTCCTTCTGCCGGTGCATTCCTATTTCTGCCAGCAGGGGAGGCATCTGGGCTGATGAATGTCCACCACGAGAATGACTGCAGGCGTTTGGAATTTGTCTTCAGAGAGCTGAGGGGGAGCAGGCATTCTGGTTGCTTTGTGCAGCCAGGGAAGTATTATTTGTACCTCTGGGCTCATGAGGGTTTTGAGTGAACAACGTGACAATATGCCCTCAGAATGGCCCTCCCTGCAGGATCCCGAGCTTGGGACGTGCCCCTGTGTCACGAAGCCACCTCAGCAGGAATGCCTGTATGGCGGGAACAAAGCAAAACAAAACACAACACCTGATCGTCAGGCAGAGAAAAGCAGCTAAGTGCCTCCTGCAGCTCTGAGAGGGAATATTCTGTATTCGATCACAACGCAGGTTATGATTTTCAAAAAGGCAACATACAGGGTAATTTACGTGGCAGAATTCTAACTTGCAGAAAATCGCGGAGTGCAGTGGAGGGCCTTTGTTTTGGGAGCTGCTTGGGGCGTGGAGCAGTGGGCGGCGCCTGTAAACCCTGGGCCGGGCTGTGGCCCGTGTGCCGGCCTGACTTGGAGCTCCCGGTACCTGCTTCTCTTTGCCGGGTCCGCTTTGGGCTTCCGGGACCAACTGTCCATGTACACCAGTGCCTGGGAACTGGCCCATCCCAGGGCCGACGCCTGTTCAACAAACACGACTGGTATCCGCCCTGTGCCGGGCACGGCTGTGGGTATCAGCACTGGAGGAGGTGGTGAGATGCCCCGCACCTGCTCTCAAAGTGCCCCAGGTGAGACAGGCAGGGGACACGGGTTCGTGCCCCGGTCCAGGAAGATCCCACATGCCACGGAGCGGCTGGGCCCGTGAGCCATGGCCACTGAGCCTGCGTGTCCGGAGCCTGTGCTCCACAACGGGAGAGGCCACAGCAGTGAGAGGCCCGCGTACCGCAAAAAAAAAAAAAAAAAAAAAAAAAGAAAAGTGATGTGTAAGTCAGAACCCTTCCCTAGGACCTTCTCTGCAGAGTCACCTGCCACATGCAGTGACAGCCCTTTTTGCGGGTTCATCCCCCCACCCTGGCCCCTGGACTACAAGCTCCTTAAGGCCAAGGACTCTGTCTTGTGCCCTGTGTATCCCCAACATCCAGCACGGGGCCAGTCACCTGGAAGGTATAGGTGCACGAGTGTCAAGTTGAACTAACTTAATAAAAGCTGGCTTCCATGCAGTCAGGGGCGGACGCAGTGGGCTGCCCGCTGCAGCCAGTGCAGTCTTCCGCTGGCTGCGTGTGTGCCCAGTGGAGGTGCTGAAAAGTCTTGAGGAAACGGCAGGGAGAGGAGCTGGGGCAGGGGCCGCCCTGCTTCTCCCCTCTGCCCTCTCGGTGACCCAGACGGGTTCCTGCCCCTCGCTGCCACTGTAGGGTGCACCCCGGGCTCCGTTACCTGCAGGAACTTCTCTGGGGATGTCTGAGGTAGGGCGAGGGCATGAGTGTTGGAGTTTGATGGACTCAAGTTTTAGCCCACCTCCACCCCTCCCTGGCTAGTAATTCCCCACGCTGAGCATCCACTTCTTCCCCTAGAAACACAGGGGAAGCAGCACCAGCCCCACAGGGTGCTGTGCAGGTTCAGGGAGATGAAAGGTCTCAGCACTGCACGGGGCTCAGAGCAAGTGCTCGAGACAGAACAGCAGTCACTGTTATTGATATTGGACCTGAAGGGCAGTGTACTGGGATGAAGACGTGGCCACATGCTCCAGAAATGTGCACCCCCTGAGAAGCCCAGGAACTGGCCTCTGATCCGGACCCTGCAGCTAGCCTCTCTGGGGAGGCAGGAGAGGGAGAGAAGGCTGGCTGGGTTAGTTTACTTGAAACAGGCTCTGTCCCTTCCTAACTGTGTGGCCTTGGACAAATTGCTTAATCACTCTGAGCCTCAGTGTCCTCATCTGTAAGAGGGCGTGATCTTGGGGTTAGATAGAGGAGGGTGGATGGTGGGCAGTGATGTGTGAGGGACACTGCTCCCCGTGGTGGAGGGAGATGGGGCTTTTCTAAAGGCTGGGTCTCTTCTTTGGGAAGTTCACTTCCCTGATCTTCCCAGGGCTGAGGCTGAGTGGCCCCCAGAAAGTGAGAACGTTGGGCTTTCTGCCTCAGTAGTCATTGGGTCTGGGGAGGCCCTTAGCAGGTCAGTTAGGAACGAGTTTAGCTACAAGTCTGAAAACCTGACCAGCAGGGACTTGAACATATAGGAGTTTATGTTCCTCCTGTAAGGAAAAGAACAAGAAGTCTGGAGGGAGTGGCCCCTGGCATGATTTCGGCTGCTGCATCACGCTGCCAGGGATGAGGCTGCTGTGTCTCCAGACATCACATCCACATCCCAGGCAGGAAGATGGAGGACAGGAAGACCTTTTCCCTCCATGGTCTTTGCTTTTGGGGTCAAGAAGGGAAGCTCCTCCATCAGAGTCCCCTTATATCTCATTGGTCACCACTGGGTCATACATGCCCACCCTTTAAGCAATCGCAGGCCAGAGGAATGTGATGCCAGGACTGGTGTGGACCAATCATGACTCACCCCTTTCTCGGGCGGACCTGCCTTTTCTGAGATCCTGAAGGCTCCAGGTGCTGCCTGCAGCCTGGTGGTGGCCGGGGCGGAGAGGCAGTGCAAAGTCTGGGCACACGTGGACTTACCCAGGCAGGAGCCGCCCCTGTCCCTTGTAAAGATGGAGAAAAGAGGACAGGTGACACAGTCCCATGTGCAAGGTCACACCTGGTGGGGACTTGCCCCAAGCCACCACTGTCCACGCCTGATCACGTTCCCCTGGCAGATGCTGGAGCTGAGACTCTGGCAGGGAGTGTCCCCTGTGAGAAGTTACTTAGGCAGGGTTACATCCAGGTGGGTGCCTGGAAGCCGTCTCCATTGGAGGCATCCCTGGCTTGCACGCCTCCAGCGACGGGGAGCTCTCCACCAGCCCAGGCCAGATGGCTCTGGCCAAGCACAGTGAGAACAGGGAGAACATCTCAGTCCCTGAGGAGGCCGGAAAACAAACAGACGATGGAAACTCAGCCAGGAAAGTTTTATGCATTATCTGCACTCTGGCCATGGTGTCTAGAGAAAGAGCCTGTAAAAATGCAGCCTTCAAGCCAGGCCCAGGGGTCGGGGGTGGACTTGTCCAGCCCCTGGCTTTCAAGTTGTTAAGCAGGTCTCTGTAGCCCTCCTCCCAGCCTCAGGTTTGCCCTTGTGCCCATGGCTGTGAGAGATGAACCAGATCCAAGTGGGTCTTCGGATGTCTCCCTCTCTGTCTCTCTGTCTCTGTGTCTCGCCCCTCTTCTCTCTCCTCTCTCACTAAAGCTAAAAGAGTACTTAACAAAAAACACCTTGAGAATTTCCAGAGCCAGCACAGAGCTGCCAGGAAACAGCAGACTCTGGAAAACAAAGAGTTGGCAATGATCCTTGGGCCCGACCAAGGAGGGTCTGAAGAAAGATTCACCCTCAACCTCCCTCCAAACTCCCCACCAGAGACAGAACCCTGTCCCCAGGAGGGTCCAAAGTAGGGGCACCAGGACCGATCTCAGTGGGGTGCCTGTGTGTAGAGGCTGGTGGGCGTTCCCCCAGGTGGATGAGAAAGGGGATACTGCTCTGTTGAGGGGGAGAATATAAACACCAGAGGAGACTGTCATCTTTTCCAGACCCTGGGCCAGCGTGTGTGCTGGTCTGCAAGGTCTGGTTGAAGAGCAGAAGCGGCCTCTGGTGGGGAGGAGAGCAGCAGCCACAGGATGCAGGATTGCATGGACCAGTTGCAGAGCCTTGGTTGCTCACAGTGAAGCCAGGAGCCCTGGGCCCCGTGGGTCCTTCAGGCTGGGAGGAGTCATCTCCCTCCCCGCCTCCTCCTACACTGGTAGGTGGCTAAGGGCTCCTGCCCTGGAGTGGGACACCGCTGTGAGCCGATCCTCCTCTGCCACTCGCTCCCTGAGCCTTACGTCTGCATCTCCAACCTGGCTCATAGTTCCCGGCTCGGCTGAGTTTTGCTGCCGTAACAAATGGCTCCCCAATCCCAGGGGCTTGAAGCAAAGGCTTGTTTCCTGCTCAAATCCCACGCCCCTCAGGGGCCAGATGAGGGCCCTGCAAGACACCCTCTTGGGGGGGGATGATAGTCCTCACCTGGGGGTGGGGGAGGACTCTTTCAAGTGTGATAGCAAGCAAGTAAGCATGTAGCTTAAGGGACTATGCCCTGTAGGCGCTAGGTAAATGTGAATTTCTTTATTTTGCATTAATTCAGCAAACCTTTCTGAGCCCCTCTGGGGGCCAAGCATGGAGCTGGTGCCAGTCCCTGCCCTCCATGAGTTTGGACTGGCGAGGACAGCTACGTTGGCACATCATCACAGTGCTGGGGGAAAGCTGGGTCTGGGGTCTGTACCCTGGAATACCACAGGGTAGAGTCACAATAAACATCCTAGAGGGGGGATGTTGGGGAGGGGCTTTGAAAGAGGGCTAAGAGCTCTTCCAGTGGAGAAGACGTCTAAATAAAAAAGTCATCCTTCCTCAGGAAGTAAAATGCATCATAACTCATGGATGCCTAGAACTTTGTGGTTTACAACAGTATTTCTTATATGTAATTTCACTTATATGTTGAAATGATTCTTTGTGGTAAATATTATTATCCCCATTTTATGGATGAATAAAACTGAGGCTCAAGGTTAAGTCAATTTCCCAGGGTGACGCCTTTAGAGGGTGACTCAGGATTTGAGCCTGGGTCTCGTATTCTATGACAAGTATCTCCTAGAGGGGTGTCTCTGCCCCTCAGTAAATGTGTGACTTTGCACAGGTCACTTTTCTCTTCTCAGTTCCTCATCTGCAAATGGGGACAGGCCCCCAGGGTTGTGCATCTCAAAATGAGAAGGTGAGCCTGGACCAGAAGGCCCTCTGCTGACATCCCAGGCTGCTGTGGTCATGCCTGTTTTTGCTCAGCTGCCCGAACAAAATACCACAGACTGGGGGGCTCAGACAGCACAGGCTTATTTCTCACAGTTCTGGAGACAACAAGTCCAAGATCAGGGTACCAGCATGGTCGGGCTCCTGGTGGGTTTCTCTTCCTGACCTGAGGATGGCCACCTCCTCCCTGTGTCCTCCCAAGAGAGCGCTGGTGTCTCCTCCTCTTAGGAGGGCACTAACCCCATCAGGGGATCCACCCTCATGACCTAATCACCCCAAAGGCCCACCACCAAATACCATCTCATGCTGGAGGGGAGTGGGGAAGGGAGGGGGTTAGGGCTTCATCATATGAATTTGGGGGGGACATATTCAGTCCACAGGAGACCCCCCTTCTTTCCGGGCTCAGTACCGAGTGCCAAGCAAGCCCTCTCTTGCTTTTGTTGGTTTACCGGAAACACATTCTATTTTTGTTTTTCCTGCTGGTGGGAAGCAACGGGTGATTTTTTCTTTACTGGTGATGGCTTAAGGGGCAGAGGCAAGGCCAGAGCCTGCTATGGGCATGTGCAGTGCAGTTTCTACAGTCACCAGGAAGTCTCCAGAATGGTCCACCTGAGTGTGTCCACTTCTGTCCAGCCTCACGGCCACTGTCCTGGTGGTCTAGATGGCTTCTACCGGCCTCAGCCTCGCCTCTCTCCTCAAACCCACCTTCCGTGCGGTATCCAGAGGCATCTTTCCAAAAGGCAGATCTGACCCTGGCAACGAGCTGCCTCAACCCTGCCATGCCGCCTCACTGCCTTTAGGATAAAATACCTCTGCTTCACACAGTCTCAGGGGCCCAGGGTCTGGTCCTCATTTTCCTCTGTGAGATCACCTCTTCTCTGCCCAATTCCCTAAACACCAGGCCAATGGAATGGATTTTGGCTCTGGCCCCTGGCTGCACTCCAGCTGAGAGCTTGTCTCCTCCCTCCCCCCTCTGCTTCTCTGACTCAGGCCCCAGCCACCTGGCAGCCTCCCCAGCCCCTCCCACCCAGGCTGGGTCAGGGCCCTCCATGCTGGGGCTCCTGAGTGTCCTGGGCTCCCACCCGCCCCGCCCCGGCAGAGGCAGGTCAGCACCACGCGGGGATCCGGAGCTGGGCTGCCTCCGTTCACATCCCAACTCCTCCGCAGCCCTGCCTGGAGACCTGGCAGGTTTCTCCCATGCCCATCCTCCGCTTCTGCTTCCTTTCAGCACCCCCCACCTGATGGGGAGCTTGTGAGGATTAAGTGATTCTCGGATGTCCCCCGCGGTAGCTCCAGGAGTGTCCGCAGTGTGAGCCGGGCTGGCTCTGTGGGCAATCAAGGAAGCTCGCAGGCAGTCTGTCCTCTGATCGTACAGACACGGGCTCCGTGAAGGCAAAGCTGTGATTCGTCCACCCCATGGGTTGGCCAGAGCCAGGGCTCGGACAGCACGTGCTGAAGGGTCAGAAACCATGCTGTCCGCTAGCTGCCTGGTCCTTGGAGTGTGGAATTCCTGTAAAGGTGTAAAGACACCTTGGCTCCTTTCCATGCTCCTGTGACTCAGATTTCACTACTTTATTTTGCCTAAAGGACTGGCAATTAGAGATTTATGTGCAAAGCCCCTGCTGGGTCAATACCAGGCTGGCAATGGCCCCTTAATCTTCCCCCCTCCCCCTCCCCCTCCCTTCATCCCTCCTTCTCTTTCCTCCCCCGCATCTGCCCTCCTCCTCCCCCCTCTTCCCTCCCCACTCCCTCCCTCCCATCCTTCCATATTTATTTAAGTCCCTGATTTTTTTAATAAGTTTTTTATTTTTTTTATTAGTTTCTGCTTTATAACAAAGTGAATCAGTCACACATATACATCTGTTCCCACATCCCTTCCCTCTTGCGTCTCCCTCCCTCCCACCCTCCCTATCCCACCCCTCCAGGCGGTCACAAAGCACCGAGCTGATCTCCCTGTGCTATGCGGCTGCTTTCCACTAGCTATCTACCTTACGTTTGGTAGTGTATATATGTCCATGCCTCTCTTTCGCTTTGTCACAGCTTACCCTTCCCCCTCTCCATATCCTCAAGTCCATTCTCAAGTAGGTCTGTGTCTTTATTCCTGTTTTACCCCTAGGTTCTTCATGACATTTTTTTTTTAATTCCATATATATGTGTTAGCATACGGTATTTGTCTTTCTCTTTCTGACTTACTTCACTCTGTATGACAGACTCTAGGTCTATCCACCTCATTACAAATAGCTCAGTTTCGTTTCTTTTTATGGCCGAGTAATATTCCATTGTATATATGTGCCACATCTTCTTTATCCATTCATCCGATGATGGACACTTAGGTTGTTTCCAGCTCCGGGCTATTGTGAATAGAGCTGCAATGAACATTTTGGTACATGTCTCTTTTTGAATTATGGTTTTCTCAGGGTATATGCCTAGTAGTGGGATTGCTGGGTCATATGGTAGTTCTATTTGTAGTTTTTTAAGGAACCTCCATACTGTTCTCCATAGTGGCTGTACCAATTCACATTCCCACCAGCAGTGCAAGAGTGTTCCCTTTTCTCCACACCCTCTCCAGTATTTATTGTTTCTAGATTTCTTGATGATGGCCATTCTGTAAGTCCCTGATTTTGATGTTAGGTGCTCAGGGTTCAGGGGTGAATGGGCTACCTGCCTGTTCTTCTGTTACGGTCTTACAGGTTATTCCAATTCTCTCCAAAGCAGGCATCAAAGGTGGTGTGATGACACAGGCGTGAAAGGAGCACGGAGGTCAGAGGTCGGGAAGGTGAGAGGCAGCCAGGTGACAAGAAAAGGTCTGGTTCCTGGAATTGTGAAGTGCAGGTGCTGGGCTGGCCCTGGGCTCAGCCAAATTCATTCCTTTCTAGTTGGACGATGACTGAAATCTTATCACCATCCCTCCCCCATCTCTAACATGGGTTAATCCTTCCTCCCAGGTCGTTTTGGAGACCAAATAAAGCAGTAGCTGTATGAGGTCTCTGTAAATAACAAAGGCTGCACCCATTTTTGATTTATGGAATTCTACCTTCCCAAGTAAATGAAATTTTCTTGTTTAAAGTTTTTTTTTTTAATTGCAAAACTAAAACATGTGGATTGAAAAAAGTTGAGCAACATGCAAGCTGGTAAACAAAATGGAAAAGGTTTCTCTCCAAATCCCAAGATTCACCACTGTTAACACTGTTTGTTCATGCGGTAACCGCAGAAACATCTAGAAAGTATGAAGGCTCAGCCACAGAAGTCGTGTTGGCCTCACTGCTGCATGTTCTTGGCGTGTTCCAGACGCTCTCCGAGCCTCGGCTTTGCCAAGTTTACTCTGGGGAGGAGAATCGTCTCTACCTTTTGTGCGGGGATCGAATGATCTTTTCTAGGCACAGCTTTGTCACAGGCAGTGTCGGCTTGTTCCACAACTGTGGTTTCAAAGCCCTGAGACGCATTTACTGAGCAGGCGTGATTCTTGACTGGCGTTCTGCAAAGGCCCAAAACATCGTGACTCCTGTTACGATTCCAAGAGCAATTTTCATGGCAAACAAGTTGCACTGGGCCTCCCTATTTTGCTTGCTGAAGTTACTTAATGCCTCCCATTCAGTGTGTTTCAAGTCCTGCTTTCCAGGTTTTTAAAAAAGTTGTGATAAAATACACATAACATAAAACCATCTCAACCATTAAGTGTGCAGTTCAGTGACATCAAGTGCATTCACATGACACAGGCGTGAAAGGAGCACAGAGGTCAGAGGTCGGGAAGGTGAGAGGCAGCCAGGAGACAAGAAAAGGTCTGGCTCCTGGAATTGTGAAGTGCAGGTGCTGGGCTGCCCCTGGGGTCACATTCCTTTCTAGTTGGACGATGACTGCTCAGCCACAGAAGTCATGCTGGCCTCACTGCTGCATGTTCTTGGCATGATGGTGCAGCCATCACCACCATCCATCCCCAGAATTTTTCCATCTTCCCAAACTCTGTCCCCATTAAACAACAACTCCCCGTCCCCCCGCCCCCAGCCTCTGGCCCCCACCATTCTACTTTCTGTCTCCAGGAATTTGACTGCTCTGGGGATTTATATAAGTGGAATCATATAAGTGGATTTATCTTTTGTGGTTGACATTTCACTGGGCATAATGTCCTCAATGATCATCCATGTTGTAGCCTGTGTCAGAACTTCCTTCCTTTTTAAGATTGAATGTTATTCTGCTGTGTGGATGGACCACATTTTGCTTATCCATTCATCCATCCAGGGACACCAAGGCTGCTTCTACCTCTTGGCTGTTGTGAACAATGCTGCTGTGGACATGGGTGTGCAAATATCTGTCCTAGTCCCTGCTTTCGGTTCTTTTGGCTGTAAACCCACCCAGGTTTTTAACACTTTCCAGGTCTGGCGCCAGGTGTCGGGGGCAAAGAGGTGAGGAGATTGAGGCTTCTGTTGTCAGGGAGCCGTGGTCTGGAGGGGGAAGCGGAAGTGGACAGGTAATGCCACTGGGTGGGAGACGCCAACCATTCCTCTGAGCAGCACTTTGACTTTCTAGCGTCCTCTCACATCTGTTGTTTCATCACTTGCTCATGCGTGCCGAGAAGCAGCTATGAACATCAGCTCCATTTTATAGGTGGGAAGCTGAGTCGTGGGAAGATGCAATGCCTTGGCTGGGATCACCTGGTTAGTAGTGAAGCTAGTGCCAGAATTCAGGTAAATGGAGCCCAATTCACCAAGCTGTTCTCAAAAACAATATCCCCCATGCAGCTAGTTTTAGAATTTTTGGCTGCACTTGCAGGTGACAGAAACCCAGCTCACACTGGCTCCAGTGAGGGAGTTGATGGCTCATGTAATTAACAAGGCCAGGTGTTGGGCTGGCCCCGGCTCTGCTGAGGGCTGTGTGTGCTTCTCTCTCCACCTCCTGGGTCTGCCTTCCACTGGGCCTCGACTTTATTGAGCCGTTCTTCCGGGCAGCTGGGGAAGCTGACTGCCCGAAATCCAGGTTTCCATGGTTCCCAGAACTCAGATCCCATAGTAAGAGAGAGCTTCCCCAGACCTCCTGGCCCAGGGGGCCAATCTTTGGAGACCTTCTGGGGCCTAGTTTGGTTCCCAGGCCTGGGCTCGATCAAGCTAGGCATGTGTCAGGAAGATAGATTTTGGATTGGCAGGTCCAGCAGACCTCACGCTTAAGGGAGGAGAGGCAGGCAGGCTGGCAAGGCACGGAGTCCTCACAGGGCGGGGAGGGCTTTGATGGCAGAGCCCAAACAAGGATGGAAACAAAACATCGACTGTGGGCGTCCCAGGCCCCACGCGCTTTTTATCTTCGTTATGTGTGAGCCCACTCTGAGGACGGATTGAAGTAAAAATAGCTGCCTTTCCAAGCACCTCACGGAAGTTGATCATCCAAAGGGATTCTTGTATGAAAACCTTTCTTGTTTTTTGATACAATATTTTAACTTTGGTCCTTCAATGTGCAGATACAGACTTGTGCCAACTTTTTCTCCCAAGCAGAAGAGCTCCTCCAATTCCTTTCCTGAGTGTTTCCCACAGGCTGAGCTGGCCATGTCCATCCCAGCAAACCTGCTGCCTGGGGCCGGAGAGCGCGAGACCCCAGCCAGACACCTGGCCCCTGTTCTGTGTCCACACTGGCCTCTGACGAGGAAATCATTATGCACAACTCCCTGGGTAAGGTTTAAATAAAAACAACTTGGATGAGGATGCTTTACAACCTAGGAAGACGAAGCGAATGAGGAGGAATCAAATCACCTTTTGGTTTTCTACACTCACTCTTCCAGCAGGGAGGCAGGATGCCCGTGGCCACCCCTCCCCACAAAGCTGGGACTTTCTGCGGAGCTGCTGCCTGTTGGGGCCTTTCCTTGGCGTCTTCAAAACCTACTCATCAGGGCTTCCCTGGTGGCACAGTGGTTGAGAGTCCGCCTGCCGATGCAGGGGACACGGGTTCGTGCCCCGGTCCTGGAGGATCCCGCATGCCGCGGAGCGGCTGGGCCCGTGAGCCATGGCCGCTGAGCCTGCGCGTCCGGAGCCTGTGCTCTGCAACAGCAGAGGCCACAAGAGTGAGAGGCCCGCGTACAGCAAAAAAACAAAAAACAAAAAAAACCCCTACTCATCAGACAGACAATGCTTGGAGGTCTGGACTGGGGAGGTGGCAGTGAGATGGGGAGTGGATGGAGGGAGGTCCCACGGGGGGGATGCTGCGTCACAGGGTTGCCATGGCTCGGAGTGGGGAATGAGGCAGAACGTGGGTGGGCAGTGGGTCTATTTGCTGAGATGAGTGGAAGGGAAGGGAGGCGGGTGCAGGGAGGGACAAAGACTGCCCTTTGGATCTGCAAGTGCCGAGTTTGGATGCCTGTGGGAATCCAGGGGACCATTGGATCTACAAGTCCCTCTGCTTTATTTCTGGAGTTCTTAGACATTTCTAGTCATTGCTTCTTTTGGAGGGCTCAGGAACCTCACTTCTGTTCCCTCCGACCCACCCCGAACTTCGCCATTTCCCAGATATGTTTTAAGCTCCGACTGGGTTTTGGGCCCTGTCCTAGGAGCTGGGGATACAGCTAGGAACGACATAGACGTAGCCCCCCTCCCCTGAGTCCAGTGGGGAGCAGTGGCCGCAAACAAGAAACAAAGCAAGTAAGCAGGTTGCACCGAATGTGAGCTGAGGGTGTGTGCCAGACGAGATGGGGAGCTGGGGCAGGCCCCATGGACGCGGTGAGGGAGCTGCGTCTGGGGGAGAATGTTCCAGGAGGGGGAGGGGCGGTGGCGGGGGCGTGGGGAGGGCAGTGAGAGGAGGCCAGACCACACAGGTCTTCTGCCTTTTCTCCGAGGAGAACAGGGGCCACGGCGTCTTTTAAAAGAGATTTAACCGTTTTATTGAGAGATAATTCTCGGACCATGTAATCCACCCGTTTAATAGACAATTAGATTTAATACATTCGACGGCTGTGCAACCATCACCACAGTCAATTACAGGACATTTTCATCACCTCGAAAAGAAACCCTGTACCATTTAGCCATGGCCTCCGTCCCTCCCATTCCCCGGCCCAGGCCCTGGGCAGCTACTAACCTGCTTTCTGTCTCCGTAGACTGCCCTGTTCTGAACATTTCCTATGAATGGCATCCCATAGGGTGTGGCCTTTTGTGTCTGGCAGAGCACCATGTATGGCCTCCAGGTGCCTCCCTGTTGTAGCCTGCGTAAACCTCATTCCTTTTTCTGGCTGAATAATATCCTGCTGTGTGGCTGGACTACATTAGGTTCACCCTTCGTCCCACGTGGATGCGTCTGGTTCCTGACCTTTGGCGACTGTGGGTGGTACTGCTGTGAACATGCGTGTGCAAGGTACCGTGTGGACACGCTCTCATGGGTGGCAGCATTTTGAGCGCAGGAGAGTCACGCCCCAGTGCACGTCAGAAGTTCCTGCTCAAGTTCATATCTTCCTCACTCTGGTGAAGGAGAAATAGGGAGTGTCAGCCCTAAATGGAAAACGGGGGAAACCAGGGGGCCCCCATGGCTGGAGGAGCTTCCCTTCTAGCCCTGCCTTAGCTGGAGGTGTGTGTTCAGGTGCATCTGATCCTGGCTGAGTCTCCCCCTCTCTCTGGGATTTTTTTTCTTTTGGCAGCTTCACCTGGCTTGCAGGATCTTAGTTCCCCCGACCAGGGATTGAACTCCCTGCAGTGGAAGCACAGAGTCCTAACCACTGGACCACCAGGGAATTTCCCTCTCCCTCTCTCTCTTTTTTTTTTTTTTTTCTTTTTGCGGTATGTGGGCCTCTCACTGTTGTGGCCTCTTCCGTTGCGGAGCACAGGCTCCGGATGCGCAGGCCCAGCGGCCATGGCTCACGGGCCCAGCCGCTCCGCGGCATATGGGATCCTCCCAGACCGGGGCACGAACCCGTATCCCCTGCATCGGCAGGCGGACTCTTAACCATTGCGCCACCAGGGAGGCCCTCCCTCTCTCTCTTTACGTTTATCTTTGAGATAGTTTCCAAAGAGCCGAACATCAACGTCCCCTAATGTTAACTGTGAGTCTCATTACAATGTGTCAGAATAATTATTTTAATAATTAAGTAACTTGGGCTTCCCTGGTGGCACAGTGGTTGAGAGTCTGCCTGTCGATGCAGGGGACATGGGTTCATGCCCTGGTCCGGGAAAATCCCACATGCCGCGGAGCGGCTGGGCCCTGAGCCATGGCCGCTGAGCCTGTGCGTCCGGAGCCTGTGCTCCGCAACGGGAGAGGCCACAACAGTGAGGGGCCCGCGTACCGCAAAAAAAAAAAAAAAAAAAAAAAAAAAAAAAAAATTAAGTAACTCACGTATGCAGTACAAAACTCAAAATGTACAAAAGGTATGTCCTGAGAAATCCATCTCCCTCTGAGCTGCCAGGCCATCCTCAGCTGACCCTACGGTCACCAGCCCAGCACCTCCTGCCCTGGCCGGGGAATAGGGTCGCTAGGTAAAACACAGGATGCCCAGTTAAACTTGAATTCCAGATAAACAGTGAATCATTTTTATTTAATTCTTTTAATGTGTATTTTTTTCAAAGTAGGATTTTTATTTTGATGGTTTCTAGCTTCTTTCAATGACTACTTTACTGAGTTGTAGACTCTTTATGTTGGCTGCGCTTGTGGGATCTTAGTTCCCTGACCAGGGATTGAACCCAGGTCCCTGGCAGTGGAAGCGCGGAGTCCTAACCGCTGGACAGCCAGGGAATTCCTAGGGAATCGTTTTTAGTATAAATATATCCCAAACAATGTACGGGACATACTTATTACTAAAAATCATTCATTGCTTAATCTGAAATTCAAATCTCGCTGAAGGTCCTGTATTTTTATTTGCTAAAACTGCAAGCCTGCCAAGGAGAGAAAGAGGTCCATGAGAGAGAGAGAGATTCAGCGTGGGGAATAAAACAAGGGCTGGGGTGGATCAGCTACTTCTGGGCCACAGCTGTGTTCCTGATGACTTATGTTTGGGTTACTTTATTCCTATCTAGCAAATTGGTCCTACAGATCTCATTTTATTTTCCATTTGTTTATTCATTCATTCAACCAAGACACCTACTGCATGAGGGCCGTAGCGTAGTAAAGGCAGATGCCGAGCCCCACAGCTGCTCTTCCCAAGCTGCTGAGAGAACAGATACAATAACAGCATCCTCCCCTGACATGTCCTTCACTGTTTTCCTCTAAAACATCAGCCCCATGAGACCAGGGGTCCTGCGTGTCTCAGTCACTGCTGTATCACCAGTGCCCAGACCAGGGCCTAGGGACAGAGCAAAGCTTTCAATCAGTATATTTGTTAGGTGAATGACTCTGAAAATGGGCCCCAAGCATTAACAATCATGGGAAACTCAGCATGGCGATGGGGGCATGTCATTAAATTCAAGGCACCCCTTGCTTGGGTCATTTCATAGGAAATACTTGCAGGAAAATGGGTTTCTGCTAGTTTGCACCTTTCAATTACTGCCCAGGAAAACAGCTCAATTTCATTGCTGTGCCTGGGCATTCCGGAGTCTCTTCCAGGCAAATGTGTTATCCTGGGGACCCCTGTAAGCTTTATATCTCCCGGGTTCTCCCCACCTTCCCCCCACGCCTCCCCTGCTTCCCTGGTCTCCATGTGGCGTCCACCTGCGAGCTGGGGGCTGGGATGCTGAAGGCAAGCCCTCGCTGCAACTTTGTGAGGTCTGTGGACCAGAAAGGCCGGGCAGGGAGGAGGAGCCAGAGTGATGCTTCTCTATGTGTGTAAGGAGTGTGTGACTTTGCGTGGTGCCTCCCCATGTGTACGGTGAATTCTGTGCGCATAGAAAAGGTAACAGGGACCAAGGCCCCAGCCCTGACGGGGCGCATGAGGACGACACAAGACTGCCTGATTCTCCTTAGCAAGGATGCTGCTCCATGCCCCGAGCACCCTGACCACTGGGTGTGTTTCCAGCTGGAACCTGGCAATGCAAACGTCACCTTGAAGTGTGTGTGTGTGTGTGTGTGTGTATGTGTACACACACATGAGAGGGACCGTTTGTGGGGAAATGAGAATTTGGCAGTAACTCAGCCAAGTGGGAATCTTATGGTGTGTCTCCTGCTTTGGGGCCCTGACTGCACCTTCTGCAGACCAGCAAGTTTCCATCCAGGCCCATTTCTCTCCATCTGGTCCACACTTCCTTCCAGACCCAAGTCCAGAAAACAGACCTTCTGGAGACTAAGTTAAAACCAAGAGGTTTCCAGCCAGCAGCCAGCCTGGGGCCACGGGAAGAGCTTTTATTTGGGAGGGGTGGCTGTTTTTCTCTCAGAAAAGTGGACGAGCTAAATCTCCCTTTAGAGGTAGAAAGCCTTACATGGGCACCGAACCAATGATCCTCATGACCCCCATGCTGGAGAGACAGAGGCACATCCGTCTGTCCAGCACCCCTGAGTTTTGGGAACTCCCCCACGCTTCCGTGTGGCTCCAGTGGGACTGTCAGGGAGGGGCCGTGACCTCCCTGCCACAGGGTGGGCACAAGATCTCAACAGGCAGGTCAGAGTGGCCTGTACCCCACATGCAATGATTGGGCCAAAGCTGAACGCAGGACTGAAGCAGAGTCCAGTATCCCTGGTCTAAGATTGAGGTTCAGAGAGGTTAAGTGACCTGCCTTAAGACACACAGCTGGACCAGAACCAGAGAGGCCCCCAAGGCTGTGGCACCTACAAGGGAGGGGCAGGAGGCTGAACCCTGGCACCACCAGCAGGGAGGGAGTGATGGTGCAGTTCTGACCCTGACCTGAGAAGGGCCCTGGGGTGGGAGATGGGGGGGCCACAGTGGGACCCCCAAACACAACCAGAACTTTCTGACGGAGACAGAGGCAGCCAGACAGCTCCTCCACCAGCCCGTGGAGGGTCTTGGCTATGTTGGGATGGCTGGAACAGAGTTACTGCCTGGGGAGTCTGCTGGAGTCACGGGCCAGGACCACAGCGCCTGCACGAGGAAAGGAGCCCAGGGAGGCGGCGCAGCTGGAGGAGGCGTGAGGGCCCCTGCACTGCCCTGAAGGAGGGGGAGGGAGAGAAGTCCGGCTGTGTGTCGGGGCCGCAGCAGGGCCACTGGGCCAGAGCCGGGATGGTCCTGGCAGGGTGGGTGTGGGCTGTGATGGGCATGCCAGCATGTGGAGAAGAGGGTGTGTATGAATATGTGAGTATGCAGACGTATGAGAGTGTGTACACGTGCATATGTGTGCGCACACACGTGTAGGAATGTGTGGTGTGTGTACACAAGTGCACATGTGAGCATGTACCTGTGCGTATGTGTGTACACGTGCACGTGAGCATGTACGTGTGCATACACATGTGGGAATGTATGCAGTGTGTGTACACATGCACATGTGAGCGTGTACCTGCACGTGTACACGTGCACATGAGCATGTATGAGTGCATGTGTGCACACACACGTGTGGGAATGTGTGTGGTGTGTACACATGCACGTGTGTACACGTGCATGCGTGAGCGTGTACCTGTGTACACGTACACACGTATGCATAGTGTATGTGTACACGTGCATGTGTGTGCAAGTTGTGTGTGAACGTGTGTCCTCTCAGGGCTGGGGCACGTGGAGGCGGCAGAGGTAGAGGCACCGTTGGTGGGGCTGCAGGGCAGATGCCAGGGAAGGGATGATGGCAGCTGAGGGAAACTGAGGCAGGTTGACTTCGGGGTGGTGAGGGGGGTCGGAACAGGGCCCTGCAGGGAGAAGGCCCGGCTCAGGTCCCCGGGCCAGGCCGCTCCGCTCCCTCTGCCGGTGGTCGGTGGCCACGGGTGGTCCCACCGGGGCCGGGAAGAAAGCTGAGCTGCCTTCTGCCGCAGCCCCTGCAGATCTCCCAAGCCAGCGGCTTCCGAGGCAGAGGTTTTGGCAAATGCCGCAGAATTAAAACCTGGGAGGATGTTAAGAAAACCACCCAAACAACCCACACCCACAGCCCTCCAGTCTAAGGCGGCTTTAGCACGTGCCCGCTGCCACACAGGGAAAGGAGTTGACTCGGGAATTTCTAGAAAAGGACTCTTCCCAGCCCCAAGTGCAGGGCCAACAGTGCCTCCCCGGGACTGTCCTGCCAACCTCCCCCCTGCCCGCCCCTCCTCCGGGCCTGGGCTGAGCACCCAGGACGAGGACGCCAGGGAAAAGCCAGGAGGGTCACTGGGGTGAGGAGGATGGAAGGGCCCAGGGTGGGGGCTTGCGAGAGGGGGTCTGGGCCAGGCTGCTATGGGAATGTGCTCATGGCCCCAAACCACCAGCTTTGCAAGGTCACGGGCTTTGGGGCACCTGCACGCTGGCTCAGACCCCGCCAGCTTGCTCCTCCCATGGACCAGTGGGAGGTGGCCTTGCTGTGTGGCATGCTGCCCTCTCCTCCTGCCCCATGGCCTTCTCAGCTCTCTTCTGGACCATTGCCCAGCCCCTCCCTGGGCTCCCGCCTCCATTCTGAACCTTCCCGCGCACCCTCCACACAGCTGGAAGACGATGAGTTGCCTACCCAGCGATGAGTCCCTTCCCTCTTTACATCATGCAGAACCCTGATTTTGTGTGGGGGCAGCATTGTGTCCGGATAAAATGCAGATTCCCCAGGCTCTGTTGCAGTTTGGGTGGCCATGGGACTGAGTGCTGGCCATGAGATGTGGAAGTTCCTGGGTGGGGCTTCTGGAACACCTTTTGCACTTAGTCTGTTCTCTACCCTCCTGCCTGGAATGGCAATGGGATGCCTGGTATTCTGGCAGCCATCTTGTGACCATAAGGAGAGACACCATCCCAAGGATCCTAGAGACAGAGAGTCTGGGTCCCTGGACAAGTTCTGGAACTTCCCGACGATCCCTGGACTGCTGCTATCTAGCCTGCTTGTTATCTGAGAAAAGGTGATGGGAGAGAGCCTTCTAAAGCCTTACAGTGAAAGAAAACAGCCTGTTCCAAGGAATGGAGATAAGAACATAGCTGGAGAGTCCAGCTATGGAATGCATCCCCAAGTCTTCTGGGCTCTTTGCCTGAGGCAGTCTGCCCTGTTTCCTCTGGCTCTTGCTATCCCTGATGGAGCATCCCAGGATGAACTCAGGAGAGACCAGCCTCACCCTCCTCCTGTTCCCAGCCCTCACCTCCAACTTCAGCCCCTCTGTGTCCTTGAGGGCCCCTTCACCTCCATGATGACCCTGAAACCCCCCTCTGAGTCCTTTCTTCTTCCCCAGCTGGAGGCAAAGCCTCTGCCACCCCAGGCTGCTGCCCAAGTTTGCCGGGCTCTCAGCCCCAGGGCACAGGCTCCTGGACCCAGGACACGGCAGCTGCACAGAGAGGGGGGTTGAGCATTTATAACGTGGCAGCAGGGTTCACAGGCTCCCAGCATCCCAGGCGGCCTACGGACTCCTACTGGCCAGGAGCTGTGATCCAGGCAGGTGGGGGTGATGGTTTGCTGCACCTCTCCAGGCTGCGTGGCTGTTCAAACACCTGATGACTGAAATCCCGTGCCCAGCACCACCTTCCTGGGCAGCCTTCTTGCGTGTCTCATTCCTGCACACAGACAGGATTGTCCTGATTCTCCAGGTTTGGAGGGACATCACGGCAGCCACAGGTGTGTGTGTGTGCACATGTGCGTGCTCTGCCTACGAGGCTGGGATTGTCAGGCCCTGCCCCTGCCGCCCACCCCCTACTCTCCCACCGCTGCACTGCTGGGCTTGCTCATAGGACCCTCGGCTCCAGGACCTGTCCTTCCTGGATGCTGGAGGGGCTTCGCAGCTCTGGCCCCTGAGACCTGCGGGCGCCCTTATCTTTCCTCCTGGGTCCGCTGTCAGGACTCCGCTGTTCCTCCAGTGCTGTATCTGAGAGCGTCTACCACGCCTCTGGGGATGCACATGCTACTCCTTGGTGTCTCAGGCGGGGCCTCCCGGGAAGCTGACTCCGAGGTGGTGTTATTGTGCGGGGTTGTATCAGGGAGTGCCCTTGGGAACCAAGCCCTGGGAAAGGGAGGGGAGGGAAGCAGGATTCGGCAGAAGTCCAGCTGAGCTCAGGCCCAGGGGCAGCCCTGTCTAGCCTAATGGAGGGCTCTAGAGCTAAAAGGCCCTTCAGAGTTGTTAAATGTTGGGTCAAAATGGTCAGGGCCTTCTACTCCAGCCTGGACCATCCTTGAATGTGGGTTACCCTGCAAGGGCGTGGCCTTGGGCACAGAGCCGGGCAGCCGAGGACTTTCCTGAGGGGGTGGGGATTGAAGGCTGGCTCCCTCCTTCCTCGACGGGGAGTCTGGGGGGTGATCTCCATTCTACCCTAGAGGGTCAGTTCCCCCGATGTGGTTCTTGAAAACTTACCCTCTGGTGAAAGAAGAAAGTCCACGCCCCCCCCACCATCCCCCCAACCAGTGCCCTTCCGAGGGCCTGTCCTCCTCCCAGGGAGGCTCCTGAGTGCCTATGGGTGCAGTCAGTGTCCCATGCAGCCCAGCCCTGCCTTGGAGCTCTGGCTGTGGAAAGGAGGCTGCCGTTACAAGCAGCTGAATGGAATCCTGGCCGAAGCGGACTCTGGTGCCCAGAAGCGGATGCCATGAGTAACAACACTGGAAGTGTGGACTTGCTTGAATGGAAAAGGGCGGGAGGGGATGTTAGTGCAGACTCATCACAGGTCGGAAAGCTGGTGATCCATGCGATGCGGTGGAGAAATATTTTATCTGAGGGTTCTCTGCTCTGCTTTGGACAAAGGCCACGTTCTGTCTGGTCGTAGCGTGAGGAGGATGGAGGGAAAGTTTCAGAATGTTGGCAGGGGCTGGTTCCTCGGGGCTTTTGGAAAGGTCCCTCAAGAGACATGTGAGCTGAGACTAGAGCCAGCCCACCTATAAGGAGGGATGGAGGAGGACACAGTGAGTATGAGGCCGTGCCTGCCGTTTATGTTGACCAGCTCAGGCCTCCCGGAGGTGAAAGGGTCAGTGCTTTTCTACCCCAAACTGAAAGTGATGTGGGCAGACTTGGGGGTGGGGCACCGGTGTAGCGGAAATGGGCCTGATACCCTAATCCTCCTGCCAGCACATACTCTTGAGAGAACAACCCAGTAATAATCCAGCTGAGGGCGGTGTTTCTCTCTGGAGCTTGGTGTCTTGAATGACCTCAAGATGACGACAGCTGGGCTAAGGCTGGGGCCGTGGGCAGAGCACAGGGTGGACACACTAGAGTCTTCATGCTTTGAGCCTAAGCGAGACTGTGGACGTGTGCACATGGAATGGACTGGAAGCTTTCTTTGAGGGGATTCTGTTACTAAAGCAGCCTTAGATCTGTCTGGGCTCGAGGCTATTGAACCCCTAAGGCTGTCCCTGGGCTCCCCAACCAAGTTGCACCAGAAACAGGTGGGCTGTGAAGGGGTTGGCCCCAAGGAATGATGGCATTCTCTCCAATGACCATCTCAGAGGTGGCCATGGAGACCCAGGGACCAGCAGGTTCCCTCCCCACCGAGCACTGAGCCATGGCTGTGGAGAACAGTGGGCAACAGAACATCTCCCAGGTGCAGTACGAGAGTGGCCATTGGCTCACCAAGGAAGAGTTACTGCTCAGGCTTGACAGCTGCCAGGGACCGTGTGGGTTTCCTGTTCTGCCGTGTCCAGCTGGGCTGTTATTGTGCTGATCATGTCCCACGTGCTCTGGTTACACCGAGCATCTTGTAGTGCAGCTTCCCTACTGAGCCCATGTTCTTCCCTGCCTTTGTTCCTTTTCTGTGGTTACTCTATCGGCCTGGAAAGACTTCTTATTTTCTTTTCATGCTTATCCTTCAAGGCTCAGTCCACATGTCACCTCTTCCCAGAGTCTTCTCTAACTGCACAGGGCTTCCCCTGAGCTCACCTGGGTATACTTCTAACCAAGCACTGATTGTACCATGTCATTATGTATCACTCAGTTATGGCTACAATAATGCTGCATAACAAATTATCCCCAAATTAGGTGGTTTATTACAGGAAGTACTTATTTTCTCACTCATGGGTCTTCAGGATGGCTGCAGCAAGTCTGGCCAAGGCTGCGGGTCAGTAGGGCTTGGTTCCCAGCCTTGGGTTGGTTTCAGGTTTCCTACACATGTCTCATTCTGGGGACCAGGCTTGTGGTGGATCACCAGAGCACAAGAGGCCAAGTCTCGCAACACAGGTGCATTTATTTATTTATTTATTTATTTATTTATTTATTTATTTATTTTCTGCTAAACATGGAGTTTATTGGTATCATTCGGTACAACTTTAGTCCTACCTTTCCCAAGTCCAGGCATGTTAACAGTCCTTTAAAAATCATGCTACATTACTTCGGAGGAAAATACTTCCACCTTAACATGTTTAAAGAAATGCTAGAAAATTTTATTACCACCGATTTTGTTTTGTTTACTGCCTCCGCTACAGATTTCTAACACAGTGCATGTGGATCTAATGTCCATGTGAACGCACACCAACTGGTTACTGACTTTTTAAAGCGATTCCTTTGCAGATACCAAATGACACAGTCCTGGGCTGTGCAGAGAGGCCAAAGGGAAGCCAACATGTTCCAGATTTTCTCCCTCTTGTAAACCTGGTCTTTGATTAACAACTACAAATGGCCTTACTGGAGAGAAAAAGCACTCAAGAACACAAGCAAAGGGAAGTGGAAAGCTGGAAAAATGCAATGTCTGCTGAGCCTTGAGGACTCTGAGGTGACCACTACCATGATATTATGGTTCAGAAGCTGACGTGGACCCTGGCCCGGGGGGATGCTGAAGGCAGATGGGAGAGAAATGGGTGTGACTGTATCACAGAGGCCCTCCCTGGGACACACCATGGGTGTTGGTGGGGTTAGTTTGTGTAAAATTGGATCTGAATCCGTCTCATCCTGAGCTAAGGAAACAAGAGTAACAGAGAGTTTTCCTGTTTCTTGATTCCTCATACATGTCGGTTTAGAGTTGGGTGAAAGCCAACTTTTAAGTGAACACGGTAAGCTTTGTGATGGTGGTATATCAAAAAGGAAGAATGAAGGAATAAGCCTGTCTGAAACAGTGCACAGGAGCATGGCCAGGAGAGCTCAGAACCGACTGTGACGCTTTCAGCCAGGAACCCACCCCTTCTACTCTTCCGTTTCCTAAACTGGCCCGTGCTTTTGCTCGCCACTTTTCCATCAGACCACACTGCAGCAGTTGCAAGGGGCAAACTGAACATACATTTGCAGTTTATTACCCTATGGGAGTACTCTGCCAATACATTTACGTGATAAATAGGAGGCTGAGAACATCCCAACAGGCTAAGACAGTCTCCCAAGGCACTCAGCAGCGTTCCCACACAGCAAGGGCTACCCACGTCTTCAAGGTTCCATGACGGGGTCCAGGATGTGAAGGGCACCAGAGAAGCCCCTCTGCCCTTCAACTGGCTGAACGCTCTGCTAGTTGACGCAGTTCTTTGTGATTCTTCGACTTCTGTCCACCTGTCGGATGCTGTCTGCGACGTTAATGGTGACTTCTTTTCCAGACGTCCGCTTAGCGTCTCTTTTAGCCTCTGTGGTCCGGAGGCCATTCTGTTTCTGGGTCAGGGGGCCTGAGCTGAGGCCCTGGGGATTTGGGCACTGCGTCCCACAGCTCATCTTCTTTTCTGGGTTGGATATTCCACTTGGGGCTGTCGATCGGGGCACACTGTTGGAGGACACGCCATCGTCCAGCCCACCTGCGTGCAGGCCGCCCGCCTCGGGGCCGCTGTCCGGGGTGGCATTGCTGGGCGACGCGTCCGAGTCGGTGTACGTGAGCCATGTGGACTCCGTCTCGCGAGTCCAGCTCTCATAGTAGCGGGGCTCGATGGCATCCGCCCGGCTCCCGCCGCAGCCCATCCTCCCGCGCTGCTGGCGCGCCCAGCGGCCGCTCGGTTCGCGGTTCTAGCGGCGGCTCAGCCCCGGCGGCGCAGCCCGGGCCGGTGAGGAGGCGGCGGCGGCGGCGGCGGCGGCATTGCGTCCCTCGACCCGCCCGCGCCTCAGCCACGCGCCCCAACACAGGTGCATTTAAAGCCTCTGTTTGCATCCCGTCCTCTAACACGCCATGGCCCCAAGCCAAACCTGGTAGGGCAGAGAAGTATCCTCCACACATGTTGCTGATGTGTTGGCTCCTCCACTGGACTGTGAGCTTCTCATGGCCTGTGCCTGAGTCTCACGTGGTCCCAGCGCCAGTGAAGAGTGGGTGCCCAGAGTCCTTGAAGAGCTGACCCCACCACCTGGGGCCACCTGCTTGCCTGTTGCTGTCCTCACCAGCTGCTAGGTCTGTCCACACAAGTCCTCCTTCCATTGAGGATGTCTTCAATTAATGAATGTCTCCTATTCCTCACTTATCTTATTGATTATGTTAGTTCCTTCTGATCTAGGAAGTAAATTCATTCTCCTGATGGGGAAGGAGTCACAGAGGCTGAGTTCTTTGCCTCGGATACACAGTGGCATCATGCACCCAGCAGGTGCTTTTTAAAAGTTGGCCGGCCGGAAGGTGGACTGGGATTTGGGGTGTCATCCAGGTCAAGCAGGCTGCCAGGCAGGCATGAGCAGCAGTACTGGCGGCGGTGCTGGCACATAGTAGGTGCTCAGTGAGTGCTCCTTTCCTTCCCCCTGTTGGGTGGCACCCCCTCCGGATCAGAACCCCTCACAGGCCTCCTTTCTTCCTTTTCCTTCTCTGCACCCACCCTGTCTGTTCACGGCCTCCCAGGCTTCTTTCCCCATTGCACGCTGTGTGCCTTCCGTCTGAGTGCATTGTTTCTCCTGAATGGCGAGAGGCTCTGGGAATGAGGTTGCCAAAAATGCAGGCTTGAAACCAGAGATGTTTTTCCAAGAGGAAAAAGAATTTTAAAATCTTGGCCTTGGGACTTCCCTGGTGGCGCAGTGGTTAAGTATCCGCCTGCCAATGCAGGGAACATGGGTTCAAGCCCTGGTCTGGGAAGATCCCACATGCTGCGGAGCAAATAAGCCCGTGTGCCACAACTACTGAGCCTGCGTGCCTGGAGCCCGTGCTCCGCAACAAGAGAAGCCACTGTAATGAGAAGCCCGCGTACCGCAACGAAGAGTAGCCCTCGCTCGCTGCAACTAGAAAAAGCCCACACGCAGCAACGAAGACCCAACGCAGCCAAAAATAGATAAATGAAAAAAAATTTTTTTTGGCCTATGAGTTTTGTTCCAGGGAGAAAGTGAACCCCAAATCTTCCTTTGGGACGTAGCTTCTTCCAGCTCCCCATCTTTTTTTTTTTTTTTTTGCAGTATGTGGGCCTCTCACTGTTGTGGCCTCTCCCGCTGCGGAGCACAGGCTCTGGACGCGCAGGCTCACCGGCCATGCCTCACGGGCCCAGCCGCTGCACGGCATGTAGGATCTTCGCGGACCGGGGCATGAACCTGTGTCCCCGGACCGGGGCACGAACCCGTGTCCCCTGCATCGGCAGGCGGACTCTCAACCACTGCGCCACCAGGGAAGCCCAGCTCCTCATCTTGAGATGAATTTAAAAGGGAGAACCATGGAGTGTTGAAAGGACTCTGTTTTGACCTGCAGCTTTACCTCCTGGCTGCTTACCTCTGTGCCTAAGCTCAGCCTTCTCCCCTTTCTGGGAAAGGCCTTTCCCTGCCCTAAACCGCTCTGGCTCTTACTTACCCTTCAGGGCTCAGCACAAATGCCGCCTCCTCCACAAAGCCTCCCTGGTCATTCTGTGCTCACACAGTGAGGGGCAGGTGAATGGACTGGACTCAGAATCAGACAGCCCTGGGCTCGGGTCCAGGCCCTGTCAGCTGTGTGAGCTTGAGCAAGTCCCCCAGTAACCCTGGACCTCAGTTTCCCACCTATACAATGAGGATGGTAAGGGCAGCACTTACCTTAGGGGGTGACTAAGAGAATCAAACAGCATCTATCCCCAGAGTGCCTGGTCCCTGCAGATGGCAGGAATTGCTGTCTCTTCATCACCGTCCCTGAGTTTCTGCAAAAGCCTTACAGCTCCCATGCTCTGTGCACCCTGTTCAGGCTGGGAAGAGGCTGGCAGAGAGCTCAGCTTGGGGTTTCCTGGCAGACTCCTCTCTCTGTAGCTGCCTGCAGAAGCAGTACAGCTTCTGGACCCTGCCTCTCAGGCCAGGGTCTAAGAGCTACCCCTGGTTGCCCTGAGACCCTGACAAAGTTCGACCTTTCTCCCTCAGTGCTCCTGCGTTGCTCTAAGATGTCTTCAACTGCCTTTATTACACACAAACAAGCATCGTCATCTGGCAAAGGCTTTGTTTAAACTAATGTTGCATAAAAAGATGAAATATCACTTATTGGCTTTGGCAGCCGTGTGACGAGACAGCCTTAAAGCTAGTGACCTGGTCACTGGCTCTTAAGAGTTACAGAAACATTTTGCTGATCGGTGTAGAGGTTTCTCCTTTCCTGGAGCAGCACAGATGATTTTGGCAGGATCAGACCTGGAGTGCAAACTCTCTTCTAATGCATGGGGTTGCCGCAGGATGTGACTGAAAGAGCCTAGGTTTGGTGCCTGTCAATTCTCACTGTGCCCCTACCAAGCTGGCCAGCGCGGGCAGGTCGCTTCCCGATTTGCACCCCAGACCTCTCATCTGGAAACGAGATTAATCTCTCCCTCAGAAGGGAGCTGTGTGGATTCGCTGAGATGGTGTGGGGACCTGAGTGGCTCTGGAGGCTCTGGAGGAGCTCAGAGGATGCCAGAGGCCCCTCCCCAAGGCCCCTAAGTCCAGGCAAATTCCCTGAAATGTCAATTCCAGTAGGTGACCCTTTTGGTCAAAATCTCATGACCTTAAGAATAAACTCAATATTCTTCTGCTCGGTGTTCAAGTCCTTCCAGGATCTGCCCCCTGCTGTTTTCCTGCCCTGTGACCTCCCAGGTTCCCACCTGAGAGGGGGTGGTTCACCCTCGGAACTCCACCTTCTCTCATCTCCACCTCCGAGCACACTCCCTCATTTCTGTCTCAACGCCATTGCTCGTTGGCAGACAGGCCTGCGTTCAGACTCTCCTCTGTATCATCAGGGTTCTAAGCTGTAAGTAACCGAAATCAACTCTGGCTGATTTAAGCAGAAAAAGAATTTGCTACAAAGGAGAGTGAGTCACCACGGAATTGCTGGACAGCGAGGTGGGGAGGCAGCTGGGGCACATTCAACGGAAAGTAATAGCAAACTCGGCTCAGAATGACTAAAACAACAAAGAAATTCACAGTTCCCTGTAACAAGCGGAAATCCAAAGGCAGGGCAGCTCCAGGGGTGGTTAATTCAGGGGCTCCTTGATGGACGCTAAGACCCAGATCTTTCCATTTCTCTGCTCTGCTGGGCGTTCCTGGTGGTCACAAGGTGGCTGGAGAATCACATCCGGACATAAAGACGTCCAGAGGAAGAGGAGAGGCGCTCCCTGCCTCTGAGTCGCTCCTGGAATTAAGGGAATCTCCCGGCATCCCCTGGGGCAGCCCTCTCCTCAATCTCATTGGCCAGATGGATGTTACGTGCCTATGCCCCGACCAATCATTGGCAGGCATGTGGACCAATCGGGAGGCTTGTCCGTAGCAGGTGGGAGTGCGAGTTGGTGCTACCCCTTTGGAAACAGGCTTGGTAGGAGCTCCTAAAGGTGGGCCTTCAGTGCCTCAGGACCAGCAGTTCCACCCGCACAGAAGGAGCCACGCAGCAGAGTGTTCTCAGCAGCTCTTTGTTCCCTCGCAGAGCCTGGGAACCAGCCCGGTGTATGTCACCCGGAGATTGGACGAGTCAGCTACGGAATAGTCATCCAGTGGAATGCCACACAGCCGGCAAAATGAACAGCCGCAGTTGTGTGCGACGAAACAGATGATCTTAATTAACGATATGATATTGCGAGAGAAGGTACGTTTAAAAGATTATAGAGTCAATAAGCGCCATAACTTACAAATCTAAAAACAAAATACGGAGCTTTTGGCAATGATGCCGACTTACCTGTGAAGGAAAGCAAGGGAGTGATGCAGCTGGATCCAGACAGGGTTACCTTGGGTTGGAGGTGGGGCAAGGCGTTTGGCCCTGATAGGCATTTTTTTTTTTTTTAAAGAATTAATATTAAATTAAATACAGCGGTGTGTGCATGTCAGTCCCAATAGGTTGTGGTGTTTGGTAAGGAAGTGGCTTGCACACTGCCTGTGATGGGACAGAAAGGTCAGACTTTGGGTTTCAAGGGAACCTCTGGCTGCTGAGTCGAGAGCAGACTGTCAGGGGCAGTTAGGAGGTGAGGATGAAGTAAAGTCAAGTCCCGGGTATGACAATCACGGCCTTGCAGGTGCTGGGCTGCAGTGTCATCTCCTGCCCTGTCCCTCCCTGTCCCCCAGTTTCTTCCCAAACACACACATGTACGCCCCAGTGACACCCACCCAGTGGGTCCCTTTGTCTTACTTTCCTTCCTGATCCAACTACCTGGTGAACTTCTGCATTTGAGACCCCAGGTGGGTGTCCCTTCCCAGGGAAGCCTCTCTGAGCTCCTCTGTGTCCCGATGGCATACTCACCATTCCCTCCTCTCAGTGTTCCAGCACCTCCCCCCCACCCCCACTGTGTACCATGACACCAGTGACTAGGTCCCATTTGACCCTAAAATAGTCCCACCACTGTCCCCATTTTACATATGGGAGAACTGAGGCTGAGAGAGAGGTCAGGCCACCTGCTGAAGAGCACACAGCCCGCAGGTGGCCAGGGCACTGGGCACGGTGTGTGTGTTTCCTCTCCTAGGCTGGTGGTCTCGGGGGGCAGGGGCCTGGCCCCATTCACTTCTGGGTCCCGGGGCCTGCTGTAAAGGCTGCAGCGGGGCTTCTGGGGGCCCAGGCGTGTCCACCAGCAGCCACCATGGGCCATCTCCAGCCTGGTTCAGTGCCAGGTGGGCAGCCTGCTTCTGGGTCTCAGGCTTGGGGGCACTTCCTGCCTGCAAAATCTCATTCTTGCTGTGCTGGGAAAGATGGAGCCTGGCTCTTGCTTCCATGCGTGGGGCTGACTTTTTAGCTCTTAGCACTTTCCAGCAATCTGTTCGTTTTCTTCGTTTGTCTTGTTTTCTGTCTCTCGCCCTAGAACAGTGCTCCTCAGCTTTAGCACTCTTGCTGTTTTGGGCTGCGTCACCCTCTGTGGGGCGCCTGCCCTGTCCATTAGAGGACGTTGAGCAGCATCTGTGTCCTCCACCCACCTGAGGCCAGGAGCAGCCCCACCCCCAGGTTTGTGAATACCAGACACATCTCAACATTGTCAAGTGGCCTCTGGGGGAAGAAACCCATCCCTGTTAAGAACCACTGCCTGGAACGTCAGCTGCGTGAGGGCAGAAAGTTTGGTCCAAATGTTCACTCTAGTGTCCACCCCTGACCCCCCTACCCGCCCAGGATGGGGCCTGGGACATGGGAGGCCTGAATAAATACTTGCTGAGCGTCACTGAGCCGATCACATGCAGGCACGGCCAGGTCTCTGCAGGAGGTGGTGTTGCCCCATTTCTCAGGTGCGGAAATGGCTGTCAGAAGAGTCGAGCACCTGCCAAAGGTGAACGTGAGATAGGAGGTTCCAGGAACAGGGCACACCGTCAGGTCACAGTGTCTTTGGTGTCCCAGTGCAGGGACAGCCTTCAGCTGGCCAGTGCCAGGCCCGGAGGGGCCACATGGAAAGGTGAATGCATCGAAGGGGCCAGTGACTGCATCTTCTCTTGGCTCTCATGTGGACCAATGGTAGCAGATGGCAAAGTGCAGCAAAATTAATGGGAAAAAAACAACCAAAATATCATCCAGCCACGGGAAAGGACATCCTGCCATTTGTGACAACATGGCTGGACCTTGAGGGCACCATGCTAAGTGAGATAAGTCAGACAGAGAAAGACAAATACTGCCTGGTATCACTTATATGCAGAATCTTAAAAAAAAGTCAAATTCCTAGAAACGGAGAGTAGAAAAGTTGTTGCCAGGGCAATAGGGCTTGGGGGGTGGGGGAATAGGGGAAGAGGGAGAGGTAGTGAGAGGTTACAAACTTTCAGCTGTAGAACGAATAAGGGGTGAGGATCTAACATAAAACATGGTAACTATGGTTGATAACATTGTATTGTATAACTGAACTTTGCTAAAAGAGTAGAACTTAAATGTTCTCAGCAAAAAAAAAAAAAAGAAAAAAAAAAGAAAGAAAGGCAAAAATGATAAATGTGTGATGTGACGGCTGTGTTAATTAACTAGATGGGAGGAATCTTCCCACAGTGTATCCGTATATCAAATCACCATGACATACACTTTAAATATCTTACACATTTGTCAGTTGTACCTCAATAAAGCTGGAAGAGCCCACATCAACCGGAGGTTATGGGGGAAGGCTGGTGTGGAAGCCCGGGTCGGGGTCGGGGTCGGGGGGGAACCCTGACCTTGGAAGGCAGGGCCTGGGACGTGTCAACCGGCCTGTCTTGGCACAAAGCCCCCCACCCGCCTGTCTCGATGCGCTGGGCTTCTCTGTGGAAGCCGCTTCCTTGGATGCCAAAGGGGCTGGTGGGCCGTGTGGGGACCAGGCGCTGATTGATGGGCTCTGGGAGATGGCTTACAGTCAATCTGAATGGACTCGGGGCCTGATTTGGAAGTCACATCCTGACTAAACAGAACATTAATCTGAATTTCATGTTTTGTTACTCTTGCAGACCCAGCTGTGTCTGTGCCAGGCAGGGCGGGGCTGCGTAGACTTCGCTGGGAGGACGCCACCCACCTGTCCTCCCTGCCCCCATCGCAGACCCGATGGAGGGAAACAACTTCTCTCCTTTTTGGATAGTTCAGCTGCAGGTGAACAACAAGGCAGAACAGCAAAGACTGGGGCCAGCCTCCCCCAGCAAAGGTAAAGTGGGGACTTTTGGAAATGGGGTGTCCCAAGCCACATCATCAATATCGCTGTGTTTCAGAGCAGCCAGAAGGCCCCGGCCTTGGACCGGGGATGTGGGTTCTGGGAAGAGAGAGGAAGTGGGCACCAGCTGGGCAGTGGACTTGTGGGTCACCTGTCCTTGACCTCGTGAGGAAGGGGTGGGAAATGCCAATCAGAGGAGGCTTGCAGACCTGCCCCTCCCTCCCTCAGGGTTGGCAGCTCTGCTGCCATCACTGCCAAACTCTGACGTGGCCCCGGTGCTGCTCCTCGCTGCCACAGACTGGGTTGTGCTCAGGCCTCCACCTCCAGCCTCATCCTCTGTTCCCCCTCCCCCCAGCCCCTTGTAGGGCAGCCAGGCCCCTCCCTCACTCAGTAACCTTCGGTGGCTCCCTATTGCCCGAGAGGCATTAAGGCACCTGGGGGGGTTGGGGGTGGGGTCACATCCTGGCTCAGTCAGCTATTAGCCAAGCGGCCTTGGGCAAGTTTCTTAGCCTCTCTGTGCCTCAGTCTCCTCATCTGTACATGGGGATAAGAGCAGCCCCCAGGGTGACGTAGGGTCAGGTCAGCGAATGTGTGAGGCCCTAGGGCAGTGTGGGCGTGACCTGGGCCTGTCCGCTTGCCCGACCTCCCCCTCTGGACAGGACCAGGGACCCCGCCAAGGCCCCTTCCCCATGCCCAGCACCTGCTCCTCTGCCCGGTCTGCCTGAGATCTGTCAGGGGCTCTCCTTCCAGGCAGCGTCGGGCCCTGGATCAGCCGCTCCAGGGCTGGGCTCTCACAGGCTGTGGGCTCCCTGGGGACGGGGCTGGGCCATATTCATCTCCACCGTCTCTGCTGCTAAGCACAGAGCCTGGCCCCGGGCTGGGACTTGGGGGATGTTCGGGGGCTGCAGGCCCCTCCACTGTTTGCCGAGTCTCTCTGCTTGTCCCCTCCAGCCTGGCTTGTCCCTGCCCCCCATCTTCAGGGGGCACCCACTGAAAGGGGGGTAATTGCTGAGCCTCCTGAAGCCCACTGACACGCCAGCCCCGGAGCTGGGGCCTCCGGTGGGGTTGCTGGTGACGGATGGCGGGCCGTCTGTCTCTATTTATCTCTGCCGAGGCAGCCCCTTCCTGGGCTCCAGCACCTTATTTACGGCCAACTTGAGGGGCTTGTGAAATCCTTTCTGGATTCAGCTTCATTTATCAGCCCCTTCTGACGGGGTGATCATGGCCTCATCACTTTCCTGTCCTCGCTTCCCCGCCTCCCTTTCCCAGCCTTTCCAGGGAGGAGGAGGGGCGGAGGGCCTAACGACAGTGACTTCTTGAGGCTCACCGTGCACCTTTTACGCATCCTCTGTGCCGTCTCCCGGCTGTTCTTCAGGGCACAAACATGACCACCTCCATTTACAGCCGAGAAACAGAGAGGTTGAGGGGCCACCTGGTGTCACACAGCGAGAAGTTGGTGGGACTGGGATTGGAACCTGGCAGCCTGGCTCGAGTCTATACTCTGTGGCCTCCACATCACTGCTGGGCACCTGCAGCATTATTACCAGAAAGAGGCCGTGGCGAGGTGACTGGGGCAAAGTTGTTTGCCCAGTAAGTGAGTCAGTCAACAAGGGTTTCTGAGACCTGGGCACTGGGGACACAGATGATAAATGTCAAAAACGTTTTATATGTATTCGCTCGTTTAATTTGCTAAAGTAAAATGCACGCAAGTTAGGTGCTATTGTTATTATTCTTTTCCAGTAGGGTTTATCCCAGGATATTGAATATAGTTCCTTGTGCTATACAGTAGGACCTTGTTGTTTATCCATTCTCTGTGTAATAGTTTGCAGCTGCTCATCCCAAACTCCCGCTCTATCCCTCCCCCACCCCCTCCCCCTCGGCAACCACAAGTCTGTCCTCTACGTCTGTGAGTCTGTTTCTGTTTCGTAAATATGTTCATTTGTGTCATATTTTAGGTTCCACATGTAAATGATATCATATGGTATTTGTCTTTCTCCTTCTAATTTACTTCACTTAGTATGATCATCTCTAGCTGCATCCATGTTGCTGCAAATGCATTATTTCATTCTTTTTTATGGCTGAGTAGTACTTCATTGTATATATGTACCACATCTTCTTTACCCATTCATCTGTAGATGGACATTTAGGTTGTTTCCATGTCTTGGCTATTGTGAATAGTGCTGCTATGAGCATAGCGGTGCATGCATCTTTTCGAATTATAGTTTTGTCTGGATATATGCCCAGGAGTGGGATTGCTGGGTCATATGGTAGTTCTATTTTTAGTTTTCTGAGGAACCTCCATACTGTTCTCCATAGTGGCTGCACCAACTTATATTCCCACCAACAGTGTAGGAGGGTTCCCTTTTCTCCACACCCTCTCCAGCATTTGTTATTTGTAGACTTTTTAATGAAGGCCATTCTGACTGGTGTGAGATGGTAAGTTAGGTGCTCTTATTAACCTCATTTTACAAATGAGGAATAGGCACAGGGGCGTTAAGTGACTTGCTTAAGGTCACACAGCAAATAAGTGGGGAAGACAGGGTTGGAGCCCAGCTGTGTGCTGCCTTGGAGGTGTTCATGGTCTAGTCCGTCCATCACCATGGGCCACGGGATCGCCGGGGAACACTGAGGAGTCTGAACCCAGGTGGGAACCTGGCAGGCCGATGCGTGGAGGGGCAGCCATCCTGGAGGGGAGAGGGGAAGGTCTACGTAGGGAGGCCTGAGGGTGCCCTGTCTCCACCCGCCACCCACTCACCTGCAGACATGCCCTGTGGTTACTGTGCTGAGAGCTGGGCACACGGCCTGAACGGAGTTGGCTCCTGCCCTCTGGGGGCTCTTCCGGGACCAGGGCAGTGGGAAGGGCAGGCCCACTGCCAAAGACTTGGTGCTGAGCCCCGGAGGAGCATGGGGCATGGAGTCCTCCACTCCTCTGAGGCCCACCTGATCTCCAGGTGGGGTGGGCCGGGAAGCCAGGTACCCCTTCTGTTGGGGACGTAAGGGCTTTGGTGGTGGACCTGGCGCCGAGGCCCAGAGGCAGCCGAGTCCCTCCCACCCCGCTCCCTGCAGCCACTGAGAAGTCGCCACCCTCCTGACCTCATCTGGTAGAATTTAAACCTGCCTTTAGAGGCCTTGTTTCAGCAAACCATTTAAAAGTCAGTGTGAAGCTCATGTGGTGTTTGCACTTGCCTCCTCTTGTTATGCCTTGGGCCTCTGGGCTGAAGAGAAAGGCCAGGAAGAAGAGTTCATGGTGGGGAGGTTGTGACTGTGCGGGGGACAGCAGGGTGTCTGCGGCCGTGGAGGGGCAGAGAGTTTGGGACTTCTGCCACCCAGGTGCTTTGTGACTCTGGGTTCATGACTTAACCTCTCTGGGCTTCAGGGCTAGAGGTTGGAGAAACCTATGGGTGTGGGGAAAGCTGTTGTCCCACTGAACAAAAACATCCAACTGCTTTGTGCCTAAGAACCTGTTAGTTTTTGTCCAGTAGGGTCACAGTAATGGAACATTCCTGTCTATCCTGTTCTTTGTTACCACTCAGCCTTCCCTAGCTCAGCCCCTTGGTATTGGATGGTGTTGTCCTAAGTACCATACACACTCCACTGGGTACACAGGACACTGGGCCCAAGAGGACAGCTTCAGGGGCACAAGGGAACTTTTTGGGGTGATGGAAATGCTCTCCATCCTGATCGTGCTGGTGGTTAGATGAAGGCTCAGAACTGTACACCAAAAAGGGGGGACTTAACTGTATATGCATTATATCTCAAAAGTATTTTTCCATAAAAGTCTGGCACATAGTTATTAGATTTATTTCTAGGTAGTTAATATTTTGTATTGATATTCTACATGGTATATTTTTATTTTTATTTATTTATTTATTTATTTATTTGCGGTACACGGGCCTCTCACTGTTGTGGCCTCTCCCGTTGCAGAGCACAGGCTCCGGACGCGCAGGCTCAGCGGCCATGGCTCACGGGCCCAGCCGCTCCGCGGCATGTGGGATCTTCCCAGACCGGAGCACAAACCCGCATCCCCTGCATCGGCAGGCGGACTCTCAACGACTGCGCCACCAGGGAAGCCCTACATGGTATATTTTTAAAATTACATTTTCTGTTTGTTGTTGGTGTATAGAAATAGAATTGAGTCTTCTCTGTAAAGCTTACGTCCAAAAAGCTTTCTGGATTCTCTTAGCACTTCTAATGATTTGATGGTAGGCCTCTTTTGTGTTCTTTATGTAGATATGTTGTTTGTGAATGAGAGTCGTTATTACTTTCTTACACTTGTATTTATTCTCCTTGCCTTACTGGAGTAGCTGGGATCTCTAGTACAGTGTTAAATAGAAGCAGTGAGAATGCGCTTCTAAAGTTTTCTCCCAGGAAAGATTACATTTGTTTTAGGTTTTGGTAGATATACTTCTCAAGTTAAGAAAATGTCTTTCCGTTTCTCATTTACTAAATGTTTTTTTGTTTTATTTAACATCATGGTGGTTGGGTTTTATCAAAATCTTTTTATGCATTATTGAGATGATCATGTTTCCCTTTAATCTGATCATATGGTGAACCACACTTCAGAATTTCTAATGTTACATCATCTTTGCATTACCAGGATAAACCCATCTTGGTCATGGTGTATTCACATTTCACTTTTAACTTTATTTTGTGTATAAGGCTGGATTCTGCTCGCTGATGTTTTGTTTAGGATTTTTCCATCTTTGTTTATGAATGAAATAAGCTAAATTTTTCTTTCTCATGCATTTTGTCTCTGGTTGTGGCATCCATTGTTATACCAGTCTCACAGAATGGGAGAGTTTGGATAAGACTGGAATGATCTGTTCCTTGAAAGTTTGGTACCATTCAAGCTTGGTGCTTTCTTTATAAGAAACTATTGATTCAGTTATCCTATTTTAAAAAAATTTTAGGGGCTTCCTTGGTGGCACAGTGGTTGAGAGTCTGCCTGCCGATGCAGGGGACATGGGTTCGTGCCCCGGTCCGGGAAGGTCCACATGCCGCAGAGCGGCTGGGCCCATGAGCCACGGCCGCTGAGCCTGCACGTCCGGAGCCTGTGCTCCGCAACGGGAGAGGCCACAACAGTGAGAGGCCCGCGTACCGAAAAAAAAAAAATTATTTATTTTATTTTTGGCTGTGTTGGGTCTTCATTGTTGTGTTTGGGCTTTCTTTAGTTGCGGCGAGTGGGGGCTACTCTTCATTGCGGTGTGTGGGCTTCTCATTGCAGTGGCTTCTCTTGTTGCGGAGCACGGGCTCTAGGCATGCAGGCTTAGTAGTTGTGGCTCAGGGGCTTAGTTGCTCCGTGGCATGTGGGATCTTCCTGGACCAGGGCTTGAATCCGTGTCTGCTGTATTGGTAGGCAGATTTTTAACCACTGTGCCACTGGGGAAGCCCCAGTTATCCTACTTTAAATCATGGGGCTCTTCAAATTTTAATTTTTTTCCTCAGTAAGTTCAGTTGTCATAGTTCTTGTTAGGAATTTGTCTATTTTATATATTTTATTTATTTTAATTAATTAATTAATTAATTAATTTTTGGCTGCATTGGTTCTTTGTTGCTGCGCGTGGGCTTTCTCTAGTTGTGGCGAGTGGGGGCTACTCTTAGTAGCAGTGCACGGGCTCTAGGTGCGTGGGCTTCTGTAGTTGTGGCTTGTGGGCTCAGTAGTTGTGGCTCGCAGGCTCTGGAGTGCAGGCTCAGTAGTTGTGGTGCACAGGCTTAGTTGCTCCGTGGCGCATGGTATCTTCCCAGACCAGGACTCGAACCCGTGTTCCCTGCATTGGAAGGCGGATTCTTAACCATTGTGCCATCAGAGAAGTCCTGTCTATTTTATTTTAAATTTAAAATGTATTGTCATGAAGATTCTTATCATATTATTTTATTAGTATGTTAATCTCTAATTTATCTATAGTCATATCCATTTAATTCCAAATATTGTTTGTTTATGTGTTTTTTTCTTGATCATTCTTGCCAGAGATTAGTATATGTATTTCATTAGCCTTCCCAAATAATGGACGTTGGTTATTCATATTTTTCTTTGTTTTCTGTTTCACTTATTTATCCTCTTCCTTCTACTTTTTTGGGGTTTATTCAGCTGTTACTTTTATGTCTTAAGTTAGATGCTTAAAGCTTATTGGTTTTCAGTCATTCTTTTCCAGTGTAAACTGTTAAGGTTACACATTTCCCTGTAAGAACAACTTTAGCTGTTCTCTACAAGTTCTGATATGTAGCATTTTCATTACCATGTGATTCTGGAAATTAAAAACATCTGTATGTTTTTTACTGGACTCATGATGAGCTTTGTTTTCTGGAAGAGAGGAAATGGTGAGACCTGATGTTATTAGCGCAGGTGATATAGGTCCTGCCAGGGTCCTTAAGAGGCGTTTTTTGTTTATTTCATGTTTTAGTTTGTTTTAATGCAACATTTAAGGAGGAGCAAGGTGCAGAATTAATGCTTTACATCGTTTACATACATTTCAAAAACCCCAAAACAATTTCTAATTTCTCTATGGACACATAGTAGTGAAAGTGTAGACTAGCTGTCCATGTGCCAACTTCACTGTAATTGTTGCCCTGGGAGAGGAGGGAGGACAGGCCCCAGGGATGTGAAGGAGGCCTGTGTCTGCAGTATTTTGTTCCTTATAATAAAAAGACCTCAAGCAATGACAGTAAGAACTGTAAGAAACTATAAGAATTTAAGAAACTATAAGAACTTTCTTAAACTGTAAGAAAAATCTATCATTTGTGAGTTCTGAATGATGAATACCCACCCAGGTGTGTGCCACCTTGCTCTGCCTGAGATTGAAAGTTTTCACAACTAGAACTTTGTGGGCATTAAAGGGAAAAGAAAGAAAAGAGATTAAGACAATGCCAGAGAGTAGCCCCTAAAATGCACATTGTGGGGTCTGAGCAGCTGCAGAGGAGGCCACTACCCAGCTTTTAGGCAGCTGAATTAAAACAAGTCTTTGGGAAGTGATTCATCACTGCTTCTCAAGAGCCTTCCTCTTTGGTTTAGGGATTCCACTTTGGGGAATTAAGGGAGGAAAAAGAATTTGGACAAAGAAATAAAGAGGTGAGAAGATGTTTATGAAAATCATTTACAATAGTAAAAATTTGGAAACAATAGATGATAATAAATAAGTTATTATATATTTGTGTGCTAGAAGGTTTTATATCATTTTCATAATAATGGGACTGATGAAAGATTTTAATAATATAGGAAAACGCTTATGGTTTCATTTTAAGTGAAAAAAGCAAAATTATTTATACCATATGATACGTGTGTGGGAAGAAAAATAAATTCAAAATATCCAGAATGTTATCAGGGACGTCTCCAGCTGGTTTTTATTTCCCAAAGTGTAAGAGTTTAGATCTGATTTAAGAACAGAAAAACTGTGCCACAGGGAAGCCTGGTAATGGAGCAGCGAGCGGTACCTCACTTCCAGCCAGGTGAGCTCTAAGTGCTTTGTGTGTGTTGATCTCATTTGAGCCATCCCTGTTGGTTGGCACTGTGATTGTCCCCATTTACAGATGAGGACACTGAGGCCCGGAGGAGTTCAGTGATTCACCCTAGGTCACACACCTGTAAGTGGCAGAGCTGGGGCCCCAACCCAGTGTCAAGGAGAGAGAGCTGTCAGGTGACCTGCCCCGACATTGGAGCCCAGACTGGCCACTCCCTGCATGTGCTAGAGTCTGCCTGCCGTGTTAATTTGTCTGGGCTGCGGCGCCCAGATATTTGGTCAAACGCCAGTCCAGGTGTCACCGTGAAGGTATTTTTCAGATGAAAGTAACATTTAAATCAGTAGACTTGCAGTAAAGCAGACGGCACTCTGTGGCGTGGGTGGGCCTTGCCCAATCAGGTGAAGGCTTTAGTGAGAAAAGGACTGAAGTCCCCAAGGAAGAGGGAGGTCTGCCAGCAGATGGCCTTCAGCTCTTCCCAGGGTTTCCAGCTCGTTGGCCTGCCCTGAAGATTTTGGATTTGCCAGCCCTCACCATTACACGAGCCAATTCCTTAAAATAAATATCTCTCTCTCTCTCTCTCTCCACACACACGCACGTTCACTCTGCTGGTTCTGTGTCTCTGGAGAGCCCTGACGGCTACAGACCCCTTCAAGGGCCAGGTCAGAGAACCTCCTGTCACCTCTGTTAGGACCTGAGTCCTGCATGGCCCCCTGGATGAGTGACTTCTGGACACCAAGGGCCTGGCTTCCATACCAGAGAGACGTGTGGGCAGTCCTGTGTTAACTGCACGTCCAGAGAGGGAGCTGCTGCTCTCTGCTGCTTGTGGGGCGATTCTCCACTCCTGGCAGGAAATCCCCTCTCAATATTGGAAAGTCGGGCTTCCCTGGTGGCGCAGTGGTTGGGAGTCCGCCTACCGATGCGGGGGACACGGGTTCGTGCCCTAGTCCAGGAGGATCCCACATGCTGCGGAGTGGCTGGGCCTGTGAGCCATGGCCGCTGGGCCTGCGCATCTGGAGCCTGTGCTCCGCAATGGGAGAGGCCACAACAGTGAGAGGCCTGCGTACAGCAAAAAAAAAAAAAAAAAAAAAATTGGAAAGTCATTTCATACTTTCAAACTGTGTGTTCATCTGTCAGCTTTTCTGCCGGTCTTACCCCACAGATCAGCCCTGAAATGGAATTTCTCAGGGCTGATGTTCCTCTGCTGCATGTCCCTCAGCTCTGGCCCATCTTACCCCCTCTAGCAATCCAGATTGGGTTCCTTTAATCTCCCCTCATAAATCAAAACCCCTGCTATTAATCATAGTTGTCTCTCAGAGTGGTCTTTTTACTTCTCTCATGTGGGTAACAATGCTTATCCCCTTTTCCTACCCCAGATGGAGACTGATTATCTTCACTTGTGTACAGGGAGATGAGAATTACTGTGCTGTGAGTGCAGGCGGGGCCCTGTAGGATTTGGGAGCTCCGTGGTGTGGGAGTCTGTCTCCCAACACCCATTCCCAGTGTCCTTGGCCAATTGGAGTTGAGCGCTCTGTCTAGCCAAGGCTGGGCCTCCAGGTGCCATGGATGATGAAAGATGGTACCTATGCTTCCAGTCCCCTCAGCCGCACCGCACCCACCTTGACACGTGCCAGCCTTGCTGTTTCTTCCTCTTAGATAGCTCTGGTCTCTGTGGCATCCTCCCTCTGGCCCTGCCCAGGCCTGGACACCCACCATCTCATACCTGAATCCTCAGAGCCTTCTCTTTCCTCCTTGGCCTCATACACCCCGGTGTGTCTTTCACACTTTAGCAAGAGCAAGTCCACTCACAGGGAAATCTGACTCTGCCATGTCTGTTCAAACCCCATTGCAGTCGTGAGGCCCTGTCCTGACCTGACTCTGGAGGCCTGTCTGGCACACTCACCCATGCGCCCCTGCTCCAGCCGGGTCCCGCCCCGGTGGTTCTGAGGGTGAAGCCCCTCTCTCTTGCCTCTGGGCCTTTGCACATGATGCTTCCTTTCCTGGTTCAGGTTTCAGCTTATAATAAAATAGTAGCAATAGTGATAGTGGCCTTGGTGGGTTAATACATTCAGCCTGTGAGGAAAGAGAGACAACTCTTACGTCACCCCTGGGGCACCCCTTCCACATGAGCCACAGCCAGGCCACTGGGTTTCAGAGCAGTAGCTCCTGTCCCTTGAAAGGTGAACATAGTTTCCACCTAGGGCCTGGGTGCACTGATTGTCACCCAGCACGTGTGTCCACACTGGCTCGTAGGGCAGGTGTTCGCTCCTCTGTGTGGATTGGCTCAGAGAGGCTGAGTAACCTGCCCAGGGCACACAGCCATGGGGGCAGAGCCCCAGACACGCTGTGCTGGGGATGCAGGCCTGGGGCCGGGCTTTCCACCTGCCCTCTCCCCAGCTCCTGGCCCTAACACACGTCCCCCAGCTTGGCGCCTGGGGAAACAGGCAGTTCTGGGTGGTGCTGTCGTCCAGAAACATGGGAGCCCCTCATGGGGCGTGGCAGTGGACATGGCGTGTCCCTGTTGCAAAGGCTCATGTCATGTCCACGGTCACAGTCTGCTCACGGGTGTGGGCTGCTGCCCTGGGAGGCATTCTGGACCTTTCAGGAGCCAGTCTGGACCTTTTGGGAGCCAGTCAGGATTCCTGACTATGGTGAGGAGGGCAGCTTCTCCAGTGGGGGAAGAACTTTGGAACTCTGCTGGCATGTCAGGGGAGAGGCCAGTCAGCATGGCAGGAGCAGTGTGTGTGCACGGGGACCTCCACACACCATGTGTCACCTGCCACATGCCGTGCTCAGCCTGGCTCTCTGCACCCGCTGGGACCCCAGCCCCCTGCTGGCTGGCCCCCTCCTAACAGCACCCACTGCCTTGGACTGCCAGTGTAAGCAGTTCAAGTTCAAGCGTGTCCACTGTGAATGCCAGCACACAGTAGGAGGCAGGGTTGTTAAAGGGATAGGCGAGTGGATGATTCTTCATGCTCTGACCTGCTGTTTGGCATGAGAATGAGGCTTAACTGTGGAGACCCCATGTGCGCTGGGTTGGTGGCCAGTGTCAAAGATAACAAAGCTGGCCATTGGCCACAGTGGCAAGGACAGATTTCAACCAGTGATAACTGTCACAGTAGGGAAGAGTCCAGTGTGTCCCGAGCTTCACTTGGATTTGTGCAGAGGTGACTGAGCGTCTTAGAGGGAGTAGGGAGATGGGGGCTTGGTGGAGTTGGGGAGCTGAAAGTTACAACGAGTGGAACGGGGCATGGGTCCATGTGACGCCCATCTGGATTTGCTGACTGTGCTTGTGGAGTTAGGTCCTCCCCTCCCATGGAGGCCGGGACACACGCCCACCTCAGGTATGGGCTGGAAAAAACAGTCAGTTCTTGTCAGCCTTCAGCTTCCCAAGCAGGCTCTTCAAGGGGACCTGGGGTCCTCCTAGGGAGGCTGCCTTGAGCTGTTAGAAACTACAGTGGTGTTTGGTCAAGTCTTTGCCGGCCCAGGTTGAGGCCTGAGAAAAGGCTCTGTGGTGGCTGTCTTGAGTTGGATCGAGGAGGGCATCTTTTTCACCAGCCAGGTGGGGATTTGGGATTCTCGGGGGGGTGAGCCTCCATGGAGGAGGGGGCTTCTGTCCACAGCAGAGCCCGCCTTTGTCTCCATCTGCAGAGACCTGTGTACTGGACCAAATGCAAAAGATGAAATCCCAAGAGGATAAAGACACCTGCTATGGGCTGAATTGTGTCCCCCAAGTTCACATGTTGAAGCCACAACCCCTAGTATGATTGTATTTGGAGATGGGAGCTTTAAGGAGCTGATTAAGGTTAAATGAGGCCATGAGGGTGGGGCCCCGACCCTCTGGGGTTAGTGTCCTTATAAAAAGGGGCACCCGAGCTCACTCCCTCTCCACCATGTGAGGTCACAGCGAGAAGATGGACATCTGCACCCCAGGAAGAGGGCCCTCGCCAGAAACTGCCCCTGACAACACCTTGATCTTGGACCTCTGGCCTCCGGAACTGTGAGAAAATATATCTCTGTTATTTAATCCACTCGATCTGTGGTATTTTGTTATGTGACAGGCCGAGCTGACTCAGACAGTGACTAATGACAGACTGACAGGAAGGAGAAAGAACATGAAATTGGCCAAACCCAGAGGCTTCAGCTGTGTTTTCTCCTGACAAGAAAGACCCTGCAGAACATTCGCTTTTGCTAAATAACAGTGTCCATCTCCAGATGCGACTTCACACTGTTCTGAGCCAGTAAAGGACAAGGGAAAACTGCAGCCATGGAGATTGATGTCTTGGCACGAGGCCCCGGATCCGCCCTGCAGGCCGAGTTCTGGCCATGTCCATGAGCCCAAGAGCTGCAGGGAGAAGCTGCTGGGAGCCAGTGGGGTGGGGCTGGTGGGACTGGCCCCGCTCTTGGCCATGCGATTCTGTGGGCCTCCCCCAAAGGCGGCTTGAGCAGCGCCGTCGACAGATGAAGTCGGCTTGTCACACACCATGCAGAGTGGGGACACCTCTGAGACAGATTTTCGGGTCCCCTTGGAGAGAGGGTCCATTGAGCTTTGTGTTCTGTCATCTGTCCCAGTGGCATCAGCTTTGGGAAAGTGAGACCCTCTGGATGCTGGATGCTGGATGTGCTGTGATTTCTCTGGGGTGCAGGGCCCAGAGCAGAGGGGGCCGCAGCCCCTCTTCTGTGGCCATGTGTTCACCGGGGCCCCAGAGGGTGTGTCCGTGTCCTAGAGCTGTTGGAACAAGTTGCCACAAACTAGGCCTTAAAATAACAGAGATTTGCTCTCACAGTCCAGGAGGCCAGGAGTCTCACACCAAGGTTGTTACAGGGTGGCTCCTCTGGTGACGTCGATCGAGGGTCTGTTCCGGGCCCCTCTCCCAGCTCCCAGCCGTTTCCAGCAGTCCTCGGGGTGGCTTGGCTCTCCCTCTGTCCCCACACGGTCTCCTCTGTGTGTCCCTGTGTTTCCAGTCTCCCTCCTTTCTCATATGAGGACACCGGTCATTGGATTAGGGCTCATTTTAAATCCAGGATGGTCTCGTGTCAAGAGCCTGAATTACATCTCCTATTTCCAAATAAGGCCATAATCGCAGGTTCTGGGGGTGAGGATGTGGGCATATCTTTCTGGGGCCCCCATTTAACCCCTCTCCAGAGGGGAGTGACTGGACAGGGGCTAATGAGGGCACTGTTCGCAGGGATGTGTTGGGGTCAGGGGACCTGCAGGCCCTTCCCTGCTTCAGTAACCACATCTGAACCCCAGGGATAAGGAGGTGCGTCGACACCCTTACGCCAGGGTGGCCTCCAGACCCACGGGCCTGGCTGACAAGTACCTGGATGATGAGCCAGACGCATGAAGGCTGGAGGGCTGGTCCGTGCACGGCAGCAGGTGAGGGTGACCCACCAGGCAAGAAAGGGCAGGAGGTGGGGCAGGTTGCTCTGGACCCAGAGGGAACCGCCTGGGCAGGGTCAGAAGTGAGAAGCCAAGAGCCGGATGCTCCGAGCTCAGCATGGGTGAGCTTGGCCAGGCCAGTGTCTCCCCACCCGCTGCTGTCCTCATGGTGGCTGATGGCCTGCAGGCAGGTGGGCAACCACAGGCCTTTCTGAGGCTGGACGCAGGTGGCCAGGGGAGAGGGCAAATGTGGGAGGAGCTTCTGATGGGCAGCAGGAAATGATCTTGCTCAGCTCCCGGGATTGCGATCTGCCAGTGAGCCCTGGCCCGGAGAGCAGGGGCCGGGTCAAGTTCCCACTGCGGTCGAGAACCCAGCTCCCTGCTCCTGGCCTGGGTCTTCTGCAAACACAGGACAAAACGGAGTCAGGACGTGTTTCTCCAGGCCCTTCTCACGACAAGGAACCTGGTGTCGCGTTCAGCTAGCCTGTCCCTTCCCACCCGGGTTTCATCTAAAAACTGCAGAAGCGGTGCATCTGCCGTGAGGAACATGAGCATCGGAGGGTACAGGGGGACCCTCCCCGGCCGCCCAGAGCTGCCCTGAGGTGACCACCCCACAGCCTGGTGGGGACTTTCAGATTTGCTGTGATTTTTTCAGTACATATATGAATGTCGAACTGTGTTCCAGAAGCAGAACTTGGTGCCTCCTGTTCACCTGCTCTCCGTGCTTGCTCTGTCCTGGGCCTTTGCCCTGTGGGTGGGAGGCCACCTCATTCCGCAGTGGCCGGGAGCTGGCTGGGTCTGGGTCTGACTGTCCCCCATGCACATCATGAGGCTGATGCTGAGAGACACTTCAGTGTTTCCCAGTGTCCTGGCTGACACACATCGCCGCAGCGGTGCCGCGGTGCCTGCCTGCTAGCGCCTGCCCGCCGGTTCTCAACCACGTGTCTTGCTAGAAGTGGAACGAATTGCTGGGTCAAAAAAGTCACGTGTTTAAAGCTTTGATGGAGATCAAAAAATCACCCCCCAGTTAGGGTTGAGCCACACTTTCACGGCTCTGAGTGTTGGCAGCTTTTACAATTCCCATTGTCTGAGGAGTGAAGGCTCTTAATACAACCCAGGACGTCGTGATACGGCGTGAATCTCCTTTTCTGCTTCAACCCCTTGGTTCCTCTGCTCCGTCCGGAGGGGCCCCGGGTTGGGCTTGTCCTCACTTCATGGCCCATGATCCCCTATCCCCATTCCCCGCTCTCGCCTTCCTGCCCCCCTCCCCACCAGAGGACTGTTGTAAGTGTTTAATGCACATCTTCATTTTTATAAAGTGTGCACAGGTTTTTTCTGGGCATGGATTTTGAGTAAACTTTTAATTGAAAAATCACACACATAGAAAATCCACACAGAAAAGTACACAGATCCTAAGTGTAGAGCTAGAAGGATTTTCACTGTATTTACTAAACCTGTGTGATCAGCACCCAGGTCAAGAAACAGAATGACACCATTCCCCAAAGCCCCTTTGTTCCCCTCCATATTCTACAGGGGCTGGTCTGTGGGTTGCTTCTGGTTCGCTGGGGCTTCTGGTGAGCACATGTGTGCGTGTAAGTTGAATTCATGCCAGCGAAGTTGTGATGCATGGCTCACGTGGTTTCACTAAGTTCTGTGTTTTAATTAATTAATTAATTCATTCATTCATTTATAAAAGTTATTTTACTTACTTATTTTTGGTTGCATTGGGTCTTCGCTGCTGCACACGGGCTTTCTCTAGTTGCGGCGAACGGGGGCTTCTCACTGCGGTGGCTTCTCTTGTTGCGGAGCTCGGGCTCTAGGCGTGCGGGCTCAGTAGTTGTGGTGCACGGGCTTAGTTGCTCCACAGCACGTGGGATCTTCCCGGACCAGGGCTCGAACCTGTGTCCCCTGCATTGGCAGACGGATTCTTAACCACTGTGCCACTAGGGAAGTTCCAAGTTCTGTGTTTTTAAAGCTTTGTCCCTATTACTCTGTTCATTGAGGAAATAAACAAAGAGCAGCCAAAGGAGAAAAATGAAGTCTGTTTGCTTGGAGCTGGCTGAACAGGGGGTCGGCCACTGTCACTTGTGTTTGGTGGAGACCCGGAGGCAGGCAGAGGCGTGGGCGAGCTTCCCAGTGGAGAAAAGGGGGCTCAGGGTGCCCTGCTGGGGGCCTGGGGGGAGGGGTCTTCAGGGTGACTGAAGTGGGTGCATCCCGGGTGACTGGTCAGGGGGCAAGCGGGGCCTTCTGGGGTTGGTCCTGAGTCGGAAGCAGGACAACGATTAGGGAGGCCATCAGTATTGATCGAGTCCTGGCCGATTGTCCAGCAGTGGCTGTTTGGCTTCCTGGCTTGTCACTAGAGACAGCCGTCTGCCCTCCTGCAGGTCCGACTCCCAGCAGGCTGGCTCCCGGGGCTGGCGGCTGCAGGCCGAGGCCCTGCTTTCGCACGTGCTCCGGCCCTTGTCCATATATGCATTCCCGGTGCTTACTCTGCTCCCCCTCACTCTGCATCGTGCTCTGTGGCCTAAGCCTCCACGGAGCCCTCGGAGGCCTGCAGGTCTCCCCCAGCTCCCAGCACCCTGGCAGCGCTGAGGGAGGAGGCTTGCACCATCCCCTCATGAGCCGTGTGGGGATTTCTTTGGCCCACATGACCAGGGATGGATTGCTGGTCACAGAGTAGCCCCCTTGTCTGCTTCGAACCATCCAGAGGTTCTGGTGGCGTCAGTGAGCATCCGTACACGGGGTGGTCCACCACCTGGGTCCAGGTGCTACCCAGGGTGTCTCCCCTTGCCCCAGAGTCAGAGCTGGGGCTCCAAGAGGAGGCCAGAGACCAGAAGAATTTAGGGACAGGGACAGACACATGGTACACCCCAGGCCTCACCTGGAGGGAAAGGGCCCCTCCCACAGCAGATGTGCTGACTTGGCCCTAAGGTCAGTTTCATACCCAGATTTATATACACCCACATCACAGCTGCCTCTAGTGCTTGGTTTAGCCAGCGTCACGGGGGCGGGGTTGGGATTTGCAGTGCCAAAGTGGTGAGTTTTCTGTGCCCAAGTGGACACCGTGGAGGGCGGCTAGGCTCGAGCCACCTCCCTGGTCCCCTTACCAAGACAGATGTCCGCAGGCAAGGGCAGCAACAGCAGCAGCGACTGGGGAGGGGTGGGGACTGCGGGGGAGGGACGCAGCACTGTGCAGGGGGCTCGCAGCCCCCAGGGAGATGCAGGGAGAGGCGGGGGAAGCCACAGTGGTTGAGTAAAAAGGCCAGGGTGGCTCTGGGCCACGAGAAGCCCAGGAAGAGCAGGCCGTGGAGCACAGGTGGGCACGGGCAGCGTGAGGGGGACCGAGGCCCTTGTTGCAGGGCACCCATACCTGGCCTCGTCCTCGGCTCCCCGGGAGGAGGAGGGCTGCCCTGACAGTTGGCTGACTCTCTGGTCTACCTTTCTTGCCATCAAAGGTCCGGGGGGCGGGGCGGTTTCTTTGGACCTGCCCTCCCTCCCCTGCCTGGACCAGCGCCCAGGAAGGCAGCTCTCCTCTGCAGACTCCGTCTCCTTGGGGGGCTGCTTCCAGGCCAGGCGACAGCGGGGGGCCCAGCTGCTCTCACCAGGTCATTCCTCCATGCCAGCATCATCAACTGTCCATAGCCGAGCTGATATTTTGCTTCCTATCTGCTGACTCCTTTGCCTTCTTTCTCAGTTGGCTCAGCACCAGGACAGGGAAGTGGGATGCCACTTATTGGGTCCCTAACACCCAGCAGCCTCCCAGAAGGTGCTGAGTCTTAACTAGACTCAAAGGAAATAGGAAGGCATCAAAGGAGTCCCCCTCCCCGCCTGCTTTTTATTTTGAAACATTTAGAACCTCTAGAAACATGGGAAGAATAGAACAATGTAACTCTGTGTGCTCTTCCCTAGAGCTAGTGATGGTTAATATTGAACCACAGCTGCCTTCGTGCTCTCTCCACACACACACACACACACACACACACACACACGCACACACACACACACACATCTCCTACCCCCTAACATCCTGCACATACTTTCTTGTTTGCTGAGCGATTTGAGAGCAAGTTGCAGACATATGACACTTCACTCCTAAATCCTTTAGCCCACATCTCCTAGGAGCAAGGATGTTTTCCAGCACAACCACAGCATGATTGTATTAGCCAGGGTTCTCCAGAGAAACAGAAGCAATTGGAAGGGGATCTATCTATCTATCTATCTATCTATCTAACGTGATTTTTTTTATAGGGAACTGGCTCATGTGATTATGGGGACTGGCAAGTCCAAAGTCTGCAGTGTGGGCCCACAGGCTGGAGACCTAGGAGAGTCAGTGGTGCAGATGGAGCCTGAAGGCCATCTGCTGGAGGATCCCCTGGTCCCTGGGGAGACCTGCTTTTGTTCTATTCAGGCCTTCAACTGATTGCATGCACCCCACCCCCATTATGCAGGGCAACGTACTTTACCCCAAACTGAACAATATAAATGTTAATCTTATCCAAAAACGCTCTCCAAGCTGACACATAAAATTAACCATCACAACAGTGATCACCTTCCAGAAATTTAACATTGATACAGTATTATTTTCTAGAATAAATCCATATTCAGATTTCCCCACTCAATAATAGTCTTTTTTAAAAAAAATTATTATTATTTATTTAATTTATTTTTGGCTGTATTGGATCTTTGTTGCTGTGCGCGGGCTTTCTCTAGTTGCGGCGAGCGGGGGCTACTCTTCGTTGCAGTGCACGGGCTTCTCGTTGCGGTGACTTCTCTTGTTGGGAGCATGGACTCTAGGCGTGCAGGCTTCAGTAGTTGTGGCACGTGGGCTCAGTAGTTGTGGCTTGTGGGCTCTAGAGTGCAGGCTCAGTAGTTGTGGCTCACGGGCTCAATAGTTGTGGCTTGTGGGCTCTAGAGCGCAGGCTCAGTAGTTGTGGAGCACGGGCTTAGTTGCTCCACGGCCTGTGGGATCTTCCCAGACTAGGGCTCGAACCCGTGTCCCCTTCATTGGCAGGCGGATTCCTAACCACTGCACCACCAGGGAAGCCCCCCAGTAATATTCTTTATGGCTCTTTTTTTAAGCCAGGATCCAGTCAGGGATCACAGGTTGTGTTTAGTCACCATGCCTCCTGCTCTGCTTTAACCAAGCACAGCCCCGCCCCCCCCCCCCCCCCCGCCAATAAAAGGTTTATAACTTGACGCTTTAGAAGAATTCAGGCCACTTATTTCGAAGAGTGTCTCTCGCTTTGGATTAGCTGATTTTTTCTCACTGTAGATTCAGGTCAAACATTTGTTGTGTCTTTCCCTGTATGTCATGCCAGGAGGCACATGAAATCATTTTGTCCCCTGTGGTCACCTGGTTAAGGTGGTCTCCGCCTGGTTTCTCCGGTATAAAGATGCCTTTACCTTGGTAATTCATCAGTAACCCAGCAGGTAATGTTCTGAGACTGTGGGAATAGTTCATGACCCAGCATCCCTTCACCAGTGGCTTCAGCATGCATCGGTGGTCCTTGCCTCAATCAATGAGTACAATGATGGCCCAAAAGTGGTGATTTTCTAGTTGTATTTTTCTGTCTCCATTTAATCGTGTCCATTCTTCTGAAAAGAGTGTTCCCTCCCCCACTCCACACCTAATGTATATATTCCTTTTCCCCCTGCAGTGTGCTACCATCTATCATTGTCATTAATTTTTTTTAATGTTCAGACTATCCCAGATTTGAGTGGTGGGAGCCCATCCTGTCCTTTGGACGTGTCCCCATGATTTTTGGATTCTTTGTTAGTTACTCTTTATCATACCAGCAAGATGTTGCAGACCCACAGCGTACCTTCTTTGCCCCAGACCTGAAGTTAGCCATTTTTCCTAGGAGCTTTGGTACCTTTTAGAGGGTGGTTTTTAGAAATCAGTGTCTTGGTATTAGCTGAACTCATTTATCAAAAGGTTTCGAGCTACAATGATTGATCTGTTATTGACTGATTCCTCCTTTCTCACAGGAGAGCCTTGGAATGAGACACACGGATTTAGTTATTCTCAACAGCTACTTCTATCAGGCTGGAACTCCCAAGGAATAACCCTTCTCTTTCCCCCAGGGATTCTTTCTGAAAGCAGATCCCCCTTGTCCTGGCAGAGATGTTGCTGGATTAAACACAGTCTAATCCCTCATTGGTCCCCATCGGCTCCTCTCTCTGGTGTCCCCAGCAAGCAGAGACTGTCCTGGGTTAGGCCACAGCTTTCAAGACTTACCTCCTTGCCTGGGGCCCCTGGAGGCTTCCAAGACTCCCACCTTGTCTCTGTCCCTGGGAGGGTCATTTCCCCTTAATTGAGGCTCGGGGCTTATGTGAGCCAAGTTTTCTGGAAACTCTTAGGAGGTACAATTTTCTCTCAAAGTAGGTCAAACTGGTCTTGTTTCCAAGTTCTAGGACCCCCTCCCTGACTCACCTGGGCCAGAGAAAGCATTTTACCAGGGAAAGAACTAAAAACAGGAAGGAGGAGGATTTGAAGTGAGGAATTTGCTTTGCTGCATTGCTCAAGCCTCTCACGTGTTTGTGTTCCTAGGCGCAACATAAGGAAGCATAAGGGTTTCAAGTCAGAAATATTTGTGTCCAAAGCGTCACTTTGCTGCTCACTGGCTGTGCAAGACTGGGCAGTCTATCCATGCCCACTGAGCCTCAGTTTCTCCATCTCATAGGGATGACCGCTGTCCTCACGCTGCAGGCTCAGTGTGAGCGTTGAAAGTGAGAATAATTGGGAAAGTGCTTGCCCAGAATCTGGCACATAGCTTGTAGTTAATAAATAGTGCTATAAATATTACTAAATGGAGTAACTAATGGGAACCCTAAAGTGCTCTATACTTAGAAAGCGTTGATAATTTAACATAAAAGTCAGGGTCCTTATAATCTACTACCAAGGCTGGCACATAGGAAAACCTAACTCCCAGCCCTCAGGGAGATCTCACTTGGGGCCTGACGCCTGCCCACTGTCACTTCATCATGGAGAGAGCATGGTGAACTTCTGTTTCCTAGAAGGGTTAGGGGGACTCTCCCTCCGACGAAGGATAACTAGAAAATGGAGCAATACTAACAACGGGGCAGGGCCTCGGGAGATACAGGCTCAGGGAGGGGACACGGCATCGGGGCCACAGTTATCCTGGAGCATGCTTTCTGAGATGTTGAGTGATGCCTCAACAGCTACATGCGGTGCCGGGACAGGACTGGGAGTCCAGGGCTCTAGTCGGCTGAGTAATGCCCCTGCCCCCAAAGACATCAGGTCTCAATCTCTGGAACCTGTGACTGTTACCTTCCATGGCAAAGGGGCTTTAAAGATGTGAGTAAGGATCTTGAGATGGGGAGATTGTCCTGGATTATCTGACTGGGCCCTAAGTGCTAACACTTGCCTTATAAGAGGCAGGCAGAGGGAGAAGACAGAGACAGAAGGTGAGGCCATGTGGCCACTGAAGGATGATGCCACACTGATGGCTTGGAAGACGCAGGAAGGGGCCATGAGCCGAGGGATGTGGGAAGATGTCAGAGGCTGGAAAAGGCAAGGAAGCAGATTCTCCCCAGAGCCTCCAGAGGGTGCACAAGCCTGTCTACACCTTGATTTTTTCCCAGAGAAACTGATTTCAGACTTCTGGCCTTGAGAATTGTAAGAAAATAGATGTATGTTGTCTTGAGCCACCAAATTTGTGTGTAATTTGTTACAGCTGCCACAGGAAATGAGTACAGGGACCCTCCAAGGCAACCTGACCTGGTCAGCCCACCTCATTTTGAGTTAGGACCCCAAAGGGCTGCACCTTATAAGTGACGGTGAACAGGAGTAGACAGACCCTTGCAGGACTTCACTTCACACCAACTTCACATAATCCTAATCCCTGAAATTGTGCTGAGATCATCCGGGATAGCTGCTGCCCCAGACAACCAGCATACACATGTAAATCCTTTCTGGACAGAGATGACATCATCCTAAACCTCAATTCGGTAAATACAGTGTTTAGACACAATAACAGATCACCAGGCATGTAAGGAGACAAGGCAGTATGACAAAAGCTACAGAAACAACAGACTGAAGAAGCAGACCCACAGGGAATGCAGATAAAGTGGTTATCAGATATGAGCTTTAAAATAACTATGTTTCCTGCATTCAAAGGGATAAAAAACAGGATTGAGGATTTCAGTGAAGAGCTGGAAACTATAAAAAGGAGCTCACTGGGGGCTTCTCTGGTGGCGCAGTGGTTGAGAGTCCGCCTGCCGATGCAGGGGACATGAGTTTGTGCCCCGGTCTGGGAAGATCCTATGTGCCGCGGAGCAACTAAGCCCGTGAGCCATGGCCGCTGAGCCTGCGCGTCCGGAGCCTGTGCTCCACAACAGGAGAGGCCACAACAGTGAGAGGCCCGCATACCACACACACACACACAAAAAGGAGCTCACTGGAAATTGTAGAACTCAAAAGTATACTCAATGAAGTTGGGAACCCAGTGGATGGGTTTAACCGCAGATTGGACACAGCTGAAGAGAGAATTGGTGACATAAGAAGGCTTGAAAGAAAATAACCAGAATGAAGCACAGAGTCAAAGGACAGAAAATAGAAGAGAGTAAGAAACAGAGGATAAGATACGGTTAGAAATCTATCATACATGTAACTGAAATTCCAGGAGAAAAGGAAAGAAATGGGGTAGAAACAATGTTTGAAGAGATAATGGCTGAGAACTGATGGAAGACTATATTAGTTTGCTTGAGCCGCCATAACAAAGTGCCAGATTTGGAGGAGGGCATTGCTTAAGCAACAGAACTTTATTTTATCATGGTTCTGGAGGCTGGAAGTCCAAGACCAAGGTGTTGGCGGGGGCGGTTTCTCCTGAGGCCTCTCTTGTTGGTTTGCAGACAGCCGCCTTCTCACTGTGTCTTCACATGGCCTTTCCTCTGTGTGTGTCTGTGTCAAACTGTCCTATTTTCATAAGAACAACAGTCATATTAGATGAGGGCCACCCTGACAGCCTCATTGTGACTTAATCACCTCTTCAAAGATCCTGTCTCCAAATACAGTCATATTTGGAGGTACCAGGGATTAGAGCTTTAACACAGGAATTTTTTTTGGGGTGGGGGACACACAGTTCAGCCATAACAAAGACAGTACACCATAGATTCAGGAATCTCTGTGAACCTCAAGCAGGATAAATAAAAGAAAACCACATCTCTCCACCCCATGGTAAAAACTGCCAAAAACTAAAGGTAAAGAGAAACTCTTAAAGAGCCAGCAATAAAAGACAGTTTTCCTTCCAAGGAGCAGTGGTTAGAGCATCAGCTGACTTGTCAACAGAAACAGTGGAAGCCATGAGACAGCGAACGATATCCCTGAAGAGCTGGCAGCAATAAACAGCAACCTAGACTTTTATACCAAGAGAGAACATCCTTCCAATTTCAGGGCAAGGTCACTGCAGCAGTCTGGGTCCAGTCAGGAGATGAAAACCACACAGTGCGTCAAACAGAGAAGTTGAATGTAAAGAACAGTTAAATTCTGATGGAAGATTGCCCATAGGTATAGGGGAACTCTATATGGTAGCTTAGGGCTGAGAGAGAAACCAGGAAGAAGAATTGGAAGGGCCCGTCTCCCACGGGAGCTGGGTTTGGGCCTTGGAGGGGATGTGGCTCAGCCTACCCGACAGCAGAGAACTCGGCTGGGTTTCCTAACCTAGAGCCGGTCTGGAGCCTTTGGGCGAGCAGGCAGCAGTTAGGACACAGTGATAACACAGACGGTGTTGCCACACAGAGAAGGTGGCGTCTGGGGCTCGGGTGAGCTGCATGGGGGCTGCAGAGGGAGCAGAGGCTTGGTGGGGAACATCAGGGGTGTGTAGGGAGGAAGTCAGTGGTGTCCCAGGGGTTAGGGCGGTGGGGAGGAGGGAGCGGTGGAGAGAGGATTACAAAGGGCACCAGGGAACATTTGGGGTGATGGATTTATTTTCTTGATTATGATAGTTTCACGAGCTGTACAGGGTCAAAACTTATCAGATTTTACACCTTAAATAAGTACAGTTTATCATCTGTCAATTATACTGCAATAAGGCTGTTAAAATATATAGTGTCTTGGAATGCTGGCTTAGATAGAAATCTATAAAGAAGAGAAGTGTTTAAAAAAATTTTTTTTGGGCCGTGTGCTTGTGGGATCCTAGCCCCCTGACCAGGAATCGAACCTGGCCCCCAAGAAGAGGAAGCGCGGAGTCCCAACCACTGGACCGCCTGGGAGTTCCCAGTGTGTTACCTTTTGATAGGGGTTATATCGGGAGGGGGGCCTGGCTCAAGGAGGGGCGCTGGAGGACTTGGCAATGACCCATTTCTTGACCTGTGTGGTGGTTACGTGAATGTTGTTCACTTTGTGATAAATTTTTGACAGATTATTCAACTCATGATAAATTATTCTTCAAAAAAGAGAAGAAGTAAGGTTATGATGTTGGAAAAGAGATGTCTGTTCAGTTCCCTTCTTAGCGGCTCCCGGAGTGGGGGGCCTGAGGAGGCTAGGGACCCCCATCAGGACATCCTCCATCCCCCGGATCAGACACAGGCATTGGGAAGAGTGTGGCTGAGAACAGAAGGGGGAGCAGCATGGATTAGCCTTCTCCAAGCTGAGGGCCAGTGGAAGTGAGGGTCTCAGTGCCATGGAGGGTCGTGTGGAGAAGTATGTCTGTGCCTGCACAAGGGTGGTGGGCGAGCCCCCCAAATGGGCAGTGGTGTCTGAGGTCAGTGGTGATGGCCCTGAGGGGCTTGCCCAGTCAGGTGGGTGCATTTAGTGCTGGAAATGATGTGAAGGGGGCCATTGAGAAGGAGGGGACCTTCTAATGCTGCTTGATGTCCCCGAGTTTCAGTTTCCTCATCTTTAAATTGGGGGTGACAAATATTACAGCACAGATAGGTGACCATGTGTCCTGTTGCCTGAGACAGTCCTGGTGGGTGCATGCCATCATGGCATAGTTACTGAGAGTGCTCACTTTCATCTCAACGGTGTCCCTGCTGGGTTTGGACAATAAACTTCACCGTCATCCTAATCATAGGGGCTTTGGGAAGATCAGCAATGTAATGTGTATGTTTTGCATGACACTTGCATACAGTTAGTGCTCAGTTCATGTAGGCTTCTGAACCACCTACCTGCCACCTGGCCCACTCCCTGAGAGCAGTCCTGTACTCCTAACCCAGTGCTCGCTCTTTTCACAAATAACTACCAAACCATGAGACATTTTCATTGAGCGAAATGAGGCTGACCAGTGAACTTTCTTGAACACTTGCATTTTAAGAACTTAAAGCATTTTAAACATCCCAAGAGGAACCACTCATTCGCCTACTCAGGCATGCACCCAACCAGCCATTTACCCAACAAATATCTTCATTCAAACTTTATCCAACAAAACCCATTTATTTTAACACCTATCCATGCATCCATCCATCTAACAAATACCCATCTATCATAACATCCATTCAACAAATACCCATCTATCATAACATCCATTCATCAATCTACCTATCTTGTTTATACATCTACCCAGCAGATATCCATCCATTCTAATATCTACCCACCCATCTACCTATCCACCCACCCACTCATCCACTCATGCATCTCTCCACCCACCCATCAGTCCATCCATCCATCCATCCATCCATTCCTCCACCCACCCATCTCGGACTCTTCTTATTAATCTATGTTTTTTACCCTGTGATCTCATCTAGACTCAAAGCACTAACATGAACACGGGCTATCACATATCCATCGCCATCCTCATTTGCCTCCCTCAGCTCAAATCTTGTATGTCCGGCTGCCTATATGATTTCCCACCGTGGGAGTATAACTGATGCTCAAACTTAACATGTCCAAACACAGACTTCTGTCCTTTCCCACATACTGCTCCTCCCTCTTTTTTTCGCATCTTAGTTGATGGTGACTCCATCCTTCCCGTGCTCAGACAGGAAGTCTTGGGGCTCATCCTTGAATCTTATCTTCCTCCTATGCCCCATCTTCAATACGTCAGCACAGCCTGTTCACTCTACCAACCAAATATATCCAGAATCCCTCTTCTAGTCTCTCCTCTTCTTGCCACTTCCATCCTGATTCAAGCCTCCACCCTCTGACACCTGGATTATTGAATTATCAGGTCTCCCTGCCTCCCCCCTGCATCCCCCTAAGTCTGTTTTCAACTCAGCAGCCAGAGTGACCTTTTTAAAACTTTGAGCTGTATCAAGTCACCCCGCGGTCAGAGACCTCCAGCTGGTTCCTGCTTCACTCAGACGTCACCCCCGCTTCTTCTCCTGCCTGCTCACGTGTTCCCTCCACACTGACCTCCTTGCTATCTCTAGAAACCACCAGAAATGCTCCTGCCTCAGGGCCTTTGCACTTGCTGTTTCCTCTGCTTAGAATGCTCTTTTCCCAAATATCCGCGTGGCTGCTTCTTTCTCCTCTTTGAGGCTTTTGGCAAATGTCTTTTCTTAGTGAGGATAGTGCCTTTTGGAATGTTTTAAACTGCATCTTGTGGTCCTAAAGAAAGCAGAGCCTGAGGCTAGGATTGCGGTGTTCGTGCTTCATTTGGGAGGTGCCAGTCCAGGCTGGTGAGGATGAGGGGAAAGGGAACCAGCGAGGATGGGGAAAGGGACCACCGTGTCACGGGTTTCACGGTGAACCATGACGATGCACAGGAGGCCGCTTAGTGCACAGGAATTCTCCAGAAAGTTTGCAGGAAGGGGTCGTGTTTTGGAGGAGTCCGCAGGTGAGAGCACAGAGGTGGAATGGGTCTGCCTACCTTTTCTCTCCATCCCGTTTCTCACAGGTTAAGGTTCACGCCCAGGGAGTTAATCCACTCACAGGTCTGTGTTGTTTCATCCAGCCCTCCCTGGCCATTCAGGGACCCAGATGCCAGGCTCAGGGTGTGATGTTTTCTCCCAATCTGAAAGTGCCTGGGCCCTGGGCACAGGTGGGTGCCAACAGAGAGGGGGGCAGGAGACGGGCCAGTGATTGGAGCGGTGCCCAAAATCTGTGGTCAGACCCCCGCTGCACCCCTGGCTCCCTTTCCTGCCTTTGTTTTTTCCCTTGGAACATAGTGTCTGACACACTATAGAGTTTTGTTTATTTCTCTGTTTATGGTCTCCCTCCCTCCACTAGAAAATAAGCTCAAGAAGGCAGGGATTCCTGCCGTGTGCCCAGCAGTTAGAGAAGCATCCGCTCCGTGATAGGCATTCAATAAATGTTTGTTCAGTGAAAGAATGAAAGAAGATTCTCCCTCATTGACCCAAAGAAGAGTCTCTTTTGAGTGGTGGTTTTAATGACGTTGGATTACATTTTTTCTCTATGTGTCTTAAATGCTTTCTTGATTCTGGGCAGCGGATAATATTTATTTAACCACATCTTTACGAAGACTCTGTGTTGGACGCTGTGTTTTAGAATCTACTTTTAGACAAAGCATACAAGGCTTCGTTGGAGTTAGAGGGCAGAATGTTAATGTTGAAATCTAGGCGTCGTGAAGTAAACACTGGTGTGTGTGTGTAGAGGGGGGAGGGAGCAAACATCTGGAAGGATCCACACCTACTTGTTCACAATGGCTGGGCGGGGGAGGGGAGGGCACACTTACTCTTTATGTGCTTATTTACATGCATCTGAACGCTGAGGTTCTTTTTCAACAGGAATGCATTCCTTCTACATTCAACAATTTATTTCTAAATTTAAGAAAGAAGTCCAACTTGAGGCTCTGGGAGAATGACCGTCAGTCTGAGTTCAGCTCAGGCCCCGGGGGTCAGAGGAACCCTGGGCAGCATGGCCAGGCTGGCCCCTCCTGGGGAGCGCTGGCCCTCTGGGGCCCTGGGTGTCCCGGCCCGGGGAGGCTGGCTGGAGTGGAGCTCTGGTTCCTTCTGGAACGGGCATCTTGTGGAGTGCCGCGTGTAGACAGCTCAGGACGCCTGCTCCAGTGGGGCTGGCGTGTTTACTGAGCTGTCACTGTGAGGGTGGAGGGTGCGCTTGGCATCAGGAGTACAGGGTCGCCCATTAACTGTGTGTGCGACCTTGGGCAAGTCACTTCGCTCACTCGTTCATGCATCATCCCCTGGAGGGCTCCTTTGCACTGGGCCCTGGGTGTGAGGAATGAGACGTGGCCACTGCCCTCAGGGAGCCCACAGGCTAGTGGAGAAGATGACGCACACACTGACATCCTTCATTCCATGTGGGTGACATGTAAGCCCTGCTGGAGAAGGGAGGGGCCCAGAGTCCTGCACTCAGGGATCAGGGCAGGCTTCCTGGAGGAGGTGGTTCCAGAGCTGAGTCTTCGAGGCCTTAGCCAGGCAGATGGGGGAGAAGGGGAGTGGGGTGGAGCAGTTTAGGAGGTGTTCCAGAGGCAGAGGGGAGGCTGTGAGTAAGGGGCAGCTTAATCTCTGCCCGGGTGGGAGGAGTGGGGAGGGTAAACAGACAACACAAGGAGAAGCTGGCCCGTGGTGGGGCTCAGGACACGGAGTCCCATCCCCTGGTGGGGGGGTTGGGGCTTGATCTTGCCCCTCGGACAGCCTTGATGACGTAGGCCCTCCGCCTTCATCCATTAGAACTGCTAGTGCTGGACACAGATCTTAACGGGCTGGGCTGCCCTGTAAGCAGTGCCGTGTGAACCTTGCACAACCCCAGGAGGCGGCATTGTGCATCCTCGAGCTGCCTCACACCAGGGAGATCTAGGGCTCCGATTCTCCATGAGGAGGAGCCAGGGCACCACAGTGACCCGTGAGAGGGCTTCGGGGGCAAGGGGCAGGGGCGACGGTGCTGGCCAAGGGCTGGAGGGATGGGTCCACCCATAGGTCTACAAGACATTTGGAGATTTTCTCCAAGTTTTGCCAAATCCTTGGATTGTAAGTGGCAGGCCCAGGTACTAGAACCAATGTAAATGTTTTTAAAACTCTTAACACATGCAGAAAAATTCAGAAGACAACCAAAAAGCACCCATGTACCCACCATTGACACTGTTTACAGTTTTAGATTTCTTTCTCTCCAGATCCATCGATGGACCTGAATGTTGCCGATGCAGCGTGGGTGCTGATCCCTCCTGCCCCTCCTCCCATCCCCAGAAGCAACCCCTGTTCCCAGGGTGATGCTGCCGTTCACAGGGTGGCTTGGCGCTTGCACCGAAGGGCATTTTAGCTGTAGTGATGCATGCTGTCCCCCATATTTACATAGAGGGCTGCACAGTTATCCCCTTAGCAACTCGCCCAGCTCACTGCACACCATGTTTCTGGAGATTTATCTGTGTTGATACACATGGGTCTAGTTCATTTCAATTGTGATCTCCTGTCTGAATGAGCTTTCCCGGCTCCCACGAGGAGGGACCGCAAGCCAGCTTCCGTTTTCACCTTGTTCTGCATTGTATGAGCTTCCCGCTGCTCCGTAACATACAGCCCCACACTCAGCAGCCTAAAACCACGCACGCTTGTTATGTCCCGGTTCTGAGGGCCAGGGGGTTGCACGGGGTGAGCTGGGTCTCCACTTAGGGCCCCCGAGTGACCCCTCCTCCAGACCTCTTGTGACGTGAGGATAGTACCTTTTCCTTATTGTTTAAGCCATTTGGGGGTGAGATTTAAGAATCTGCTGTCAAAGGCAACCTTAACTCCTAAAGACTCTGAAGCTCCGAGGGGGTGGGAGGCGCAGCCCAGGGCACCCGGCCGGCAGCGCAGGGCCCAAGTTTGGGCTCCAGCCTCAAGATCCTGCACGTCCTGCTAAGAGGCAGGGCCCTGGTGTCCTGCTATAACGAGGTCCACAGACTGGGGGCCTACACCACGTTCCCGAGGCCAGAAGTCCGAGATCAAAGTATCAGCAGGGTTGGTTCCTTCTGAGGCCGAGAGGGCGCCTCCGTCCCAGGCCTCTGCCCTGGCTTCTGGGGTTTGCTGGGGATCTTTGGTTTCTAGAAGCGTCACCCCAATCTCTGACAGCATCATCACGTGGCCTCCTCCCTGCGTGCCTGTCTATGTCCAAATATCCCCTTATTAGAAGGACACCAGTCGGTGTTGGATTAGGTCCATCCAACTCCAGCATGACTTCATCTTAATTAATTACTCTTGCAGTGGAACTTATTATTTCCAAATAAGGTCATGTTCTGAGGCACAGGGTTTGGGACTTCAGTGTATGAATTCTGGAAGGACGCAATTCAAATCATCCCAGGCAGTTAGCACTGTTAACCTTGCCGCTTCGATAGTTGTTCCCCCCATGTCAGTCTCCCAGGAGATTGGAAACTGTGATATCGATAGTCCTGTGACCACAGCGCTCAGATGAGCCGTGGGGGAGAGCAGTGTGGTCCCGGCTCCGGCCCTGATGTTAGCTCTGTGCCGGGCGGCTTGTTTCCCAGACACGCAGTTTCCTCATCTGGTAAAACGGGGCTACCCGTTGTCTCCTCGCCAAGGGGTGACCCACATGTCCGCCGCCCGTGAATGGGCTTTGTAACCTGAAAAGTGCTGACCGAGGGTAACTTATCCTGGGTTGGAAGCCATCATGGTGCTTTGGGGACAGGTCCTGATCCCGGGGAAGGAGAGGCCCAGAGCTATGAGGACAGACTTAGCTGATGTTGACGATTTCACCAGGGTGCCAAGATGGGCTGAAAACGGGACTCCAGAGAATTAATGTTTCCGATTAATCACTGGCACGTCTCACTGCTCTGAACGGTTGAAAATTAACTGCATGAGAGATGATTAGGAAAGCTGGGAGCAAAGCCCAGATTTTACCTAAGAATAAATTCTCTGAGATTTCCCTGGTCAGGACAGATCCTCCAAGGCTTGCAGAAGCGAGAAGTGTGGTCCTCCCGCTCAGCACACCAGAAATAACTCACGTGACTGCTGTTCTACGAACATGCGCGCTGTGGCCACCTGAGCAGGCTTTCTCCAGGGCTTCATCTATAAATCGTGAAGCACAAAGCACATTTAAATCACCCTGAGATTTGAACACATCTAGGGCAGCTTGTTGGAGTCAGAGCACGGGCTCCCGAATGTCCAGGAGCTAATAATGTGAGGGATTTGGGGCCGGGGAGAATTAAGCGATATTGTGCCTGTTTAGAGATGTCATATCCTGTTCTGTGCTTCTCAGCTTACGCCTGGCATGAGGGTGTTAGATCTGAAAGCTTCTCTCTTCCTGACTGCCTTCTGTGCGTTCCCTCACGTTCACATGTGTGCGGACAGGTCTGGGATCCAAACTCAGATCTGCCATGTGACCCTGGACCAGTCACTCAGCCCTCTCACTTCTCACCTGGGAAGTGGGGACGTGTGGACCACACCTTCCAGGGCCGTTAGGAGATGATTCCAGACAAAGCGGACGGATGCCTGGCCCAGAGCTGGTGCCCAGAAAAGGCCCCCCTCCCGAGAGCACCGGCAACCCAGCTCTGGAGAACAGACATTCGAATTCCTCTGGATGCCGTGCACCATTCTCCCCCTGAAACTTGCCCTCGGGCAGTGCCACCACTTAGGAAGACATTTTGCCGTTCTCCAGGGAAATCAAGATGCTCGTCTCCTCGGATCCAGCAGATCCACCCTGACGTTCCGTGGGCAGGGATGTACGGACAGGGATGCACGGACAGCCCGAGGGGATGGTGCTGTGTCCACACAGTGGAAATGGATGCAGACAGTGCTGTGTTCCCACGACGGGGCCCTGGGTGAGTCTCCTGCAGCGGGAAGCCATGCTCGGTGAGAGGGTGGACCTGACGAACATGATGAGCAAAAGAAGCTAGCCTCTGTGTGTGACTCCATTTATGTGATGTCATAACAGCTGAGCTCTGGGTCTAGATGCACATGGGTTGTGGGTGCAGAACCACACAGCACGGCAAGGCTGCCGTGACATCCCAGTCGGATCCTGGCTACCTCGGGAAAGGCACAGGGGCCTCTGGGACCACCATGGTCTGCTTCTTGTCCTGGGTTGCGGTCACTTGGGTGAGAGTCCTGGTGAAGCTGGAGATTTCCGTTTCATGTACTCTTCTGTGTGTATATTAGACTGTGCTGTGGGTTTAATTGTGGTTCCTGCACCCCCCCCACCCCCGCCACAACCAATTCATATGCTGGAGTCCTAACCCCCAGGATCTCAGAATGTGACCTCATTTGGAGACAAGGTCCCTACAGATGATCAAATTAAAGTGAGGTCATTAGGATGGGTCCTAATCCAACATGACTGTGTCCTTTTAAAAGTGGGGACATTTGGATATGGGGTCACACACACACACAGAAAGCCATGTGATGATGAAGGCAGAAATCTATAGGTCAAAGAACACCAAGGATGGCCAGCAAACCCCCAGAAACCAGGAGAGGGTCCTAGAACAGATCCTCCCTCTGGCTCGGAAGGACCCAGCCTGTTGACACCTGATCCCAAACTTCTAACCTCCAGATCCGGGAGACAATACATTTCTGCTGTTTAAGCCACTCGATTTGTGATACTTTGTGACAGCAGCCCTGGGAAACTAATAAATGCGGCACAGTAGAAAAGTAAGAGAAAAAAGGCTTGTGTTCACGTCTCGGGCTGGGTACTTCGATTTATATAAATTAGGGTGAGCAATGGAACCTGTGCCCCCAACTCCAATTCCTTGGGTCGCTCTCACCACCTCTTTGGGTGGGAGAGGCCCCAAACAGACCTTTGTTCTCCACAGAAGGGCCATTGTGGGTTTAGAGAGGAGCCCTCATTGGTGATTCCTGGTTCAGGGTCACCCACTCCCCTGGAATTCTGACCTGGGGGAGCAGAGACTGCTCTGGTGCCACACCCCAGAGAAATAAGGCATGTCTGCTTAGCATCAGTGGTGTCAGGAGAGGTATCAGACATCATTCCTAATAAGGGCCTTTTATGGAGTACTGGGAATGAGGCGCCCTGGGTTCAGCAGGAAGTAGGTACATCAGGTCCTTAACGTAGGATGTGGGGGAGGGAGGTGATGCGGGGGGAGGCAGCATGGTGATGAGGACTGGCCTCAGGGTCTGGAGGCAGCGAGGCCTGGCTGCCCTCCTAGATCCCACTCTCTGGCTGTGCTGCTTTTGGTGAGTTCCTCTGTAGGACATTTCCCGGGGCCACCATAACAAAGGACCACTGACTTAACAACAGAAACTTATTTCCTCACAGTTCTGGGGGCCAGAAGTCTCAAATCAAGGTGAAGGCAGGTTGGTTTATTCTGAGGCCTCTCTCCTTGCCTGTAGAGGGTCGTCTTCTCCCTGTGTCCTCACATGGTCATCCCTGTGTGTCTGTGTCCTAGTCTCTCCCTATAAGGACACCAGTCATGTGGGATCAGGGCCCACCCATATGATCTCATTTACCTTAATCACCTCTTTAAGAGCACTGTCTCCAAATACAGTCACATTCTGAGGTGCTGGGGTTTTAGGACTTCAACATGTGGATTTTGGAGGGACACAGTTCAGCCGATAACATCCTTTACAACTGTAAAATGACAGTAAGAATTATATCCATCTCTTAGTGATGCCACGAGGACCAGCAGCAGCCCTTGTACCTCTGAGTGCTTGTACCTTCCCAGTGTGCAGGCCATCGTCTGTTTGCCACCCTCAGACCCCCTCAATCCCCCTTCCCAACCCTGCTGCAACCCCAAAAGCTGACCTCTATGGATGTGCCCATCCAGGCAGTCGGCTCTGACTTCCTGTCGTGTTCAGCCAATGGGATTCACCAGCGGGAGGCTGGAAGGTCTGGTGAGAGAGAGGCCGGAGTATTTCCTCCTTCATTCCTACCTGCCTGCACTTGGTCCTAGAAGAGGCTGTGCTCTCCTGTCCGGAGGTCCCGCTCATGGCTACAGATGTCACTGTGTCCACAATCAGCCCCTTTGCTCCTTCAGGCCTAGGAGTGGGACACTGCCTGCTGTTGACCCTGGAGAGCTACATCTTCCTGTGGGGATCCCTCAACCCCAGCCCATGCCTGTGTGAAAGCCCTTTCACTGAACCATTGTCATCACCTCTCTGAGTGAGGCACCCAGGCAGCACCCCTGGGTCTTTCCTGAATGCACGGATGATTCCGGATTACCCAGTGCCCAGCTTAGAGAGGAGGTGTTTGGAGGATGTTCCCTGAATCAAATGTGTGATTTTCAAAGTGCCTGAAACCCTTGGATTAAAGCATTTTAAAAGTGCAAAGTTATATGATTATTCATATATTATTCATCCACGGAGCCTCGGAATTTCTGCAGCGTAAGCTCCCTGGCATTCTGGGGCCTCGTTTGTTTTCTGTAATGAAAGCTGGTGCCCTTTCATGTCCCAGCCTGTGTTTTCTTTACCTGTGTTTTCCGTTATCACTGCATTGAATGGGGAGGGTGGGGAGAGAGGCTGTCTGAGGGTAAGAAAGCCTGGAAACCCAGGGGAAGGGTGGTGAGTCCAGGTTTGGGGTCCCCAGATGCTGTGGTGGGCCGGGCTGTGGTCAGCTACTACTGGCATCGCCCTGGGGCTGACACTCCTTGGAGGAGAGGTCTGGGTGAGTAATTTAGGGATGGCACAGAATCACCCACCAACCCCCTTGCTGAGCAGCCACCAGGGGGCACTTCCTGAAGGGCAATGTGTCGGACCCACTGGGTCTCCTGCGACCTGGGGAATAGTATCTGAAGCCCTTCACTACTCTGCCTGGGCTTGCCTCTCCAGCCTCGTGCCCACTGCTGGCAGCCCCGCCCTGAATGATTCATGGCTTCCTAAATCTGTTATCCCGTGTCACACCTCCATGCCTTTGCCCATGCTGTGCACTCTGGCTGGGATGCCCTTGCTTGCGATCAAAATAATCTCAATACAAAGAAAAATGTCAAGGGTAAGGAGAGAAGAGCTCGCTCCTTTGTGATGAGTGAGAGTGTCTGCAAGGAGAGCATGCATTCCAGAGCAGTAGAACATTCTGGACTCTTTCTGGCAGGGGCCCCACCCCCTTCTTCCCCTGGACCCAGCTGCCCCTGTGGTGGTCCAGACACTGGGTGAGGACCTCTGGCTGTGGAGTCAGGTGGGATTCAATCCCAGCCCAGCCACTTGCCAGCAATGGGAGCCCAAACAGGTCCCTCCAGGAGCCTCAGTTTCTTCATCTGGGAAATGGGGTGATGATGCTTGTCATACAAGATGGAGGGAGGTGACTCATGTAAAGAGCTGGCACATGGGCTGGCACGTAGGACTCACTCCACAGATGGTCCTGGCTGTGATTTAGGGCTGGTATTCAGGGGCAGAGCTGGATCCCGGTCCCTGTCTTGGGCTGAGTTTGGATTGGGGGCTTGTTTTACAGTCACGATAGTAGGTCCTTGAACTGCAGGCTGGGCTGTGGACTAATGACAAGCCACTTGGCATAGATTTCAGGCTCCTCAAGTCCCCCCAGACCTGTGACAGGGCTGAGCTTGCACGTGGGGACCAGCGAGCCTCACGTTAAACTGAGGTCTCGAAGCATCTGTCGAGCCTGTTCTGTGCCAGTTACGGGGATAACTCCCATGCTCTGCCCCAGACGGCTCCCGCTCCAGGCGGGGAGGCTGATGTGCAAAAGACAGTGACAACCGTGAGTGCTGGGATCTGCAGGAGGGCAGGGAGTCGTCACTTTTCTGAGGGGTGGCTGGTCAGGACAGGCTTCTTGGAGGAGGTGGTATTGAATGAGCATCCGTTTTAAAAGCTAAGTAAGAAGGAATTAACCGGGGTGAAGGGACCGGGGAACGTGTGCATAAGAACCACCTGAAATCAGGCAGCAACGTGTGGGTCACGGGAGAGGAGTGGTGGGAACTGCAAGCAGCTTGGTGTCGGGCCAGTCCCTGCCTTTTACCCGTGAGACTTCTGGGTGGGCCAGCCACAGGGAGGGCAGCGCTCTCCATGTGGGAGGGGATGTGTCCCGAGGCTGCTCTGGGTCAGCTCAGGCCTGAGACTCGAAGCTACACCTCCTGACGTCTCTACACCAGGGCCCCAAGCTCAAACTTCAGAGAAAAGATGGTGTCTTGGTCAGCTCAGGCTGCCAAAACAGGGCATTGCAGACTAGGGGCCTTGAACAACAGACATTTATTTCTCACAGTTCTGGAAGTTGGGGAGTACAAGGTCAAGGTCTAAGATTACTAGAAGTTCCAGTGTCTGGCGGGGGCTGCCTTCTCACGGTATCATCACATGGCTGCAGGAGAGAGGAAGGGCCATGTCTCTTCCTCTTCTTCTTTTTTTAAAATAATTATTTATTTTTATTTTTGGCTGCATCAGGTCTTAGTTGCGGCATGTGGGATCTTTTGTTGTGGTGCACGGACTTCTCTCTAGTTGTGGTGCGCAGGCTTAGTTGCCCCGCGGCAGGTGGGATCTTAGTTCCCCGACCAGGGATCAAACCTGTGTTTCCTGCATTGGAAAGTGGATTCTTAACCACTGCGCCACCAGGGAAGTCCCTCTTCCTCTTCTTATAAGGACACTAATTCCATCCTGTGGGCCCCACTCTCATGACCTCATGTAACCTAACACCTCTCCAAGGCCCCACCTCCAAATACCATCAGCGTATGAATTTTGGGGGGAAAATGATTTAGTCCATAACGAGGGGAAGACCCGCCTTCTGGCCTCTTTACTGCCAGGCCTCAGAGCACTGTGACACTGGCTTTCCTGTGTATTTGAAATTTGCTGATTTTACCAAATGTGATCAGCTACTGTTAACTCATGCCCTCAAACCCCCATCCACCTTGCCTGTCACCCTGCTGATCATCCCCACGGATGAGAGGGACTGTACACTGCAAAAGATCTGTGCTTTGGAGAGGATGCAACACCCTCTGAATGCACATTATTGTTATTTTTATTACAGGCAACAGAGCAAAACCACCTGTTCAAAAGAGCTTAATTTAGTTAGATCAAGCATAAGTGCTACTTGAGTTGAAAACTCATTCTCCTTTGCAATATTTTCTTTTGGGTATAAATCAAGAGAAGAGCTTTTAGAATATTTTTAGTACAAATGTGTTTCAATCACACGGTCACTCACCTGTTGGCACACTTACCTATCAGGATCTCCATGTGATTACGGAAATTGACTTTTGCCTTGACGGCCCTGCAAATCTTTCTCTAGTCAAACCATATCTGATTTCATCGATTTGAAAAGGAAGCTGGGAAAATCACCCACAACTTGGCACGGAAAATCAGGTGTCCTGCAGGATGGTGGAAGCTTCCATGGCAGACCTGACCTCTCCGTGGAATTGGAAATCACTCTGTAGTTTCGCCGGTGGGTGGGAGCTCCTAGGAAAGTTCCCTCCCCCAAATGGCTCCTCCCATTATACATGTGCTACAGATTCCACCCTTGAACATACAGCCCTCAAATCCTCCTGTTAAAGTGAAATGCCCCGGGAGGCACAACACCTTAAACCAAGAAGGATGAACCACACAGCTGCTGACAATCCCCTAGCAGACATCACTCATCGATCAGGCACAAGGTCCTGTTAAGCCTTGATCTCAGGGGGGAGCTCCAGGCAGGCGCTCCCATTGGATCACAGACAGCACGTGGGTGGAGACTGTTAGCCGTCCCAGCCTGAATCCACGGTGGGGAATGAAGATGAGGATGAGCAAGATGGGGAAGAGGATGAAGGTGGTGGTGGTAATTCATTATGTTTTTTAAAAAATTGTGGTAAAATACATATAACATAAAATTTACCATCTTAACCATTTTTAAGTGTATAGTTGAAAATCGTAAGCATGTTCACATTGTTGTGAGATCATCACCCCCATCTATTTCCAGAACTCTTTTCATCTTGCAAAACTGAAACTGTATCCAGTGAACAACTCCCCACGCCCCTTCCCCAGCCCCTGGCGACCACCTTTACAGTGTCTGTCCCTGTGGACTTGGCTGTTCCAAGTCCCTCATGCAAGTGGACTCATACAGTATCTGTCTTTGTGTGACTGGCTTGTTTGTCCAAGCACACGTCCTCCAGGTTGACTCAGGGTGCAGCCTGCATCAGGATTTCCTTCCTTTTTAAACCTGAATAATATTCCATTGTATGAACAGACCACATTTTGCTTATCCATCTATCGTTTGACGGACACTTGGTCCATCATGGCTTTGTACTTTGTTTAAGCCCCCCTCAGTCTCATTTAGTCCCACAACAGCCCTGGTGGGCAGATACAGGAGTAGCAGTTTCTGGTTTTGATGCTATTGAATAGTCAGGGCCCCAGAAATTCACAATTTGGGGCTTGCCACACCCTTCTCCTCCTCCTGGGGCTCCTGAGGGGGCTGAGCCCACTTCACCATCTCAACATGAATGTCCAGCGCCGGAACGTGGGGTTTCCCGTGAGTGCCAGGGCAGTGGATGTGTCTGGGGTTGAAACCGCTGTGAGACCTTCTCCTCCTGATTCTAAGTCACGGACTCACCACACTGTGGATGCCGCTGGAGAAGGCGGACACGGGAAGCCCCGTCCCGAGCATTTACCCACCCGCCACCTGGACAGCAGAAGCAGCAGGCAGATTTGCACAACTGATGTCCGGGCCCTGCCCACCGGTCCACATGACCCTGTCACCTGCCTGGACCTTGACTAATGGGGGGTGCGGTTAAGGAGGGGCTGAACAGAGGAAAATGTCCCTTAGCACACCGTGGACATGGCAGGCAGATGAGACTTGTCGTTGAGAGACTGGGGTGGAGATTTGGATGTTCAGTGACCTCCTCCTGAGTCACCCAGGGAGTAGGCGACGGAGTGGTGGTGGAAATCATCCAGTCCTCAGCGCGGATGAACTCATCCCCGAGCAGGGCACGGGGCTGCAGGGCACGGGCGGCTGGTTGGCCAGAGAAGGAGGAAGGCATGGGGTGGGCTCTGGGCAATTAGGGGAGAGCAAGGAGCAGGGGGTGGCTGGGTTTGGGGGTGGTGAAGGTGGCTGATAATATGGAATATTCCCCCCTACAAGGATATCCGACCCTAAACCCCAGAACCTGTGATGATGTTGCCTCATATGGCAAAAGGGACTTTGCAGGTATGAAAAAGTTAAGGATCTTGAGACGGAGAGATTGTCCTGGATTATCCAGGTGGCCTAAGGTAATCACCAGGGTCCTTCTGAGAGGGAGGCAAGAGGTCTGAGAAGGAGATGTGTTGATGAATGAGAGGTCAGACAGAGACAGATGGGAAGATGCCAGGCTTCTGGCTTTGAAGAGGGAGGAGGGGGCCACGAGCCAAGGAATGTGGGTGCCTCTAGAAGCTGGAAAAGGCAAGGAAATGGATTCTCCTCTAGAGCTTTCAGACAGAGCCCACCTTGTCAACACCTTGATTTTGGACTTCTGGTCCCCAGAACTGTGAGAGAATAAAATTTGTTGTTTTAAGCCCCAAGTTTCTGGTACTTTGACCTGACCACTTATAAGGTAGTCCCTGATCACCACCCTGTGTCTGACTGCGGGAGTCACTCTCACCTGCCAAGTCAGCATGGCTCGTGTCTCTCTGATATCTGGACTCTGGACCTTCTCCAGAGTCAGGCAAACACAATGCAGACCAACAGCAAAGGCAAGCTGTGACTCTCGGCAAAGGTGCTGAGTTTCATGAAGTCCTGCAGGTGAGGTCAGGGAACTGCTTCGGTCACAAGCAAGTGGCGAAGGAGAGCCTGGTGCTATTAGACAGCAAGTGACAGAAGAACAGGGAATCGGCAAGATGCTCCCAAAAGAACACTCTGATATGGTGAAGCCCTCAATTATGCTGGAGAAAGGACCTGCTTTCACTGTTGTTCTATTGGGGTTCTCCAGAGAAACAGAACAAGTAGAATATATATTGTATCTTATAATAAATCTCATTCTAGGTGTTGGCTCACACAATTATGGAGGCTGAGAAGCCCTACAACGTGCTGTCTGCTGCTAGAGACTCAGTGGTGGTGTAGCTTGAAGGCCTGGGCACCAGAGAGCGGAGGTGTAGATTCTAGTCCGGGTCTGAAGGCATGAGAACCAGTCCACCGAGGGCAGATCAATGTCCCAGCTCAAGCAGCCAGACAGAGAGCAAATTCCCCCTCCCTCCACCTTTAGCTCTGTTCAGGCCCTCAGTGGATGGGGTGAGGCCCACCTGTATCCAGGGGGACCATCTACCTTTGTCCATTGCTGCAAATGCTAATTTCTTCTGGAAACACCCTCACAGAGATACCCAGAAGTAATGTTCTACCTGCTCTCTGGGTGTCAAGTGGGCCAGTCATAACAAAAAAACCAAAATGAAGGATGTTATATTTCGCTATCATAGAACTTTCTTAGAAAAAAAATTACACTGGAAAAAAACTTTCTTAGAAAAAAAATACCCCGCTGCAAGCTTTGACTTCTATTTGACTGGTCCTAAAAATCAGCCCTTTAGTCCAATTATATCTACAGTTTTGTTACATAGAGGGCAGAATAAGTTCATGTTCATAATTCTTGGCTCCATTTGTAAAACGTTTCATGGAAGTAAAGTATACAGCCTGCAAAGGGCAGGTATCATGAGGAAACAGCTCTGTGATTTCCCTGGCTGAGCACACCTGTGTCCCAGCATCCAGAGCAGGAAGGAGAGCAGTCTGCTCCAGGAGCCCCCTTGAGCTTCTTTGTTCTTTCCTTTGTAACTTTACATGCCCGCCCCCCGCCCTTCACCATGACATGCTGATTTCTGTTCTCATTCTCAGTGGCCTTTGTCCTGGACTGGTTTTGCTGTGAGGACAGAGCCTCTTGCTCTGAAGTGGTGAGGAGCTCACGGTGAAGACGGGCAGGGCGGCGGATCACGGATGCAGTATCCGATTTTCTAGAAAAGACAAAACCATCCTTGGAGCAGCTCTGACTGTCTCAGGGAGGAAGCTCCAATTGATGAATCAGAGGGACAAGGAGGTTTAGACTCAAACACGTTTCTGGTTCTCCCAGATGGGGCCAGCGCTGTGTCAGGGCTGGCGGTGCAGACATGCACTGGGCACGGACCCTGTCTGAGTTTCCTGGCACTGCCGTAACAGATGACCACAGACTGCATGTGTGAAAACAACAGGAAGCTATTCTCTCACAGTTGAGGGGCCAGAAGGCCAAGGTCGAGGGGTGGGCAGAGTTGGTTCCTTCTGGAGGCTCTGAAGGGAACCTGTTCCAGGCCTCTCTCCTGGCTTCTGGCGGTTGCTGGCAATCTGCAGCATTTCCTGGCTTGTAGGCACATCACTGCGATCTCTGCTTCTGTCTCCACGTGGCCATCCCCTTCTTTGTCTGTTTTTCTGTCTCTTATAAGGAGATTGGTGGTTAGATTTAGAACCACGAGGATGATCTCACCTCCAGATCCTTAAATAATTCCATCTGCAAAGATCCTATTTCCAAATAAGGTCACATTGACAGGTTCTGGGGGTTAGGATTTGGATGGATCTTCTTGGGGGACAGAAGTCAACTCACTACAGACCTTCACCCCCTAGACCAGCCCCCAAGGTCTGGGGAGGGCTGGGGAAGACAGGGACCCCAATGTCAGGCCGAGTCGAGGAGGTGTGCCCCCTGAGTGGGACGCCCTGCTGGAGGAGGACGAAGTTCAGGATGGGTGGGACACGAGAGCAGGTCCTGAAGGGCAGATGGGGACTCGGGGCGGCAGCCAGCGGAGGCCGCGGCAGGGCGGGAGGGGTGTGAGCAAAGGTACAGAGGAGCAAGGGGAGGTCGTCCCACAGAGGAGTGGAGGCCAGCTCCCAGGGTGAAGGCTTTCAGGCTGCCTCTGTGGTGCTGTGCTGGATCAGAACAGGGGCAAGTGTGAGGACCAAGGGGGAGGTGAAGCGGGTGGGAGTGAGGGCCGGGCTGCGGGCTGCGAGAGTTCAAACCTTGACGCTGACAGTTATCGGGTTACTTTGCACAACACTCCCGCTGGGAGCCTCACTCTCCCCATCTGTAAATTGGGGGTGAGGGTCACAGGGCCCACCTCACGGGGCCCTTGTGAGGGATGAGAGGCGAGTTAAGATAAGCAGTGGCCTTTTCGTCTCCATTAGCTACTTGTACTATAATTTACCCCGTGTGCCCAGCAGCCAGCAGGGGCCACATGGGGGAAACACTCAAGAAATGGTGGTTAAACAAGTGAAGGATGAAAGCCCGAAGCACTTTTCTTTCTTTTTAAAAAACAGCTTTATTGAGGTACAATGTACACATCATAAAATCCACCATTTTAAGTGTACCATCCGGCGACTTTCAGTACATTCCTAGATTTGTGCAGTCATCCCTCAATCCAGCTTTGGAGCAAGGCCACCACCCCAGCCTGTGCCCATCTGCAATCAGTCCCCGTCCCCACCCCCAGCCCCAGGCAACCACTGGTCTGCTTTCTGTTCCTACAAGTTGGCCTTGTCTGCACATTTGAAATAAATGGAATCATACATTATGTCATATTTGGAGTCTGGCTTTCTTGCACTTGGCATGATGTTTCTGAGGTTTGTCCGTGGTGTAGCAGGCATCAGTTATTCATTCATTCCCTTTCATTGATAAAGAAGCATTTCCTTGGATGCATCTGCCATATCTTGTTTATCCACCGCTCATTTGATGGACATTTGGGTTGTTTCTAGTTTGGGGCTATTATGGATGATGTTGCTGTGAATATTCACGTATATTCTTTGTGTGGGTGGATGTTTTATTTCTCTCGGTTGGATTCTTAGGAGTGAAATTGCTCTCACATCTCTGCAAGGTGGGCATGCTTATAGTCACCCCCATTTTACAGATGAGGAGAGTAAGGCTCCGGGGCATTGAGTGTGTTATGCAAAGTCCATGTTAACTTTTAAAGAAACTGTCAACTTTTTTCCCCAAGTGGCTGTGCCATTGTACATTCCCTCCCCAACAACGTGTGCAGCTCTAGTTTTCCCATATCTTTTTCACGTCTGTCTTTTTTATGATGGTCACTTTAGTGGGTATGTAGTAGGATCTCATTGTGGTTTTAATGTGCATTTCCCTAATGACTAATGGTATTGAATGCTTTTTTATGTGCTTATTATCCATTTGCATATCTCCTTTGGTGGAATGTCTATTCAATTCTTTTGTCCATGTTTAAATTGCTTTTTATTTTTGGGGGGTCTTCTCAAGTTTTAAGAGTCCATATGTTCTGGATCCAAGGCTATCCTTTACCCCCCATTGAATTCTCTTGGCACCTTTGCCAAAAATCAGTTACCTAATGTAAGGCTTTATTTCTGGACTCTTAATTCTGTTCCATTGATTTATACATCTGTCCTTCCATGAATGCCCCAATGTGTTCACTACTGAGGCTTAAAAGGAAGTCTGAAAGGTAGAATAAGTCTTCCAACTTTGCTCTTTTTAAAAATTGTTTTGGCAATTTTAGGTCTTTTTGCATTTTCATATAAAATTCAGATCAGCTTATGAATTTCCATTAAGAAGTCTAATGAGATTTTGACAGGGATTGCATGGGATTTATTGATCAATTTGTGGAGAGTTACCATCTTGACAATATTGAGTCTTCCAATCCATGAACATGGAATATTTCTCCATTTATTTAGAGCATGTTTAGTTTCTCCCTCTCTGCAATGTTTGGTAGATTTCAGTGTCGGTATTGCAGTTCTTTTGTGAAATATATTCCTAAGTACTTTATTCTTTTTGATGTTATTATAAATGGAATTGTTTTCTTAATTTCTTTTTTGGATTGTTTGTTGCTAGTATGTAGAAATACAATTGTTTTTTGTATATTGATCTTGTATTGTGCAGCCTTGCTAACCTTGTTTGTTAGTTCTAATAGAGTTTTTATGGATCTGTGGGGATTTTCTACCTAAAGGATCGAGTCATCTGTGAATAAAGATAACTTAATGTTTTCATTTTGAATCTGGATGCTTTTGATTATTTGTTTTATTGCTCTGGTTAGAACCTCCAGTAAAATATTGAATAAATGTGGTACAGGCAGATGTCCTTGCCTTAGTCCAGATCTTTGAGGGGAAAGCATTCAGGTTTTTTTTTTTTGTTGTTGTTGTTTGTTTGTTTTCATCATTAAGTGTAATATTGGCCGTGGACTTTTGTAGATGTCCTTTATCAGGCTGAAGAATTCCCTTTTATTTCTACTTTGTTGAGAGATTTTATCATCAGTGGGTACTGAATTTTTTCAAATGCTTTTTCTGTACGATAATCATGTGATTTTTTCCTTTATTCTGTTGATACACTGTATTACATTAATTGATATTTGGATGTAAACTAACCTTGTATTCCTAGGATAAATCCCACTGGGTCATGGTGTAGAATCCTTTTTGCATGTTGCTGGATTCAGTTTGTTGCTATTTTATTAAGGGTTTTGGTATCAGTTTAATAAGGGATAAATTGAGGAATAAATGAATTGAAAAGTGTTCCCTCCTCTATTTTCTGAAAGAGTTTGTGAAGGATTGATAATTTCTTCTTTAAATATTTGATAGAATTCACCAGTGAAGCTGTGTGGGTCTGGGCTTTTCTTGTAGGAAGATTTAAAATTATTAACTCAGGGGCTTCCCTGGTGGTGCAGTGGTTGAGAGTCTGCCTGCCGATGCAGGGGACACGGGTTCGTGCCCTGGTCCGGGAAGATCCCACATGCCGCGGAGCGACTGGGCCCGTGAGTCATGGCTGCTGAGCCTGCACGTCTGGAGCCTGTGCTCCACAACGGGAGAGGCCACAACAGTGAGAGGCCCGCATACCGCAAAAAAAAAAAAAAAAAACCAAAAACAAAAAATTATTAACTCAGGTTCTTTGTTGCAGTTCTATTCAGATTTTGTGTCAGTTTTGGTAATTTGTGTATTTCTAGGAATGTGTCCATTTATCTAAGTAGCATAATTTGTTGGCATTAATTTCTCTATTATTGGTCATGCTTGATTTTGGTAATTTGTGCCTCTTTTTCTCTTTTGTTTTCTTTTGTTCATCTAGCTAAAACTTCATCAATTTTTCTTAATTTTTTAAAGAACCAGCTTTTAGTTTCATTGATTTTCTCTATTGCTTTTCTGGTTTTTTTTAATTATTATTTTTATTATTTATTTATTTATTTTTGGCTGCATTGGCTGCATTGCTGCCCACGGGCTTTCTCTAGTTGTGGCGAGCAGAGGCTACTCTTTGTTGTAATGCGTGGGCTTCTCATTGTGGTGGCTTCTCTTGTCGCAGAGCACGGGCTCTAGGTACACAGGCTCAGTAGTTGTGGCACACGAGCTTAGTCGCTCTGCTGCACATGGGATCTTCCTGGACCAGGGCTCGAACCCGTGTTCCCTGCATTGGCAGGCAGATTCTTAACCACTGTGCCACCAGGGAAGTCCCCTAGTCTAATTCACATTTAATGTAATTTATATATATATGTCATTTCACTGGCCATTTTGCTGTTTTCTCTATTTCTCCTGTGGGTTTTGTTGTTGCTATTGTTGTCTGGTTCTTCTCTTCTTCCTTTATTGTTTTCTTTTGTGTCAAAGAAATATTTTTAATGTCCCATTTTAATCCCTTTAAAAAATATATATTTTAAATTATTTTCTTAGTGGTTGCTCTAGAGACTGCAAAATACATTTTAATTTGTCACAATCTACTTCAGATTAATACTAACTTACTTCCAATCAAATGTGGAAACTTTGCTCTAATGTAGTTTCAATTTTCCCCCTCTTTGTGGTATGATTATCACATATATATTACATTTTTAATGTTATAAACCAAATAACAAGAGTTGTGATTATTATGAATGTCTTTTAAAGAATTTAAGAGTATTTGTAGAGTATTTTATATTAACCCTCATATTTACCATTTCTGGTGCTTTTTATGTCTTCTTATCAATTTCATTTACCATCTGGTGTCATTTCTTTTCAGCCTGAGGGACTTCCTTCAGTATTTCTTGTAAGGCAAGTCTGTTAGCAATGAATTCTGTCACTCTTTGTTTATCTGGGAATATCTTGATTTCATCTACCTTTTTTGGAGGATAGTCTTGCTGGATATAGAATTCTTAGTGACAGCTATTTTTCGTTTAGCATTTTGAATATGTCATTCCACAGTGTCTGTCCTGTTTTAATTCCTGTTGATCATGTTGTTCCTCAATACCTAGTAAGTTGGTTTTCTCTTCTTTCATGCTTTTCTCTTTGTCTTTCAACAGGTTATGATGTGCCTAGGTGCACATCTCTTTGTATTTAACCTACTTGGAGTTTCTTGAGTTTCTTGGATGTTTAAGGATTTTCATCAATCTTCAAAACTTTTTGGCTATTATTTCTCAAGTGTTTTTTCAGCCCCATTCTCTCTCTCCTATCCATTAGGACCCACAGTACACATAGGTGTGCTTGATGTTGTTCTATGGGTCTCTGAGGCTCTGTTCATTTTTCATCAATGTTTTATTTCTTTCTGTTCTTCATATTGATAATTTGCATTACTCTACGAGTTCACTGATTCTCCTGCTATCTCAAATCTGCCATTGGTTCTTTTACATTATTTCTCCTCCTTATTGAGACTCTTGTTGACTGATTATTGTCATACTTTCCTTTAATTCTTTGATCATATTTCTAATAGCTGCTTTGAAGTCTTTCACTACCAAATCCAGTTTCTGGAGACCTCTAAAGACTGCCCACCCCCAGATATTGCTCATATTTTCCTGTTTCTTTGCATTTCTTATAATATTTTTTGTTGTTGTTGAAACTGACCATTTTAGGTTATATACTGTAGCAACTCTGGATTTTGATTTCCTCCAGAAGGTTGTTGCTATTTTTTTGCTTGTTCATTTGTTTGTTTGTTTAGTAACATGTCTGGGTTAAATCTGTGAAATTCATCTCCCTTGCTGTGTGCAGTTGCTGCTGCGATTTTTTTTTTTTAAGTTTCTAATTTTTATTTTTAAGTCCGGCTCTTGAGCCCCTGTTTCTGCATAGCTTAGAGGTCAGCTGGTTTTTGATCAGACGTCATTCTGAAACACCTTGATCTAGTTAGCCTTTATCTACTATCTGACACAGGTCAAAGACCTGTGTGTGGAGAGAAGAGGAGCACATTCAAAATTCAGGCATTTTCAAGTCTGCCTGGCTTTTCCTTTTCACTAGGCCTTGGATGTTTCTTATGTGCATATACATGGCCTTAGGGTCAGCTAGGAGTCTGTGGCTGGCTTGGGCCCTTTCCAGAGTCACATAGCCTCAGTCGTTCTACACAACCTCCAAGATGGTAATTGCCATGGACAATGCTGTTGGGCATGGCCATCACCCACTGTTCCAAACTGTGTGATTTCCCTTCACCCGTGGCACGGCAGCTGCTGGTCCTCAGGGTCTGCCCCACCTTGCAGGATCTCTGAGTCACCCCAGCTGGGATGGTGGTATGGGAGGAGCCCTGGGCCAGAATGCTGCAGACTCTCAGTGTTGGTACCTGAAGTTCAGCAGTTTTCAAGCATAAACACTTCTCCCATGGTTGCATGCTCTTGGCTGACTTCCAGAGTGTGGAAATGGTTGTTTTTGTCAATTTGTGCAGTTTCATAATTGACTTTTGGAGAGAGGATTTGCCAACTTCTTCACTTGGCTGTAAGTGGAAGTTCTGCCTCCCTGAAGTGCATTTTCGACTAGGAATGTTGGGGCACAGTTCAGGGCCCTTGGAAGGATGTGGGTAGGGGAGAAGTGACGGGATATGAGGGTATAAAGGTTGGCTTGAGTGGTGAGACCTCATTTAGCAGAGGAGGAAAAGAGTAGTATCCACAGGGAAAGGGATTTTCCCAAGTTCCCAAAGCTCAGTCCTTGGAGTGCTGACTCGGGACCTGGGTCTCCTGACTCCCATTCCAATGCTTTTCCCTTCCAGCAAATTGCTGTTCATTTTAGCAGTTGTAGTTTAGAAGTTGGAATGTCTAGGGGTTTTCAATGTAAGGCCCATCCATCCCTCCATCCCTCCAGCCCTCCATCCCTCTACCCAATATGGACTGAGCACCTACTCTGTGCCCAGCTCGGTGCTGGACAGTGAGGATAAGTGGAGAACAAACACTGAAACAGTCCCAGGGCTCATGAAGCTTATGGTCTCCGAGTGGGGACCCTAGCCTCAGGAAAGGGCTTTGCAGGAGCCATTTGGATGAAGCATCCCCTGCTTCTCTGGTAGTCTTGATTAAGGCAGGAGCACTTTCCAAGGAAAACAGTGAGTTTTCCCTCAAACCATGATTTTCAACCAAAATTTTATTTGTGGACAATTTTATTTTTGAAAATAATGTTAAGTGTACAAAGCATTTAAATAAAAAAAATCAGTTTCATATTCATTAATTTTGTAGCAAAAGTTTTGATTTCTGAAGTGAATCTTAAAGGCAAGAATACGGTGAGGTCTCTTTCAAAATGTTTATTGAAATTGAAGGCTTTGAAAACCTCTGCTCCAGACAAATCTGTCATCGTGAGGCTGTTGGCCTTACACAGAGAGAGCATTATGGAGTGGTGTGGTACTCAAACACTTGCCAGCTGCTTTTGGCTGCCTGTGCGATGCCAAGGAACCATATGGAAACGGAAAAATTCAGGAAAAATTCAGGATGCCTTGTCTGTGTGACAACAAATAATCAGATATTTGGAAACAAGAGACTTTGGACTAAATCTTGTCATCCTCTGGGAATTCCGAAATACAACCTTGGAGGTGTTACCTATTTTACCCCACTGTTCTCTTTTCCTTTTTTTTTTTTTTTTTTTTTTTTTTTGCGGTACGCGGGCCTCTCACTGTTGTGGCTTCTCCCGTTGCGGAGCACAGGTTCCGGATGCACAGGCTCAGCGGCCATGGCTCACGGGCCCAGCCGCTCCGCGGCATGTGGGATCTTCCCGGACCGGGGCACGAACCCGTGTCCCCTGCATCGGCAGGTGGACTCTCAACCACTGCGCCACCAGGGAAGCCCTCTTTTCCCTTTTTTTTTTTTTTCCCCCTGGGTGATCTCATTCAACAATCATGCCCAAATCTACATCTCAGGCTCTGATTCTCTGCTGATCACCATTTCCAAGGGCCTCTGGAGCCTCCCTGCCAGTGTGACAGTGTTGAGTAGGGCTCGCCAAATGTCCATGTGCTCCTATATCTGCAGCCTCCCCTGCAGGTAGGTGGAGGCCATGAACTCAGACTCTGGCCAATAAGATGTGAGTGATGGAGCACCTCCCAGGTCTGACCCCCACAAAACATCTTGTGTGCTTCTTTCTCCTCTGCCTCAGTGACCCTGGAGGTCACGTGTTGCAGACCGCGGGGCCACAGGATGGAGGGGGCCCAGTCGACCTGCATAAGACTTTGTGAATGGGTGAGATACACCTTTCTTGGGTTACCTCTCTGAGATTTGGAGTTCTTCGTTACTGCAGCGCCACCTGGCCTCATCTGACTGATACCTTCAGTGTGCCCCACAGACACCTTCTCCTTCAGATTTGTTCCCTAATGAGGAACATGGCATCCTTGTTTTCCCAAATATCTCAGCGCCTCTTTGACTCCTCCCCCTTTCTCCTCTTGCATAATCAGAGGTTCTGGGGACCTGTCTCTACCTCTTCTTTTCCATGGCTTCCCATGATCTTGGTCAGGTCTCGTCATTGCTCTCCTGGACCAATGCCGTGGCCCCCCCAGCTGGTGTCTCTGTCTCTCTTCCAAGCTCCAGCTTTCAGAAGCTGCCAGAATTAGCTTTCCGCAACACAAATCTGATCTTGTTGCTCCTTTTCTGAAAACCCCAGAAGGTTCTCTTTGATCTCAGGAGAAGGCGCAAGCCCATAGCTCCTGGGCCCGCTTTCTCCTCCAGTCTGGTAGCCACGGCTCTGTCCTGCAGGGCCAGGCCTGTGTGCCCACCCTGTGTGGACCAGGCACCCTGATTCCTTTGTCCCTTGTATGCACCGAACCCTCTGTTTTACTCCAGCTGGGTCCCGACTCATCATTCAAGACCTGCTCAAATGTATTTTTTTCTGACACCAACACTTCAGGCAGAATACATTCTTCCCTCCACTTTTTTCCTCTGTGCTCATATTTCCATAATAGCCCGTGTTCTCTGGGGTGTTCATGCTGTTAAGTAGAAGTAAAGAACTACAGGGTCAGAAAGTTGGGGGAAAAACTGAAGTAATCAAAATCAAACAGATTTTTAAACTGCAGAACTTTTCCATCCTTAATACGTACATGTCACGGGATAGATTCAGAGGCATTTCCTAAACCACAGGTACATTTCTGGAGGGTGTCTCATTGGGCTCGTGTCCTGCTGAAGTTCTTATGTAGCTCACCCCCTCGTTTCACCCGTTGGGAGACTGAGGCCCCGGGCACACAGCTCTGAGTGGCCAGGCTGAGGCAGCTGGCTTCCCAGGGGGCTGCCCTGCGGGCCGAGGGGGGCCCCTTGAGTTAGGGACCCCCACCCACTGAGCATCTGTGGGACTTACTGCTCCACCCTGGTCTCGGGGAACGTTTCCGTTATGAATGAATATGCGCCGCATCCCAGACGGGGCTTTTGGGTGTCTGGACTGAGTCTTCAGAGTGGACTGTCACAGACCATAGATGAGGTGTGTGTGACACAGACGGGACTTACTGTGGGTCGTTCTGTCACTGTCCCCCGTGAAGGCCTTCTCTCTGCAGCACACTCTGCAGAAATGCCCTTCTGAGCATCTTACAGACACTCATTTATCCGCACAGCGACCGATGACCATTCTTATTGAACACATGAGGAGACAGGGGCACAAAGACATTCAGTGACTCACCCGGAGCCCTGCAGGGCTGGGACGGGGTTCAGCTCCAGCCTCGCTTCCTGCCCGCACTCTGAGCTCATTTCCCCCCAGTGCACGCTAATTACACACTGATGAGGTGGGCACTTTCAGACGCTGGACACCCACCTGTGAGGCAGGTGTTGCCAGTGTCCTCACAGTGGCACCTGAAACATTACCATCAGCGTCCTTGTCCCAAGGGCCGCTGCTCTCCAGCTGTGTGATCCAAGGCAGGTGACTTAGCCTCTCTGGGCCTCTCTGTTTCCTCCTCCGTTTCTAACATCAAAATAACGATGCACCCAAACACTGGCACATGGGAGGCAATTGGCAAGTTCTGCCCCCTCCCCACTTCTGGTGAACCCTGGTGTGTGGGGGGCGGGGGGTGGGTGGGGGAACTTGCCTTCAGCCGTGTGGGTGGGGCTGAGGGAGGCTGTGCCCCCTGGGGCTGGCTGTGTGCCCCCCGTTTCCCGCCTCCCTGCTTTGGTCCCTAGACATTCACTGAGCTCCTACTGCAGCCCAGGGCCTGTGCATTTGGCTTCAGTGGTAAGACTCCAGCCTCTGCCATCTTCCCCAAGGATGGTTTCTGTTTGGTTGTATGTCACTCCCAGGTCCAGCCCTCCTCCTCTCTGCCCTGCCCACTACGGTGACCAAACTGGGCTCTAGCCCCAGATGGACCGACAGGGGATCCCACTTCCCTGGGCCCGTGGGGGCTACTTTCCCAGCCTTCCCTGGTGCCCATCAGGAGATGGTCAGGTACTGTAGTGCCCCGAGGCCCTGAGGGCTCACTTCTGAGCTACATTCCAACCCAGTAAGAGCGGGGTATCGGGTGGCCCCCCTCCCTGCACTGGCCAGCGTGGTCGCTGCCTCTGCTCTGTCTCCACAGTGTTCTGTGTCACGTGGAGAGTGGGCAGCAGCAGGGCTCTGGGTGGCCCAGGCTCAAGCCCCACTGCCTGTGCTTCCCTGCTGCACAGGGTAGCCTGGTCACTGTCACGCTGAGAGCCTTGGTCTCACCGGGTATCAGTGGAGCTGACAGTCAACCCAGCCCCACAGGGTCGGGAGGATTACAGATGTGAAAGCTGAGGCAGAAGAGCCTGGCATGGGGAGAGGTGGGGCACCCCAGGCCCACCCCACTCCCCAGAGCTCGTTGGCACATGTGGAAGCATGGGTTCATGGCCCACTGCCACCCTCTTGCTGCTGATGTAAACTTGGGCGAGCCCCTCTGCTTGGTTATGCTGTGCCGCAGTTTCTTCCTGTGTGAAAAGGAGATGGTGATGGACCCCTCCCCCCAGCTACGAGGCAGGGAGCAAGGTAACCCTGCAAAGGCCTGGAGCAGGGCTGGTGCCCCATGCTGCGGAGGTATCTACGTCTCTGCTGCAGTGTCTTTGACCTCCTCGTCCCCATTGCTGGCGCTGACCTTCCTGAGGCTGGGCACTGGTTCTGGTCATTGCCTGGTCCCCCGACACTGTGGTGGATGCTTGAGGGACCATGGAGCCTCCGCTCTCACTGGGCCTGCCCGCCCTGCCCTGCACTTAGCTTCCCTGGAGCTGTTCGCCCACTGGTTCCTCTAAGGTCCCTGCGCTGTCTTCTTCCAGCTCATGCCACACGCTGGTCCCTCTGCCAGGACCGCTCTTCCCAGTCTCACCACCAGTTCCTGTTTATGCCTCCAGGGATTTGGTCTGGTTCATTCCCTGTTCTCTCCCTGGGGCCTAGACTCATGCCAGGCACACAGTAGGTGCTAAGTAAACATTTGATGAGTGGAAGAAATGAACCAAGCTGTTTGCAGGCACTAACTGTGCGGTGTCTGTGATTAAAGGGAGCCCTGATGGCCGGGAAATGGCCAATTGTCATCTGCTCTCTGTCCAGTTCGGGCCTACTGCCTGGCTAGCCTCTCACACGTCAGGGCTTTGGTGGCCCACAGTGCTGGTGCTCCGGGGATGGAAATCCCTGCCACCACCAAAAAGCAACCACCATCACCACTGCCTATAATGCACCCCTAAGAGGTACCACCAAGGAGCTGCCGCCGTTTCCTCCCTGTCTCCCCACCCTCTTTGGCTTGGGGCAGCCTGCGCACTGTCTGTCTTGCTGTGGGGCCTCGTCTTCCTCCTCCGTCTGGAGGTATTTCCCTGCCGTTGCGGGAGCAGATTTTTGTCCTGGTCCAAGTTAATGTTCTGACCAGCTGTCCTCGCTGCCTTCTCCCCGGCCAACCTGGTAATGAGGCTGTAGCGTTGGTCGATCCTTCTCCTCAAAGCCGGTACCTCTAACCCTTGTTGTTCCCTGACAGTCATTAGGAGACTTGTCTGCAAGTCACCGCTGCCCTCCTGCCCCGGAGCAGTCAGAGAGCTTCTCAGTGTCGCTGGAGGCCGAGCTGGGCATCTGAGGGAGTGGCCGGGGCTCCCCTCTGTGGAGCCCAGCACCTCACCAGCACCCTGAAAACCTGTTCCCTCAGTCTCCCTCCTGCTGGGTCCCCCAGTGTCCCTGGTGAGTATCGCTCATGATTCCTTGACTGTCTCTGAGACGGGTCTGCTCGGGGAGCCGCATCTGTTGAGCTTTGTCACGATTGTAAAGAGAAATTAAAATATTATCACTAGCGACCTTTGATCATTTAAAAAAGCTTGAGACTTTTAATGAGCAAGCAGTCTGATTAAAAGTTGGAGTGACAAAGTATTTCTTCTGCTTTCTGGATGAGAACACTGTCATGGAATGGGGAAGCAAGGCTGGATCTTGAAACTAAAAGATTTGGCCTGGGGTTCCAGGGGCCCCCACTTACCTGTCGGGAAAGGCACCATTTACTGTGGTCCAGCCGTATGCCAGGCACTTGGCCTCTGTCCTCTCACGAACCCTTACAAAAAGCTGTGCTGCAGGCCAGGGGCTCACGGCTGGCTGCACATTTGCATCACTTGGGAGCTTAGCGATGCCCCACAGAGACGGTGCGGTCAGGAGTGCAGCTTGGGCATTGGTATTTTTCTAAAGTCCTCCAAGTGATGCCAATTGTGCAGCCTGGGCCCAGAACCGCTGGGTGCATCAGAACCACCCAGAGGGCGTGTTGGACACAGATCGGGTCCCCACCCCGGAGTTTCTGGTTCAGTAGGTCTGGGGTGGGCCCAGAATCAACCCATTAATGCAGATGCTGTGGGTCCAGGGATGACACATTGAGAGCCACCGAGTCAGGGCCGTGCTGGCCCCATTTCACAGGTGAGGCAATTTATGAAACAGAGAGGTGAAGGTGGACCACGCTCAGGACACCCAGTTGGTACATGAGGACGTGGGTCTTTGAATCCTTTGGGTAAATTACTGCCCCCTGTGTGCTTTCACCTTCCTCACCTTTAAATTGGGGAAAACAGTACTTACCCTCTAGGGGAGTCAGAGGTGCGCTGGGTTCTTCCATCAGGAACAGCGCCTGGCCCAGAGGAGGCGCTCGAGTGGCAGTCTCAGTTGTTATTGTTACCGTTACCTGGAAGGATGAGTGGAAGAGCACCCCCTCTGAGCAGAAGGCCAGATGGCAGCTCCCCCTTCCTTTAGGCCCCCAGACACCTCCCTGGGATCGCCTGCTTCCCTGACATCACTATTCACCTGTGCACCTCCCCCATCAGACTATGAGCTTTCCAGGAGCAGGACCAGGCCTGACTCGGTCTGGAGCCTGGTGCCCTGCATGGAGGCGAAGAGAGAGGATGACTGGGGCTGGTTTCCCCGTCTTAGGATCTTGCTGTTGTGAAGAATCAGGTGTTACAGAGCTGGAGAGGGTTTAATATTTATTTCATGCATGCACCCCGATGCCAGGTGCTGAACCCCAGCTCCTGCACGTGGCCTGCCCGCATGTGTTCATGCCCAGACACCTGCTGAGCTGTCGGCCACCTCAGTGGGCGCCGCAGACACTGCCTCTGTGGCCTCCGGAGACCCCACTGCGCCGGGGGTGTCGGACAGGATGCCTGATCGAAGCTCTCCTTTGCTTTCTACACTTGCCTGCATCTTTCTCCTGCATCTGCATCCCTGAGTCCCTGATGTGAATCACTAAGGAGGGTGAGCGCGGGGATAGGGGGAGTGAGACTGGGGTGAGGGAGGCACCCGGAAGCGGGCTTCCCTCCACTCCCCCCTCCTCCGTCGCTGCCCGCTGCCTGTGCCCAGCTGCCACAGCTTCTCTCTTGTCCTGCACAGTCGTGTCCTAAGTGCCTTCCTGCACCTGTCCTCCTGGTGGCCAGAGTGATGCTGTAAGAACGCCGCTGGTCTCACTGTCCTGCCTGAAACCCTCCAGAGGCTTTGCAGCGGTCTGTGAATACAAATCAAGCCCGGCAGTTCCTCCTCTGAATACCCAGTTGCTCTGGGCTGGGTGGGGGCTTATGTGCTCCTCCTCTGCTGGGATGGCTCTTTCCGCCAGGCTCATGCCAGGCCCTGTGCCTCTCAGCTCCAAGTTACCCGGCCCCCAGCACCTCCTCATCGCCATCGCACACCTGCCTTATTTTCTCCTGGGTACGCAGCACTGTCTAGGTTTTCCCCCGGATCTGTCTAGCTGCATGAGGACGGACGCTCCTCCCCAGCACAGGGAACTTGTCTGTCTCCCTCATCACTGTGTTCCTGGGGGTCCAGTAATGTTTGTGAGCTGAGAGATCCGGGGAATCACAACGTCTCTGGATTTGGATTCAGAAAAGGGATGAATCAGTCCTGCTCTTCTGAATGCCTTGTGGCCTTATTACGGCAGAGACAGCCAGTTGTTCTGGAAAGAGCACTGGTGAGGCATCATGGCATCTGCATTCCAGACCTGGACCCTCTCCCCAGTTTGTTGGGACATTAACCAAATCACTAATGACGTGGCCTCGGTCTGAGCCTGGGGGTGATGTGTGTTCATATTACCTCCCTGCCTGGCTGAGCTCTCCAAGCCTCAGAGGGGTAACATGCACAGATGGCAAGTAACCGGGGTGGGGTGGAAAGAGCGCCACCTTGGGGCCAGAAAACGTGCCTGGAGTCTGGCCTCTGACTCTGGCCAGGTGACCTTGGGCAGTCATCACTCTGAGTCTGTTTCCGTGTCTGTAAGATGGGGACAGCCTGATGGTGAGAGTTAAATATGATAACCTGCAACATCACCCACCCCAAGAGCAGAGGCCCCATCTTCTTTTCCAGGACGCAGCCAGTCCCTAGGAAAGTGCCCAGCACATAGTAGGTGCTCTATGATGTATCACTGTCAAATTTTCTTGAGGACAGTACTTGGAGGCCTTCCTTTATTTAAAAACAAGACAAAACAAAACAAACCAACAAACAACTGGAAGAGACGTTAGAGACTGTGCAGCCCCCTTTTCTTCACAGCTGGGGAGATGGAGGCTCAGCCAGCATCAGGGAGCCTCTTGGTGAATTTGAGTCTAAGGCGGGACAGACCCAGCTCTCTTCTGACCGCTGTGCAGCGAGCACCTTCCCGCCAGCTACTGTCTGCAGTGCTGGTTTGCTTGTAAGCATCTTTTTAGTGCCCACCTGCCACTTTGTTTTGTCTCCCCTCCCTTCAGCCCTGCACTGACCCTGTTCTGTTCTCTGCTCCCTGTGCTAGACCAGATGTTCCCACAGCTGCTGGCTCCCCCTTCTCTCCTGACTCTGGGCCTGAGCTGGAGATTTAGACTCTGACAGATTGGGAATTTATACCATGGAGGGGGCGAGGGCACATTCCAAGGTAGGAGACTTCATAGGTATCCAGCCAAGCCCCGCCCCCCACCCCAGCGCTGGGCAGAGGGCAAGCCCAGTCTGTTATTGGCTATGAATTCAGGATGAGCCTGGGTGAGCAAGCAGAAGACAGGGTGCTGGGTGCTTCAACTCTTTGGGGGCCAGCGGGAAGCCCCACTGTCTATCTTTCACAAACGTTCGAGCCTTTGCTCCTTTGCCCCGTTAGGCTCTCTCACTCTGCTCTCTCTCTCTCTCTCTGTCTGGAGCAAAGAGACCCAACTGGGAGGTGAGTGTGACAGGGATGCTGAGCCTGAGGATTTTTAAAAAAAATTTATTTTATTTATTTATTTATTTTTGGCTGCATTGGGTCTTCGTTGCTGTGCACAGGCTTTCTCTAGTTGCGGTGAGTGGCAGCTACTCTTCATTGCGGTGCGCGGGCTTCTCATTGCAGTGGCTTCTCTTGCTGCGGAGCATGAGCTCTAGGTGGGTGGGCTTCAGTAGTTGTGGCACACGGGCTCAGTAGTTGTGGCTCGTGGGCTCTAGAGCGCAGGCTCAGTAGTTGTGGCGCACGGGCTTAGTTGCTCCGTGGCATGTGGGATCTTCCTGGACCAGGGCTAGAACCCGTGTCCCCTGCACTGGCAGGCGGATTCTTAACCACTGCGCCGCCACCAGGGAAGCCCAAGCCTGAGGATTTTTATCTAATGCGGGGGCCACTGGGGAAGGAGGAGGCGGGGTGGCCCCCGGCTGAGGATGCACAGCTACTCTGACCCTGGCCTTGCCTCAGAGAATCTCCTGCTCCTGTGTCTTTTCCCTGAGGCCAGTGCGGAGCACATGGTGGGTGCTCGATGAAGTTATATTGAAATCTACCTATAGTAGGTTCATGACCTTGGGTGGGGACTTGGTGCGCTGAGCCTCTGTTTCCCTAACTCTTCACTGTGGCCTGCTAGGCTCTGAATGGGACCTTGCCCCACACCCTCTCCTCACCCAGGCGTCTGTCCTTATGTTCAGGGGCTGCCCCCTTGGTGGCCCCCGGGGTTGGGCCATAAAGCCACTGTCTGCAAGTCCTGAAGCCTAAGCCACAGGAGTGGCTGCACCCGTAGGTCATCTGGAAGCTGCCTTAGCATCTTCACAGGGCCCTCCGGCTGCCTAGAAGGTCTCCTCCTCACCCTGAAGGAGCTAGGTCCTGTCTCCACTGTTACTCCTTCAGAGGCTCCTACCGGAGACCACCTCCCTACTTACGGTCTGGCTTCATTCTGGTTCTCTGGGGTGATTTTGTCCGTGAACGTGTCCACTTAGGTGTGGTCTTTCTCCCACATCAGACTCTCAGCAGCGGGAACAGGCACCTGGCTGTGTTTACCCCTGTGTCCCCACTGCCTGGAACTCGGCTGGCCCAGAGTATGTGGTCAGTAAATACAAGAAGAAAGGGCGGAAGGAAGGCAAGAGGGCGGGAGAGGAGGGAAGGAGCAAGGAAGAAGCAAGGAAGGGAGGAGAGGGGTCTGTGGCCTGTGGCCCTGGAGGGTAGCGGCCTGCTCCAGGACCTCCGGCCCCTGGTTCCTGAGCGGCTGGCGCTCGCACGGGCGGGCACGGCGCCGGCCGGCAGGTGGCGGTGCGCCCTCGGCTGCGCGGGTGGCGGCGGCGGAGCGGCGAGTCCCCTCCTCCCGCCGGCTCCCTCCCCTCTCCGGCTCCTTTCTCTGCGCTCTCGCTCGCGCTCCCCAGCGCTCTCCGCTCTCCCGGCCGCGGTCTCCCTCGCCCGCGCCGCCCCGCCGCCGCCCCTCGGCGACCATGGCGCACCGGGGACTCCCGCGCGCCCCGAAGGGCCCCGGCCCCGCTGCCCGAGCCCCTGGCCCCCGGGCGCCGCCGCCGCCGCGCTCGCGGCCGCTCCTGCTGCTGCTGCTGCTGCTGCTGGCCGCCTGCGGGGCGGCGGGGCGCTCCCCCGAGTCCTGGCGCCTGGGTCCCCGCGCCCGGCTGACCCGGGCTCCGCCAAGCCCGCCTGCGGGGCGCGCGCTGCCCGGCGGCGGCGAGGACAGGCAGGCGCGTGGCGCGGAGCCCGGCGCCCCGGGTTCCGGTCCGGCTCCGGGTCCCGGCGAGGACGGCGCCCCCGCCGCGGGCCAGGGGCGCTGGGCACGGGCGGCGCCGGTGGCCGGAGCGGCTTCGCGAGCGCAGGTCTCACTCATCAGCACGTCGTTCGTGCTCAAGGGGGACGCGACGCACAACCAGGCGATGGTGCACTGGACGGGCGAGAACAGCAGCGTAAGTGACCTCCGCGCGTCCCCCCCGGGCCCTGCCCCGGACACCTCGGGGCCCCCACTTCCGGACGGCCCCACGGTCACCCCGGGCATTCTCGGAGACTTGGGGACGCGAGTCACCTCGGCGGCGCCCCTGCTGGCCCCTGGCCACTGGTTACTTGGGAACCAGATACGTGAGCGCCCTGCCTCACCTCGGGGGGCATTTCCGCTGATTTCCGGGACCCTGAGCTACCTCAGGGGCGGCCCCACTGGCCTCCAGGTCGCAGGTTGGGGGGCGGGTGTCTCCGGAGGTTTCGGGACCCCGGCCACCTTGGGGCGCCCCCAGACCCTTTAAGATCACTCACGACTCGGTGTTGCGCCTCTATCGCGTTCAGACTCCACCCGGTCCACCCAGCGTTGCTTTGGTTCCAGGACCCACTCCACCCTGGTCTACCCGGGACCCCGCTCGTGGCACCTCCACGGGCTCTAGGACT